>NC_091699.1:70565100-70873850 GCF_041296265.1 Equus caballus | reverse complement strand
TAGTATGTGTCTATAGCCCCTTTAAACATTCAACACAACATCACTAAAACAGAAAAATCAGCACAGAACAGAGAGTTACATAGGTACTGGATCACAGAAGAGAGAGATTTCTATGGCTGTGTAGAACACCAAACCAAAATCATTGTGGGTTACAAAGCAATCACGTAGATAGAACAGAAGAACCCTTGGGCAGAATTTTCTAGAAGTAGCCTTATAGCTACTCTCTGATTAACGTGCTTTTACGTGGTGGAAGTGAGAAGACAATATGTAGGTACTTCTTCTAGTGAAATCTACCCCCAGATACTTTCGCCCTAACTATATAAGGCAACTGAGAAAATGGATACTGCAAAGTATTTCTTCATTTTGCACTCTTTCTACTATAACTGATGTGTGTTCATCTTTAAAAGGCTGTATCAATTTCCTAGGGCTGCTGTTAACAAATTGCCCCAAACTCAGTAGCTTAAAACAAAAGAAATTTGTTCTTTCACAGTTCCATAGGCTAGAAGTTTGAAATCAAGGTGTCAGCAGGGCCATGCTTCCTCTGAAGGATCTAAGGAAGAATCCTTTCTTGCCTCTTCCCAGCTTCTGGAGGCTCCAGGCAATCCTTGAAGTTCCTTGGCTTGGAGCCACATCACTCCAATTTCTCCTTCCATTGTCACGTAGCCGCCTTCCCCGTGTAT
Organism: Equus caballus; assembly: GCF_041296265.1. Taxonomy (NCBI): domain Eukaryota; kingdom Metazoa; phylum Chordata; class Mammalia; order Perissodactyla; family Equidae; genus Equus; species Equus caballus. The sequence continues at coordinate 70,873,170 of NC_091699.1, read as the reverse complement.
GCCCTCTCTGTGTCTGTGTATCCAAATCTCCCTCTCCTTTCTCATAAAGACACGAGTTGTTGGACTTACCGCCCACTCTAATATTGCCTCGTCTTAACTTAATTATATTTGCAAAGACCCTCCCTAATTTAAGATCACATTCACAAGTTTTGGGAGTTAGAACTTGAACATATCTTTTGAGGAAGATAGTGTAACCCAGTACAGGGGCCCTGGTCAGGGGTAAGCAGAAGGATCAGTTTTCAGTGTAGATTCAGAGTTACGGTTTTATTTCTTCTTGGTCTTATTATAAAATTATTAATTGAAGAACTAAAAAGTGGATATCAGTTCTCTGACACATAATGGGAACTTGTGTTAAGTGAGAGATGATTCTACTTCGTGTAGAATTTTGTTTGGTTAAAATTTTTTGGTGTTTTTTTTTTCCTCTACAACAGTTAACAATTTTAACCTTTAGGATATGATTTCTTGATTTTTCCTTTTCTTTATTTTTCATTGTTCACATACTTGACACGGATTTCCAGAAATACATGTTAAGAGAGTAAAGATAGGGTGGGAAATAACTGTCTGTCAACCCTATTGTTTAGCATACTTATAAAGTAATGAGGCATGTATGTTATGAATGTTCTAATAAACCTTACAGTTTATTATGGGGATTAGAGTTGAAGAATACTATTAATTATGAAGTGTGTAGTGCTTTCAGTTTTTCTTTTCTACTAATTTTACCCTTAGAATAACCGTGTGAGGTAAGTTATCATATGTATTATCTCCACCTCAAAGATGGGAAAACTGATGTAGAGATAATATGAATCCTGTCCAGCATACCAAGTGGTGATATATGTAGATAACATAAAAGCAGAAAATATCAGATGTCCCCTACTCTCAAGGCATTTACATCTGGTGTGGCGTGCAGACAGGTAACAAGTAATTATGTCTAGTGTAATGTTAATGGTACAGGTGTATATAGGGGTGCTTTGTAACAAATGTGTGGGGTTTGACAAAAAGGAATGAAAATTCTTGGGGAAAAACAGAGGACAAAGAAAGACCATCCCTTCTTACCCCTTATTCCCCCTGGAACTGGTGCACCGTTTCTCATTTTTTTGTGTGTGGGGAAGATTGGCCCTGAGCTAACATCTGTTACCAATCTTCCTCTTTTTGCTTGAGGAAGATTGTTGCTGAGCTAACATCTGTGCCAGTCTGCCTCTATTTTATGTGGGATGCCACCAGCGGGCCGGCCCCAACAGTTTCTAAATTTTGAAAAGTTTGGTAAACAAATTCAAGAGAGTGATCACACTGCAGAAAATGTGCTCTGAAGGATCAAGTGCAAATATTTTCACATCACAGACCAAAAACACAAGAAAGGGCAAACTGTGTCTGTTCTAAGTCTGGGGAAATCCAGGAATCAGGCAGAAAACTTTTCCCCATCAGTTGAACCCCTGAGAGGAGTCTTCTCTGCTTCTAAACAGAAGAAGCCTGGCAGGTAAGGTCAGCAAGGTCCAGGAGCAGTTTGGCTCTTGAGGGAGAGTGTCCTGGGGTTGGGAGGATTGAACCCTGCAGGGGTCCAGAGGCCTCTGTTCCAGATGCCCCCTAATCTGCTGGTCTTTTAGACCTTAGGGAGAGAGGCAAGCCTTCTCCTTTACTGCTGGTCCTTTGGCTCATGCCTGATGATGAGGAAATGAAGCTCTACTCCTGTTTTCTCCCTGGGAGATCTCAGGATAATTCTGGGCCTCACCAGCATATCTGTTGGTTATTGAGGGACCTCCCAAGAGGATTTGGGAGGAAAAGGGGATTGAGGTCAAATTTATATTTGCTAAATTAAACATTTTAATTTTTCAATATTACAACTTAGAAGTACTCTGGTAGATTCTTCTATAATATCATCTTAAAGGCATGATATAAATGTCCTCACTGTCTACCTAATAGCTGGAGCATGTTAGACAAGTTACTGTAGTACTAAGTACTACCGTAGTACTGTTAGTAAGTTCTTTGTAGCTCATTTTCTTCAACTAGAAGACTGAGATTGAGTGTGAAAATTAATGCTTAGTGCAGTGCATGCTACCTTCTAAAGATTCAGAGAATGTTAATTGTTATAATTATTATGCATAATTGTTTTCATCTGTTTATGAAAATCTTTAATGCATCTTTGTTAGCCACACATTATTAAAATTAATTCTAATTGGAGCAAAAGTGAAATCGCAGTTGCTTGTCTATGTTGTGTATATAAATGTGTAGAGAGGAGTAAAGTTAATCGTACTGACTGGTCATAAAATTAGCTGCTGTGATAATTAAAATTGTTGTGCAATCAACACATTTAGATGACAGTGTGGACCTCATTTGTAGCCAACTTGTGTTCAAGTAAGTGGAAATCCCCCAGAGATGGTACAGAATTAATTACTGATTATAATCACATATTTAATTAAATAGAATAACTTTTAACGTTTGTAAATGTTGACCTTAGTTGATAAAAAAGCATTGTAGTTATTTATAATTACCATTTTCACTATCTTAAAATTTATTGCTATGTTTTTTAAGAAAAGATTGTTGTTCACATTAAAAATTGTTTTGCCTATAAAGGAGCTTTTTTGTGCACTAGATCAGTTTGGAAGGTTACAGTTACATTGAGTAGCAGTGGCAGCAGCAAGGCTAAATTGGTTTCAGAGAGCTTTCAAAGGCAGAATGCCCTTAGCTGATGTTTCTTGCTAGACGTTTTTGAAAAGCTTAAGCTATTTAACCACTCTTTGTGAAGATAGAAGTATACTGTTAGTAGAATTCTTACTGGTTCTTAGAATAGTAAATTCAAAGAGGAACGTTGGAATGTCAGTTCCTCAAGATGTTTAGAAAACACAATTCAACTAAGTTAAATTTGGGCAACTGACTATTACTCCCATAGTTAAAAGAGTTCAGACACAAGTGTTCTTTCCTCATACCTTTATTCAGGTACACTTAGAATGTGATTCTCTAGAGCAGTGCTTCTCAAGGAATGGTCTCAGGACCCCAGCATCAGCATCACCTGGGAACTTGTTAGAACTACAGATCCTCTGGCCCCACCTCATGCTTATAGAATCAGAAACTCTGGGCTGGGAGCTCAGAAACCTGTGTTTTAACGAGCCTGCCAGGTAATTCTGATACAGCTGAAGTTTGAGTATTGTTCCTTTTTATCGTATTGGCTCTTAGCCAATATGATGAAAATTTTGAGGAAAAACTGACAAACTAGAGAAAGTATTGCATTATACAGAGAAAATCAAGATACTTATTGCAGAGTAAGTTTAAGCTTCAGTACATCATGTGGCTAATGTTAATTAGGTAAAAATTTCCCTTCAGCTTTGTGACAGAAACAAGTTAAGTGTTTCAAGCCATTGCTTTGAATTTGTATCATGTTGATTTCTGGAATAGTATGACTAATATCCCTTTGACCTTATCTTTACCTAACAATATTTCAAGTATAGACCTTCAGGGAAGAGATTGAAAATATTAAATTTCAAATTCCAACTATAGTCATTAAGATCAATCCAACCGTAATCTCTTGGTACTTCCCCCTGCCTTGCCCCACCACTCAGTCGGTCTAAACTACTTTATTTCTCTCGACTTCTAATGCTCCTTCTTCACCTTTGGGTGAAAAAGATTTCATTACCTCTGCCTGGAAACACCCCTTGCCGCAACTCTTCCCCTTGGCCCGCTCATTCTTTAGGTTTTAACTTAGATATTTCTTGAAGTAAACTTCCCTTCCCTTCTCTGTGTTACCACAGATCCTGTGCATCAGTACCACCAGAGGGTAATTGCTTGTTACTGCTTTGTAGCCCTACTATATGCTCATGAGATCAGGGATTTCCTCCAGCTGCTAGCGCAGTGTCTGATGTACGCATTAGCTTTCAGTATGTACCTGATGAATAAACAAATGAGGAATCATTCCGTTAGATAGCTAGCAACTAAGCATTCAAGAAAGCAATATGGATGCATGCATGTGTGCTTATATACCCTGTTATTACCATATATTTGTGTATCTTGGTTTTTACATTTTTTCCTTTTTTTTATTTTTTGAGAGTAAAATCCTTTGTAAGTCACTGCATCCCTTTCTTAGGAACTCTTCCTAAATGTGCCTCATCCCATTTAGCCATGTTTTGAAAGAGAATAAACATGACCTAAATGGTGGTTTATCCCTGTATTACAACTCAGCATGTGAAATTCCACATTAATGGAATTGTTATAATATGAAAGAACCTTTTTAATCCAAGACTTGCTTTTACGAATTTTGTAATGAACCTTGGAGAGAGCCGTACTGGTCTATTGCTTCTGATTATCAGGGGAGACCTCACTGGCTGGAGACACTCAATCTACCTGACGCCATTTCCAATGAGTGAAGATATCATTTCTCTGTATATGTGAGCTAGGGCACACTTGTAAAGCGCCTGACACAGTGCCTGGTATACTACAAGTGGTAAATAAATGTGAATTGCTTCCCCTTCCTCTTTTGAGCTTTCAGAAACCAATAGCATACCTTTTCTATGAAGAGGAAGCCATGGGAACATTGGAAAATGGAGGGGGGATCATTATATCAAGGAATGTGCTCAAGTACCACCTTATCCTCAACTTTTAAAGGTTATTAGTTAGATTTTATGATGTATTTTCCAAGTTGAATTTCATAATGTGGGTTTCTTTGTATCATGTTTGGCCAAAGAAAGTATGGGTTCAGTGAATGTGTCAAAAGCTCAAGAAATAGTGTGTTAGCCATTTTTTAAAAACTTGCATCTAGGTATACTTTCCAAATTGGAAGGTTAATTCAATAATTATATTATGATTAAAGCTGACCTAAAGGTATCTGTTCTTAAAAATTATGATTATTTGATATATTTTTTAAAAATAGTCCCATAGGAATTTGGCATTCACTCCTAGATGGAAAATAATTAACCTCTGCTGCTCTTATGCCATAAATTTGGTTTCGTTTGTGTTTTAAACCTGAAATATTCTTAATTAACCAAACTAAATAATAAAACAAGAGAACTAGAAAACTCAAATACCTGTATTTGGCTGGTCAGATTGGCAAAGATTAAAAAGATAAAACCCAGCTTGTCAAAAGGATGTGGGGATGTGGTAGCATTGTACACTGTCAGTGAAACTGTAAATTGGTAATGTCTTTCGATCTGGCAGTTATGATGTATCCTGTGACTTTGAAATTACAAAGGAAATAATTGGACAGGTGCTCAAAGATATTTGTGCATGGCTAGTTGTGTAGCAGTAGCCTAAATTTCCAACAGTGAGAGCTTAGTGAGGTGAGTTATAGAATGAATAGGCAGCCATTAAAATGTTGATATATACATATGAACATGGAAAGATTTCCCTAGTATGTTAAGTGGAGGGAGGGACGTGGTTACATAGCTGTATGTTATAAGCAAAGAAAAAATTTCAGAACGAAATACAGCAAAATAACAACAGAAGTTATTTCTGGGCAGCTTTCTTCCCCCTCCTCTTATCTATATTTTCTGAAGCTTCCTTTATGGTCATGTATCATTATTACTGTTATTGTTGTTACATTTTTTTCTCAAGAGGAAGAAGCCATATTAAAATAGCATCAAGTCCTGTCCTAATCTGGTAGGCACAGAGAACTGAATTTAAGAAAGATTTTTCACAGGAAACTTATTTTAGCAATACCTACAGAAGAACATTTTAGGGGTACCTGGTTCAGCCATCCTGCTAATTTAAACTTTATAGTTTTGATACAGTATAATCCTAAATTTTCCAAAGGGTAAAAGAATTTGCCTGAAGTCAAAGCTGCCCTTATGAATGCATTAAATAGGAAACCACTCACCAGATATAATTTAAGGGATCCTGGGAGTCCCCCTGCCCTCCAAATCCTTCTCACTCCCTCATCACCCATGCTCTAGGACTTGGGAGGGAACCATTAAAAGTATATTCTTTAGGTTAAGCATTTTCTTTCTGTCGTCTTTTATGAAAGATTAGTGAGGGGTGATATGTCAAATCACTGACTTTGTGTGAGTGTGAGAGAGAGAGAATTAGTTCATCAGCTTAATCTGCTCCATGAGATGGGGGTTTTGAAGCAGAGAGCAATGCATGTGAGGGACCTGAGGGAATAGAAATGCTGACATCTGGAGATAGCGTGTAGGGAGAGATGGGGGAATAGTGGGGTGCATGCTAAGTATTTCTCCTTCCTCTCTATTTTACTTTGCCCTGTTTTAGGTGAAAACCATTTACCAAATAATTAGATGAAAGAAATACGTAATTGTGATAGCAGATTTCCAGATGAGTAATAGAGTGCCAGATATAGATTTCATTGTTAGTTATGTCTGTTGCCAACTGATTTAGACATAAGCAGTTTTGGAACCAGATATCTGAGATGACATCTGTCACCTGCTTCAGCATCTCAAATCTTTCCTTCTCTTCTAGCTTTTGATACGTCTTGACAAAAAATATTGTGTCATCCTGCTGACTTCTGGTCATCTACAGACTTAGAATAACATTTTCAAAGCTCTTATTCTCCTTGATCTTCTGTGCGTTTTGCACAATGGGGGACTCATTCTTTCTTAAAACTGTTTCTGTCTTTGGCTTCCATGATGCAGTTCTTTCCTTGTCCTCCTTATCTAACCACTTCCTCTTTGGCCCTTGAGTTGGTTTCTCTTCAGTTCCCTAATTGGGCATTCACCAGAGCTCAGCCATTGGCCCTTTGCTGTTCTATCAGGTGTTCTTCCCTTTGTTGATTGATGGGGCTTTCTACAACAACTTGAACAATTCCTCTCAACTTTCACTCAAATCTTTATCTCCATTTTTGTGTCTGTCCTCCGCACTCTCTCACCAGAACTTCCTTTTTGAGAATATCTCACATCTTCTGCATTAAATCAGACACAAAGTCCTATGAATTCTTTCTTCAAAGTTTATACAGTCACCCCCTTTTTTCCATCCTTATTGGCACCAGCCTCCTTCAGGCACCTGGCACCTCACAGCCAGGTGATTGCTAACCGCTTTGTAATTGATACTGCCAGGTAATCTTTTTTAAATGTTGCCACTAATTCAGCCTTTCTGAAACACCTTATTTTTTTGCCAGTCATTTCCAATCTTACCTCCTGTACGAAACCAAATTTTTTTGCCAATTCCTCCTCACTAGATGTCTCCTTAGCATTACTTCCTTAGAAATGATGGTATAATATACTTCATAGTGTTTAGTACTTAATCATGCCTTACCTTGTACTTAACTGTTTTAGGGATTTTCTTGTATCCCCACTTAAATTTCAAGTACCTATTGAATTTAATAACACATTGCACTTTTTCCATACAAGTAATTGTATGGAGTAGTGTAAAACTCAAATGTTTTGAATTTGTATATGTATTTTCCACAAACTTCTAATTTAGTGGTTTCTCAAACTTAAGGTAACTCTATAACTTCTCAGATTTCTTGTTAAATATGTTAATTGTCAGGCCCAAACCCCAGAGAGTCTAATTTAATATAAGTCTGAAAACCACACTTTGAGCAATACTGCTGAGATATTCTTTTCATAGGATTCATTATTTCCTCCTGACATCTATATGTAGTACAAGTAGAAAATGTGTTTTAATAGCACTGTTATTGCATATGGTTGTGAGTGTATACATTTTTTAAATTTTATGCACATATAAGCCATAGCAGTGACATTCAAGCCTAGCCTCAGAGAATGCTAGGACTCCTTGGATGCTTTAGGAATGCCACAATGAGTGAATTATTTTCTGCCAAACAGATTTAAACTACTAGAAACTGAATCGTGGTATTTAGATTCCTTTGAGTAAAAACACTTCTGCTATCAAAAAAAAAAGGTTGAGGGGCTGGCCCCGTGGCCAAGTGGTTAAGTTAGTGCGCTCCGCTGCAGGCGGCCAGTGTTTCGTTGGTTCGAATCCTGGGCGCGGACATGGCACTGCTCATCAAACCACGCTGAGGCGGCGTCCCACGTGCCACAACTAGAAGGATCCACAACTAGAATATACAGCTATGTACCGGGGGGCTTTGGGGAAAAAAAGGAAAAGATAAAATCTTTAAAAAAAGGTTGAAAACAACAGAGCAGTAAACAAAAGGTAGTGAGGAATGTACATTCTGTTTAATTACATGAGAAGCTGAAACAGATTTTTAAAGTAATATCTCACTTTAATAATCCACATTTTAATGTTACAAAGGGTGCATCTGTTTCATGTTATAAAATAAATGTTAAATTCTGACTTGACAAATGGGAAACTATTTAGGACTCAAATTTATTACATTTCCTGTTGAGCTTAGTGGGTTTTTTTCCTTAATAGAATGAAGCTTTTTTTGACTCTTTAAATATGGGCTATTTTCTTCCATTCTCCTTTTTCCTCTTCTCTATGCCAAACTTTAGTTAAATACAGCATCTGACCTCTGTAGTTTGAAAAACAAAATTTGTACAAAATTTTATTAGAATATAGTAAATCATTCATTGAAGAGAAATGAGATAGTTATTTCAGAGATTGAAAGATGATTTGCTGAAGATTTCTTTCTATAATTAAAAACATCTTTCAAAGAAGTTAAGTGTTTGATGAAATAATACTGATTTGTGTATTGTATGAGAATTATATTGGCAACAAATAAAGTAGAAGAACTAATCATAGAACCATGTTTCACAGGCAAGTAAATTCCCTGCTTTGTCCTTTTAAAAATACTCGGGCAAGCTCGAAGGCAAGAATATAGCCTTCTGATGGTAGGATCAGCTAACTTTCTAGTCTGGTTAGGCATCAGAATCTTTTGCTATAAGGATACTTGCACCCCTATGTTCATTGCGGCATTATTCACAATGGCCAAGACTTGGAAGCAACCCAGGTGCCCATCAAGGGACGAATGGATAAAGAAGATGTGGTATTTACACACGATGGACTACTACTCAGCCATAAGAAATGACGAAATCCAGCCATTTGTGACAACATGGATGAACCTTGAGGGTATTATGCTGAGTGAAATAAGTCAGAGGGAGAAAGTCAAATACCATATGATCTCACTCATAAGTAGAAGATAAAAACGACCAAAAAAAAACCACATAGCATTGGAGATTGGACTGGTGGTTACCATTGGGGAAGGGGGGAGGGGGGAGGGCAAAAGGGGTGATTAGGGTCACATGTGAGGGGATGCACTATAATTAGTGTTCGGGTGGTGAACATGATGTAATGTATCCAGAATTTGAAATATGGTGTACATCCGAAAAAAATAAAAATTAAAAAAAAAAGAAATAAAATATGGCACAAGAAAAAAAAAAAAAGAATCTTCTGCTAATTTGGGGGAGGGTATTTGATACAATAAAGAGACCTGAAGACTTTCATGACCTTGGGTGCAACTCAAAAGGTCTTAGGCTGCTGAAATTGCCAGAGAATCCTACTTCTTTCATGCAAAGGTACAGGAGCTTGTATGCTATTTCTGGCCAGTCACATATTTTGGATACTGTTACTTCCCCAATAAAATTTATGGCTAACATCTTTTGTGCTCATAGATGGACCCTCCATTGGAGATGCAGGTAATGGATTTGGGTAAATCTAATATTGGATAAAGACATTGGATCCAGCTGCCTCTGGAGTTAAAATCCTGAATAAAGTCTTTGACAAGCTAACCAACCGCTCTCTTAGTGATAATCTGATCTGATAGTTAGTAGTTTGTGAAAAATCAGTGGGACCAACATCTTTTGCTTATCATAGTTTAGGATGGGATAGGATAGCAGTACATTGCATGTAATAAGTATTGTTTTGTGAACCTTTCCTCCATATGTATAAATCACTGGGTAATGATCTAAAATGTATATCTTACTATGAGTCATAGAAAAAAAATTTGAAATCAGTAGTTAGTATATTAAAGTAAATTATAGATGAGGTGCAACTATAAACTTAGTCAATTCTAAATTTATAATGGAGTAGAATTTACTGGCTTCTTGAGAGTCATTTTAGTAAGTAAAAATCTAAGCCTTTCTTATATTTCTGAAGTTACATTACTCTTATACAGAATTGTCAGCTGAGATAGTAACTGGGAAAAAAAGTGTTGTTTGTTGAAAAACAGATCTTAAGCTAGGCATTCTGTCAACAACAGACCATTTTCTGAAGGTGTTAAAAATCACTGTTATGATAGATCTTTCATGTTAGCATATAGGGAGACTCCCTGAATCTTCAGAACAACAGTAGAGGGAGAAGATGTGATGTGATGATTACAGCAGTAATGACTCTAAGTGCCAGATTTAGCAGTATTTAAGTCATGCTGTTACTTTGCAAATGATACTTTAATATGGTTAAAATTCTCTTGGCAGTAAGGATGTTAGAATAAAGGCCTTAGCACCTGTTCTAGTCTTCCTGATTTTCCCTTTCACAAATGTTACTTTTCAAATGTGCCCATCATAACCTTTGAGCTTTAATGTCTCTGGCTATGCAGATGCTTCAAATGTAGAGAAGAATTACCACTCCTTCACCCTCAGATGTGCTCGTTTTGTTGTTTTATCTATACAGTGATGGGTTGCCAACATGTTACACACTTTCTCTTACCAGGTCTCCCTTAGGTCTGGCATGACAATGCCTAGAGTGGAAGCCACTTAGGACTTGAAGTAACATAGGGAAGTGCTTCATCAGAATCACCTGGAAAGTTGTGGCTGTTGCTTGAGAATGTGCGTTTTGTTTTGTAGTGGCTCTATAGAGATTATTCCCACTCACCTGTGGGGCACAGTCTTGAGAGGGAAACCCAAATTAGATTGTGAGCTCTGTGGTAGCAGAGACATGCCCTTTTTCCTTAAAATTGTTGCCTTTGTGCCTGACACAAGCATCTGACAGATATTAGGCACTGAATAAATAAATATTTGTTAAATGAATGAGTGAGCCATTGATTTCATTGACATTTTCTTCTCGCAAGGCACCAGCTCAGCTGATTTTGAATTGCATTGTACCACATGCAGTGGGGCAACTCTTCCTCTCCTTCCTCTTGCTCAGCGCTGCAGAATCCCGAGGACTTCTGCCTCACTCCTCAGTTAAGAGGTTTCAAAACCAGCAGAGAGACTTGCATGGATGCTCACAAAATCTGTACCTGCTGGTAGGCTGCTAAGTCATGGCATGTGTAAACACAAAAACAAATGAACAAAATACTTCTTAGGCATTTAGGCAGAGGCTGATGCTTACGGGAGTCTATGATGAAACATTAGAACAGGTGGCCCTCATCTACTGTAGAACTTATGATTTTCTAACCTGAATTATCATTATTTGTTAGTTTCAATTGTCTGCTAACTGTAAGCTGCTTTTATGTCTTTATACTTTTTTATCATTCATTAATTTGATATTATTAATGAGATACAGCCCTTAACAAGAATGCCAATGACATTCTAAGTACAGTTTTTCCTTTGATTATGAATGAAAATCAGTCTCCTTAGAGAGAATTTGGACATAAAAAGAGGGCAAGAGATGGTGAAAACCACTTGTAATCTCAGAAAGATCAGTATCAACATGTTGAAATCTTCCCAAGTTTTTATTCTGTGTGTGTGTGTGTAATTTTTACAAAAACTAGTTAAAATTAATTTTGTATTTTGCTTTTTTCACTGAGCATTTCCCTATATCGTTACAAAACTTTCAAAAGTATTTTTAATGATTTTGTGTTATTCTGTATGAATGTATTGTAATTTATTTAACCATTTTCTGTTTTTAGATATTTAAGTTGTTTTCATTTAAAATACATAAATAAAGATATCTATTCATATTGTAACCTCTATAGCATTTGACATAGTGCATTGCACATAGTAGGGGCCCAGTAAGTGCTTAATGAAGGTATAAATGGATTAGATTTCCCAGAAGGAACTCTGTAACTGCTTACTGAGCTTCCTGTTTAATAAAATGAAGGAATTGGACTAGAAAGCTTATAAAAGAGATCCTTTTTGTCTCTTCAGTTTTATGATTATGTTATCTGGAAAAATAATTTTAATTGACAATCCCATAGTCACAGTCACATCATCTTCTTAAGACGTATATGTAATTTAAAGTCCGTACGAGGCTCTTTTATATGGGTGTTAGAAATGAAACTTAAAGTAATTAGAAGTACTAGAGAATAATTCAGGAGATAGGCACTTCTAATTAACAATGCCACATAATGTGTCAGTGACTGTTCTTTGTATCTGTGGTGTAGAGACAAATGATGTTCATAGTTGTAACTTCCAAGACCGGTCTTTACAATATTCTTCACCATCTGCGTCAGAACCACCTGTAAAAAGGCAAGAATATTCTCTAAGTGTTGAAACATGATATATCTGTTGACACGCACACTTGAAATTTAGTTTAAATCCTTCTTCTTCTGTGGAGTCTTCTCCCACAACTTCTCTCCAGGAAAGGAGTGGTCTTTACCTGTATATTTTTCTGCCTTTATAATTAGGCTCCCCAAATCCCAGACTAGGTGTTACCTAGTCAGGAAAAGAGTAAACTTGAGGAAGATAATAAGAACTGTTTCACAGATATAAAATGAAGGTCATGTGGATCATGTAGAAGAGGTAGCATCCTTATTCCTTTTGCTTTCAAAAGAGTAAGGGCAAATCTTGTAGGAAGCAAGATTTGAGTTTAGTATTAGGGAGAACTTTTCTGAAAGTTAAAACTCTTCCCAAGGGGCATGGTCTACCTTATAATGTATGAACCAGTAGTGTTTAAGCATCTCCTAAGGATCATTATGTAGGGGGTTTCTCTGTCAGCTTGGAGATCAGCTAGATGATGATTTGTAGCTCTCATATCATTTCGACAGAATGCAACAGAAAATATTTTAGTGCATGTTTGTGGTAGGCACAGACTTTTATGTCACTAGGTAATGACTGATATCTATTACAGTCTAGCATTACCTGGCTTAGGAGATGGTCTTCTGCTTATCCAAAAGATGAAACTTAGGAATAAACGCAAGATATCAAGTCTGGCTTTCCCAAATATAATGACACTGTTAGTGAATAAAAGAAATGAGGTGTAATGGTAACAGGAGATTTGTTTACCAGTGTTGACTAAAGACCAGGAGATTTGTTGGTCAATGAGTCAAAACATTAATGGTGATGCAAAAATAACTGACTAGATGTTATGTGATAATGAATGAACGATTTTTAAAATTAAATATATATTCCAAATCAAGGGAGCTAAGTAGTAACTCATACCTGATGTTGATCAGATCACACTAGAATAGTGGGTAAAGAGATACTTTTTTTAAGAGGTAATTTTCTTAGATACTTATGAGGAATGTTGACAGAAAATAAGAGGAGGGGCAATGGGGGATGGTAGATAAAATGGCTGTTTTAAATAGCATGGGCAGGTATATTCCTTCTGATATATAACACTTGAATGTTGGGGAGACTGGAGCAGAATGCCCCATCTACTGTGCCACTGCTCAGCTAAAGTTCACTGTCACCAGCCCAGTGTTGCCAGATCTGCCATTTTTCAAGAGAATCCAAGAATCTGTACATCTTCTGAAATTTTAAAAATAGTGAGCAAGTAAACAAGCATGTCTGACAACTAGATGTTCTTCTCCGGTTATCAGTGTGTGATCTCTATAATGGGGTCTCCTAGGACCTCAGCCCTACGTAGGCATAACGAAAAAGAAAGTCTTTGAGATAACCACGATCATTTGGCCTAGAGAAGGGACAGAAAGCTACTTCAAATACTTGTTGGTTATCAGATGTAAGAGGGAGATTTGGCTTGTTCTGTTTCCAGAAGGCAGAACAGGGACTAGTGGGTGAAAGCTGTAAGAAGGCAGATTTTTACTCAGCTTAGGGAAGCACTAGCAATTAGAGCAGACTAGAAATAGTATAGGCTGTTTGCTTGGAAAATCTTCTTTTTCTAGAAGGTGGCATTCAAAGCCGATGGTGGATGATTTGTCCGGAAGGTACAGTGAAGGTTTTAGACAAGGTGACCTTTCAAGTTCCTTCCTATATTGAGATTCTTGAATCACCAAGTTCTAGGTCCCTGTTTAGCTGTTCTGCAAATGCTCACCTTTATGTTCAAAAGTGAGTGAACACCCTCCCATACTGGGTAAGTCAGTGCATTATTCTTAAAGGGTTGGTTTTTCTCTTTGTGTCTACTTACGATATATGCCAAAGATTCTTTGGTTTGTAATTCTTGTTTAAAAGGTCCCTTCTTTGTTAGGGAATCACAACATTCAGAGTCAAAGCTTTAGAGTCTCTGAAGCTGTAATTGTTTTTTGTTTTTTTAAAAGAATTTATTTTTTTCCTTTTTCTCCCCAAAGCCCCCCGGTACATAGTTGTATATTCTTCATTGTGGGTTGAAGCTGTAATTGTTTTATTCTCCTAACTACATGTAGAACAATTTCATAGCTAGGGCTTTAACTAAACCCAGTTTATTCCAGATCTAATACTACATATATCCTGGAGGTATAGTACATTGGCAATGCAATGTGAAATGAACTAAAGATAATCTTTTAAAAAATCGTTAACTGGAATCATCTCACATTTTCATTGTTATTTATCTTAATGGTAAGTACATGAAAATAGAGCCCTACTATTTTGTTTTTCTTTTTTCAATATACATAACGTTTTCTGAAGATTTAATATGGGAGTGAATGTCTATTCTGTCTAGAATGTCTATTCTGTCTAGAATGTCTGTTCTATGACAGCATGTCTATTCTGTCATAACTGTTGTTTTAATGGTTAACAATTGTTTCTGTCTTATCAGGATGACAGTTAATATATTGACAATCTAGATAAGAGTTCTTGGTTTTCTTTTACTTATAACTGCTTTTAATTACTTTGTAACAGACTAAAGCTATAATCAGGATAGTGCTTGCATGGCCAATGTATTTATTCAGTTCTAAGTCAGTTAATGTAATAGGTACCAGGTGCTTAAAACGTGTATCTAAAAGTGGAATATGGGCAATTACACTTTTGCAAAATGTATGAAGTCTTTATTAGGATTCTCATGAATGTTATCAGTGAGAATATGATCATAAATCCCACATCCATTCTTGACTTGTAAAATCAGTAGTACATGGAGCCTGGTGCTGCCTGTCTATAATAAGAGTGAAAACCCATGCCTTAGCAGTGGAGTGCTGAAAACACAATCCCCACACCCTCGTTCAACTCCTGACGCTCAGGGAACCTCATTTTGCCTGGCTTAGTTACTGAGTCTGGTGGTTGAACTCTTGAAGAGTGGGAGGGGACACTACTGAGAATTTTGAGAGTGCTAAGAGTGAGTAGATATTTTAAGAGTTTCCCTTTGATCTTTTCTTCTCTGACTAATTTAGAAAGATAAGTACTATTGTTTAATGCAGTAGTTATTTACTATGCCAAGCTCTACAGAAAATACCAAATTAAATAAGACATAAATCTTTAAAGAGGTTCTTTTCTATGTCCAACCAGGTAAGTCTAAGAAATAAAGCAAAGACTTCATAATTTATAGTACAATATTGATGGAAAGATAGCAAAGGCTTGCAGTTATCATATTAAGGTACAAATGATTTCCTAACTGAATTCCTTTATCTACAATCAGGCACTAAAGAAGCAGTCAACTGAGATATCTCCTCTAATAAGGGAGTGGGTAGCCTTCCACAATGGAGAGTAAATATTAATGGACTTGAATACCTTTGATTTTCCTGAATTTGCCTTACTTGATACTGAATTTGATGACTTTTCTTTCTAGTTTATAAGGGTAAAATACAGAAAATTTAATCCTATTGTTTGGATTAATGAGCATTCTTTTACAATCTTGTGCAAATTGTACCATTAATAAAAACTCCTCTGCTACAGGCAGAATATTTCATTTGAGAATGAAAATGCAAATCAAGTTAATGTATTGTGTAAGAGCTTTGTAGTTAAGTATTGTCTTAGTTTAAACTCAGCTGGGGCTGAGGTGCTCTGATAGCTATGAGATGTTAAAATAATGGGGAAGTTTAGAGAAGTATGACTGTGAATTTTGTACAAATAAGGCAATTTGATTTATAATTGATAGAGTGTATTTTACTTCTATGATTTGGTAGATGTACTAAGCCAAGTAATTTTTAAGTTGGTATCAACTCTCAATTCATATTTACTTACAAGCCTTCTAATAATAGTATCAATTCTTTTGGTAGTATGAATGGATAATTAAATTTGAAATAAGCACTTGTTTCATTCTTTTCTACTTTACCCTGCTTTATCATTTGACTTTGGAAAATTTCAGTCATATACAAAGTAGGAGATTAGTATAATGAAGCCTATTTTCTTATCACATTTATCAATAGGTGGCCAATCAATCATCTTTTATCTGTACCCCCACCAACCCCCATCTCACCACAGATTATAAAGCAAATCCTAGGCATCACATCATTTCCTTGTAAATATTTCAGTACGTGTATCTATAAATAAGGGGTCTTTTTTTTCTTTAAACATAACTATAATCCTCTTTAAACAGAGCTCCTTTTTAGCTGCAGATAGGAAATAGGGAATGCTGGGATCCAACCAGTTCTGATAACTTTAAGTAGCTCTAAGTACTTGACCAAGTCATTTAACTTTCCTTTCTCCACACTCTCTTGTCTTTAAAAAGAGAGGATTCAACCAAATAGTCTCTAAAATCCCATCTGTCTCTAAAATTTATAGTTTAAAAAATGAGGAGACTTCCAGGTTCTGGTTCAGCATGTAAGGACCTTGCAAGTCGTCACTGTGTCCTAACAAGTAAAAAGCTGAAGAAACTGAAAAATCGACAACTCTCCTTAGATCTGTCAGAGAAGTGATGTTGTCACAGGGCATGCCACTGCCCCCAAAATTGGAGAGACAGACAGGTGAATACAGAGAAGCACACTGGAGCAGAAACTCCTGCAGGAACCAGGACTGGGAAAACCTGAACAGTAATTGATGGAGTGAACAAGTCTAAGAATTAAGCACAAGCGAACCCCTTGTGCTTCTGGCAGGGGGAGGGGAAAAGAACCATAGTCCAGGACACTCTGTTCTTTATAACAAGGACTGCCCTTAAGAAAAGCTTTTACCAGAGCCTAAACTATTGGGGATTTATCAGAGCTTAAGTGACTTGGGGGAAGGGAAATACCCAACTCAAGCCCACTCTAGCCATCCTGTACCACCTAAGTTTGGGGGGGAAACTGAGAAGTATTTAGTTCACATTTCAGAGGCAAAGGCTCACTAAAAGACTGAGATCTAAGCATAGGCCTGTAGAATGCCTCCCCTATTCCTGTAACTTACCACTGCAGTACTAAAGGTCTGTTTAAAGCAGTTCTCTTTACCCACTACATCACATCCAGCTATCAAGAGAAAAATCACAAAGCTTACTAAAAGGGAAAAAACACAGGTTGAAGAGACAGAGCACACAATAGAACCAGTCTCCAGTATAGCAAGGATGTTGGAATTATCAGACTGAGAATTTAAAACAAACTGTAATTAAAATTCTGAGAGCTCTAATGGGTAAAGTAGACAGGATGCAAGAACAGATGGGCAATATAAACAGAGAGGTGGAAATTCTAAGAAAAAATCAAAAAGAAATACTAGAGATCAAAAACACTGTAACAGAAATGAAGAATGCTTTTTGGGTTTTTTTTTTTTGGTGAGTAAGACTGGCCCTGAGCTAACATCTATTGCCAATCTTCCTCTTTTTCCTTGAGAAAGATTGTCGCTGAGCTAACGCCTGTGCCATTCTTCCTCCATTTTGTATGTGGGATGCCACCACAGCATGGCTTGATGAATGGTGGGTAGGTCCGTGCCCAGGATCCAAACTCACAAACCCCAGGCCGCCAAAGTAGAGTGTGTGAACTTAACCACTATGCCCACTGGGCCAGCCCCCTCAGAAATGAAGAATGCTTTTAATGGGCCCATTAGTAAACTGAACATGGCTGAGGAAAGAGTCTCTGAGCTTGAGGACATGTCAATGAAAACTTTCAGAAAGGAAAAGCAAAGAGAACAAAGACTGAAAAAACAGAACAAAATATCCAAGAACTGTAGGACAACCACAAAAAGTGTAACATTTTGTAATGGAAATACCATAAGGAGAAGAAAGAAAAAAGAACAGAGGAAATATCTGAGGCAATAATGACTGAGAATTTCCCTAAATTAATTTCAGACACCAAACTACAAATCAGGAAGCTGAGAGAACACAAGGCAAGATAAATGCCAGAAAAACCACACCTAGGCATATCAGGTTCAAACTGCACACTGTGATTGTCATGGTATAACTCCTTTATACTAATGACTTCCAAATATAGATGTAGGTATTGTGTGTGTATGTCCAACTCTGTTCTCTCCCCAGAGCTCCAAACCCACCTGTACAACTGCCTACTTGACTTTTCATTTGGATGTCTCACAAATGTCTCAAATTTTACATGTTAAAGGGAAGCAACTGATTTTACTCTAAATTTATTTGCAACCCTCTCCCCCCCACCAATCTTTTCCCAACTCATAATGGACCATTGTTCACCAAGTAACTCAAGCCAGCCTCTCACCCATCCCCCTATGCTATTCACCATTGAGTCTTATCCCTTCTACCTACAAACTAAATCATCAGTTTGTCTCCTCTCCACAGCATCTTGTTCTCCTTGCTTGCATTCTTGCCCTCCCCTCAGTCCAACCTCTACAGAGTAACCTAAGTGATCTTCATAAAATATAAGTAGGATTTTATCTCTCTATTGACATCCCATAATGCTTGAAATAAAAACAAATCCAGGCTCCTTACCATGCCCTCAGAGACCTTACATGACCTATCCCTTCAGCCCTCATCCTCCCACTCTTCTCCTTACTCAATTTGAGGAACTCTTTCTGGTCTTCAAAACAAGTTATTTCCCATTTTGGGGACCTAGCACATTCTGACTCCCTTCCACCTCCTGACTCCCTTCCACCTCGTGCATGGCTCTTTCTCATTCTGTGGATCTCAGCTTAAATATCACTGTGAATTGAGGCTTTTCTTTACCACCACGTGGGTAAATAGCTTCTCCTCCCGCAGTTTGTTACCTTTATAACATATAACTCTTACTATAGTCTACAACTGTTACTCTTAGTCTGCTTTTGTGATTTTTGTCTGCCACCTCTCCAGAACATAAGCTCCATAGGGCAGGGACTATTTCTATCTACCTTGCCATTATATCTCCCGGTCTCTAATAGAGTGTCTGGCTCATACTTGACATTCTAAACATATTTGATGGAAGGATAAAGGGAGGGAGGGAAAGAGGAAGGGAGGAAGGAAGAGTAGATATGAGGTAAGAAATGGGGTTGGGAAAATATAGCTTAAGTTCGGAGGAATGGAGACCACGGGAGAAAGAAATGGAGAAAGGGAAATATTCTAGATAGGAATGCAGTATGAACAAATGTAGAAAAATGAATGTAGTGGTCATAACAGTTGGCCCTAACATCCATTCCACTCTAGTAATTAGTCCAACCCATTCATAATAATCATATTTCTCTTGTGTGGCTTGGTCTGAGCAATGAGATATGAGGGGAAGTCAGTTGAGTAGGATCTGGAGATGTTTTCCTCACATCTGTGAAATAGAACATAGGAAGTGATGCTCTCTCTTCCTGCTCTGGAGGTGGTTCTGTCTAGACAAGAAGATTGGAGCTCCTGAAACTATCTTCACGCCAGCTGGAAGATGAAACCATGAAGAAGAAAGGGAGGGGCCGGCCTGGTGGCCCAGTGGTTAAGTTCCCACATTCCGCTTCAGTGGCCCGGGGTTCGCCAGTTTGGATCCCAGTTGCAGACATGGCACCATTTGGCACACCATACTGTGGTGGGTGTCCCACATATAAAGTAGAGGAAGATGGGCATGGATGGTAGCTCAGGGCCAGGGTTCCTCAGCAAAAAGAGGAGGATTGGCAGCAGATGTTAGCTCAGGGCTAATCTTCCTCAAACAAAAAAATGCATTTTAAAAAAAGAAGAAAGGGAGCCAGAGACATGGAGTCAGAGCCCCCTGTGTTCTGCACTTACAAATTTATGCTCTTGGATTTATTATAAGTAATATAATAAACACTCTCTTTACTTACTTTCAGTTAGAGGTTCTAATGACCCTCAGTGAAACAGTGAGAATCTACCTAGTTGAAGGAGCACATTCATGTTGGCTAGTAGTAGGAATTCCTTCTGGAAAGATTAGGTTTTGAGAGTCAGGGCCCTTGAATGGTAGACTGAAGCAGTTTATGTAGTGCTTAACAACATAGAATCTGGGTGCAGACTGCCTAAGCTCTAATCTTATTTGTGCCACTTTCTAGAGTCTGTAACCCAGGACAGGTTACTTAACCTTTCTCTGCCTTGTTCCTCAAGTGTCAAGTGCTGATAGTAATAATACCTACCTCATGTGGGTGTTATGAGGGTTAAATGAGTTCATCCACATAAACCTCTTAGAACAGTGCTTGGCCCACATTAAGCATTTAATATGTTGGCTATTATTCTTGGTGGTGTTGGTGTTTATTTTATAGTTAGTAGTTCACAAGCTTCTGTGTATATAAGAACCAAGTACAAAGTTTGTGAAAGGCTGGATCCCAGTGCCAGAGCGTTTTACTGAGTGGGTATGGATTTGGCCAGCGCATCTTGACTATATGGGTGATTCTGCTGCAGGTAGCCCAGAGACCTCACTTTGAGAACCTGCAGGAGATAGTAAAGAGTCAATGGGGGCTTCACAGCAGTGGAGTGAGATGGGACAAGTGGTCTGTTAGGAAAATTAATCTGTTGGTATCTTTACGGGGGATTGGAGGTTGGAGGATAGAAATGCAAAGGTTTTGAGATGGTTGCTTGAGGTAAGACAGGAAATTTTGACAGGCTTTCATATAAAATACAACTTTGAGATTTTGAGCTTATGTGACTCAAAGCATGATGGTACCATTGAAAGGACGAGAGACTGTCAGAAAGGTGAGTCTGTTTGCTGAGGATTTGTTTCCTTTAATATGACAGAGGTCCACTTGGGGCCATGCCCAGTGGGCTGTTAAAAGATGTTGGAGGGCCGGCCCCATGGCCAAGTGGTTAAGTTCTCGCACTCCACTTCAGTGGCCCAGGGTTTCGCTGGTTTGGATCCTGGGCGTAGACTTGGGTACTGCTCATCAGGCCATGTTGAGGCGGCATGCCACATAGCAGAACCAGAAGGACCTACAACTGGAATAGACAACTATGGGGCGGGCGGCGGGGGGGTTTGGGGAGAAGAAGAGTAAAAAAAAAAACCAAACATTGGCAACAGATGTTAGCTCAGGTGCCAATGTTAAAAAAAAGATATTGGGACCTGAAGGGAGAGCAAGAGAAGCAGTGAACTGCCTAAGAGAAGGGTTGCCACCAGCCAGCCTTCAAGTTTCTCAGCTAAACTCATGCATCCAGAATCCTCCACTTACAGTTTCTTAGACGCTGACGTTGAGATTGCGTTGCTTGAAATTCCGTATCACTGTGTAATTATTTTTTTGTGTTTACTGAAGTTGTGATAACTTTTCCATCGTTTGCAATTCTCTTGTTTTTCTTATTATTTATTGAAGAATCAGTTAACTAGAGACTTAATTTTGTTACCTCTCTTAAAACCTACTACATGCACTATACTGGGCACTTTACACACATTATTTGTAATCCTCAAAACAGCCTGGCAGGGTAAGCACACTTGTGTTGTATGTGAGAAAAATAAGGCTCATAGTGGTTAAATTACTCACCTAAAGTCATAGCTAAGCTAAAATTCAAGCTGAGGTCTGTCCTGGAACTCCTTGCTCTTACTAGGTTTCCACGGATGTATTCAGTCATGTAACTAACACAGGCTGCATAACTGTGCTTAAACTTTCTTTGAAATCTATGAAATCTATGAAAGGACTTTTCATTAAGATGCTATCATTCTGCTTTTTTCATATTGCATGTAGCGGGTAGGTGGTATTTATGAGTAAAGAACAAATTGATCCTGAGGTGCCTATTTTATCTTTTAATGAACAAAAGTTATCATTATTTGAATATTTTAACTTTCACATCCATATACCATATTCTCACATGAGACATTAAATCCATTTATTCCATTTTAGTAAAGGATGTACTTTTTTCTTTGGATTATTGCTCCTATTTCTCCTTCCTCTGACTCTTCCCTCACAAATAAATTACCTGAAGAATAAACGTTTTCTTTATGTAAGGATGGAAAAGCAAAATCTTATGAAAACTAAAAATGTTGCCATCATGTCTGAAAAAAAAATCTAATTTTGTTGGGAATGAGAAGAAAAATCCCTGAACATACAATTTATGAATCATCCAGAAAGTTTCTAGCTGAATTCCAATTTTTAGCTGAATTCCATAAAGATGTTTTAATATATTAGCCAGCCTACCTTTTTTTATCATTATAAGAATTAAATGAATTGTCTAAATACTGTGGGATGGGTGTTTAATAGAGCCTTGTGAGTTACTTGGAGAGTTTTACCTGCTGAAAGAGTATTAATACATTTTCAGGAACTTGTGCGGCGTTGAAAAGGCAATTTGAGAACACTGTCCACTCTTTTACCAAATTAATGGAATTGGGTTTTCTTTAAAGTCATTTGAAAGAAAAGAGTCTATAAAGATAAGATTTTTTGTTACCACCGTCAGCAACAATGAATATATGAACACAGATAATGGCAGCGCTCTGCCTGGCTTTCTAGAAACTCTAATGCTCTCACTGTCACTATTGCCACTCTGTTGATAAGCAGAGACACAATACACATATTAGTGGAACCGCTCAAATATTGAAGTGACGCTGATATTTACATATGGCTCTTGAAAACAGAAAACAGATTTTGTTAATATACAGTTATACCTCTTAATCTGCTCAAGCATTTTAGGGTCAATGTACATTAAACTTGGATAGGATGATAACAGTTAACATGAGTTTCACAGCAATGATCTCTTCCTTTTCTTACCTCACCTCCCATCCCCGGTCTTTCTCCTACAGTCTATGTTGCTGTTAGTTATCTGAACTGTAGGGAGTGTGAGGATGTAAGGGGCAACCGGTCAGGGGCAAAAACAGAAGAAAGGAGAAAGTAATCAGTTTGTGAGTTGTTTACAGTGCTTTTTGATTTGGGCTTTTTTTTTAAGCTATGGAACTCTTTGTTTGATCCAAAACTCTAAAACATGTAAAACCTGGGCTGCTCTGTTTGAGTAGGAATACAAAGCTGAATTCTCCTCACTAATATATCCCCTCCTCTGAGTAAGAGTAGGGGACAAGGGGAGTCTTTTAAATAACTTGCAGGAGCACCATTGGAAAGTCACTGCTCTGCACTGAAGATTCATGCTTTGTTGCAGTATATTAAGTTGAGTCCAGTGTGTTACTGTTTACGAAGAAATAAGATTTTTTTTGTGAGCTCAATATGTGCAAGATATTAGATAACATAACTTAATAGATTAAAAAATTTGAATAGCCAGACTGTTAGTTTACCTTTTCATGTTCTTTTCCTGTTAAGATCGTCCCTTTTCTTAATAAGGGATGTAGTCTCCACTTTTTGTTATTCTTCGGAAATAGCATGAGTACAGTATAGTATACTTACTACAGTAAATTCTAATCATTAAAAATTCTCTGATTTCTCTTGAGCTGTGGTGTACATCAGCTGTTAATTTTCTTAAATAAGATTTTTTTTTCTGCTTTATCTCCCCAAATCCCCCCGGTACATAGTTGTATATCTTAGCGGCAGGTCCTTCTAGTTATGGCATGTGGGACGCCACCTCAACGTGGCCTGATGAGCGGTGCCATGTCCGCGCCCAGGATCCGAACCAGCGAAACCCTGGGCCGTCGCAGCAGAGCATGAGAACTTAACCACCCAGCCATGGGGCTGGCCCCCCAGATAAGATGTATTTAACAGAGCTATCTTTTGTGTTGCATAATGGAGTTTACAGATTTATCATCACTTCTGACATATCTTTGGATCGCCTCTTAAGTATAAAATAGAGCTTTGCAGTAAGAATAAAAGAGTATAAGAAGATATTTAGTCTCTGAAAACCACTTTATTTGCATTCACCACGGTATATAGGAAAACCTTCCTGTTGTCACGTAGTATCCATTTGAATTACTAAGCTCTGCAAGCTGGAGGTTAAGGGCCTGAGTTTGATTGCTTTGTTATCATAAATGATGACATATGGAAATGCAGTTACATGATACTTAGTAAAAATAAGCCTTAATATTTAGGGATTAAAATTAATTCAAAATATTTTCATTAAGAATGTGGCCAAGTTGGCCCACATACTGTAGTCCAAGCTGTTAAATAGGAATCAGAAGATTATGATGTACGATTACTAAATAAGCTCTAGCAAACAGTTCGCATAAAACCACCTTTAAATCTAATAACTTAACTGAAAAGCATCTAAGTAAACCCTACTAGTCATGTTCACGTGGTAATATACAACTTTCAGTCCAGAAGATTTAGATAAATGTTCTGCAGCTACACCCAGAAATCAGCTCTTCGGTAATTCCTGTAAAGTATTCTCTATGTTTTATCAAATACAGTAATTATAACACAAGCAGTTTCAAATTCCAAGAGTTGTGTGTGGAGAGAAAAAAAGCAACCATCTTTGCCTTTCTTAATTCTGATTACCCTAAATTAGGGTAAATATTTCCTTCTTAATTAATTAATTAATGCTTTAAAACTGTGAGTTGAAAGGTGCCATAAAGTGCAAATTACTCTTTATTTGAATAAACTGTCTTCATGTTTAATAATTAAAAGGCAGGATAAAAGGAAAAGCCAAAAATTGTAACAAATAGTACTGGCATTTAAAAGCAAGTTTCTTAAAATAATTATTGCATTAGACTTTAAACAGATTTTTCCACATCTGGTGAGATTTTTTTTTTTAATATTTAGAAAGCTTTTATTATGTAACTGCATATATCAATGTACCAGTTACAGGCATATCTCGTTTTCTTGTGCTTCACAAATACTGTGTTTTTTACGAGACCCTCCACCAGCAGAAAGATTATGGCTTCCTGAAGGCTCAGGTGATGGTTAGCGTTTTTTAGCAGTAAAGCATTTTTTAAATTAAGGTATATACATTTTTTTAAGACATAATGCTATTGCACACTTAATAGACTACAGTATAGTGTAAACAAAACTTTTATTTGCACTGGGAAACAAAAAAATTTGTGTCACTCACTTTATTGCAAAAATTCACTTTATTGCAGTGGTCGGGAACCAAACCCACAATATCTCCAAGGCATGCGTATATAACATTTTTTAAAAACTTTTTATTGAGTTCATGATAGTTTACAACCTTGTGAAATTTCAATTGAACATTATTGTCAGTTGTGTTGTAGGTGCACCACTTCACCCTTTGTGCCCACCCCCCTTTTCCCCTGATAGTCACTAATCTGTTCTCTGTGTACATGTTTAACTTCTACATGTGGGAGGAATCATACAGAGATTGTCTTTCTCTATCTGGCTTATTTCACTTAACATCATTCCCTCAAGATCCATCCATGTTGTTGTGAATGGGATGATTTTATTCTTTTTTATGGCTGAGTAGTATTCCATTGTATATATATACCATATCTCCTTTATCCAGTCATCAGTTGATGGGCACTTAAGTTGCTTCCACATCTTGGCTATTGTAAATAGTGCTGCAGTGAACATAAGGGTGCATGGGACTTTTGGAATTGCTGACTTAAGTTCTTTGGGTAGCTACCCAGCAGTGGGATGGCTGGGTCATATGGTATCTCTATTTTTAATTTTTTGAGAAATCTCCTTACTGTTTTCCATAGTGGCTGCACCAGTTTGCATTCCCACCAGCAGTGTATGATGGTTCCCTTTTCTCCACAACCCCTCCAACATTTGTTACTTTTTATTTTGGTTATTTTTGCCATTCTAATGGGTGTAAGGTGATATCTTAGTGTAGTTTTGATTTGCATTTCCCTGATGATCAGTGATGACGAACATCTTTTCGTGTGCCTGTTGGCCATCCGTATATCTTCTTTGGAGAAATGTCTGTTCATGTCCCCTGCCCATTT
Source organism: Equus caballus (assembly GCF_041296265.1). NCBI lineage: Eukaryota > Metazoa > Chordata > Mammalia > Perissodactyla > Equidae > Equus > Equus caballus. The sequence goes on along the minus strand of NC_091699.1, from coordinate 70,847,333 downwards.
TCTGATTGGGTTGTTTGATTTTTTGTTGTGGAGTTGGGTCAGTTCTTTACATATTATGGAGATTAACCCTTTGTCGGATATATGACTTGCAAATATTTTTTCCCAATTAGTGGGTTGTTTTTTTGTTTCAATCCTGTTTTCCCTTGCCTTGAGGAAGCTCTTTAGTCTGATGAAGTCCCATTTGTTTATTCTTTCTGTCATTTCCCTTGTCTAAGAAGACATGATGTTTGAAAAGGTCCTTTTCATACTGATGTCAAAGAGTATGCTGCCTATATTTTCTTCTAGAAGCCTTATAGTTTCAGGTCTTACTTTTAGGTCTTTGATCCATTTTGAGTTTATTTTTGTGAATCGTGAAAATGAATGGTCAATTTTCATTCTTTTACATGTGGCTTTCCAGTTTTCCCAGCACCATTTGTTGAAAAGACTTTCTCTTCTCCATTGTATGCCCTCAGCTCCTTTGTCAAAGATTAGCTGTCCATAGTTGTGTGGTCTTATTTCTGGGCTTTCAATTCTGTTCCATTGATCTGTGCACCTGTTTTTGTACCAGTACTGTGCTGTTTTGATTACTGTAGCTTTGTACTATGTTTTGAAGTGAGGGATTGTGATGCCTCCAGCTGTGTTCTTTTTTTCTCAGGATTGCTTTAGCAATACGGGGTCTTTTGTTGCCCCATATGAATTTTTGGATTGTTTGTTCTATTTCTGTAAAGAATGTCATTGGGATTCTGATTGGGATTGCGTTGAATCTGTAGATTGCTTTAGGTAGAATGAACATTTTAACTATGTTTAGTCTTCCACTCCATGTGCATGGAATGTCTTTCCGTTTCTTTATGTTGTCATCAGTTCCTTTCAGGAAAGTCTTGTGGTTTTCATTGTGTAGGTCTTTCACTTCCTTAGTTAAATTCATCCCAAGGTAGTTTATTCTTTTTGTTGTGATTGTGAATGGTATTGTGTTCTTGAGTTCCTTTTCTGTTGGTTTGTTATTAGCGTATAGAAATGCTACTGATTTATGTAAGTTGATTTTATACCCTGAAACTTTGCTGTAGTTCTTGATTATTTCTAATAGTTTTCCAATGGATTCTTTAGGGTTTTCTGTATATAAGATCATGTCGTCTGCAAACAGCGAGAGTTTCACTTCTTCCCTCCCTATTTGGATTCTTGTTATTCCTTTCTCTTGCCTAATTGCTCTGGCCAAAACCTCCAGTACTATGTTGAATAAGAGTGGTGATAGAGGGTATCCTTGTCTCATTCCTGTTTTCAGGGGGATGGCACTCAGTTTTTGCCCATTGAGTATGATGTTGGCTGTGGGTTGGTCATATGTGGCCTTTAGTATGTTGAGGTAATTTCCTTCTATCCCCATTTTGTTCAGAGTTTTTATCATAAATGGCTGTTGGATCTCGTCAAATGCTTTCTCTGCATCTGTTGAGATGATCATGTGGTTTTTATTCCTCAGTTTGTTGATGTGGTGTATCACGTTGATTTGCGGATGTTGAACCATCCCTGTGTCCCTGGTATGAATCCCACTTGATCATGACGTATGATCCTTTTGATGTATTGCTGAATTTGGGTTGCCAAAATTTTCTTGAGAGTTTTTGCATCTATGTTCGTCAGCGATATTGGCCTGTAGTTCTCCTTTTTTGTGCTGTCCTTGTCAGGCTTTGGTATCAGAGTGATGTTGGCCTCGTAGAATGTGTTAGGAAGTGTTCCATCCTCCCTGATTTTTTGGAATAGCTTGAAAAGTATAGGTATTAAATCCTCTCTGAAAATTTGGTAGAATTCCCCAGGCAAGCCATCTGGTCCTCGGGTTTTATTCTTTGGGATACTTTTGATGGCTGTTTCACTCTCTTTCCTTGTGATTGGTCTGTTCTGATTGTCTGCTTCTTCTTGACTTAGCTTTGGGAGATTGTAAGAGTCTAAAAATTTATCCATTTCCTCTAGGTTATCCATTTTGTTGGCATATAGTTTTTTGTAGTATTCTCTTATAATCCGTTGAGTTTCTGTGGAGTCTGTTGTTATTTCTCCTCTTTCATTTCTGATTTTGTTTATTTGAGCTTTCTGTTTTTCTTTGTAAGTCTGGCTCGGGACTTCATGTCAAAGAATCAGCTCTTTGTTTCATTGATCCTTTTTACTACCTTTTTTGTTTCAATAGCATTTATTTCTGCTCTGATTTTTATTCTCTCTCTCCTTCTGCTGACTTTGGGCTTTGTTTGTTCTTCTTTCTCTAGTTCAGTTAGGTGTAGTTTAAGATTGCTTATGTGGGATTTTTCTTGTTTGTTAAGGTGTGCCTGTATTGTGAAGTTCCCCCTTAATACAGCTTTTGCTGTATCCCATATGAGTTGGTATGGCATGTTATCATTTTCATTTGTCTCCAGATATTTTTTGATTTCTTCTTTAATTTCTTCAATGATCCATTGCTTGTTCAATAGCATATTGTTTAGTCTCCACATCTTTGTCCCTTTCTCAGCCTTTTTCTTGTAATTAATTTCTAGCCTATAGCATTATGATTGGAGAAGATGCTTGTTGTTATTCCAATTTTTTAAAATTTATAGAGGCTTGCCTTTTTTCCAACATATGATCTATCCTTGAGAATGTTCCATGCGCGCTTGAGAAGAATGTGTGTTCTGCTGTTTTTGGATGGAGTGTTCTGTATATGTCTATTAAGTCCAACTGTTTTAGCTTTTCATTTAATTCCACTGTTTCCTTGTTGATTTTCCGTCTGGATGATCTATCCAATGATGTGAGTGGAGTGTTGAGATTCCCTATATTATTGTATTACGCATACATACCTTTTTGTTGATAGATTGCTACTGGAAATACCTCCACAACTTTCTTTACTTTCTTTTTCCAGCAAGTTTAGTACTTGAGAATAATATTTCCTGTTATTCTGTCCCAATTTAGTACTAGTTTTCTCAGTTTTGAATATTTCATATTCAATTAAAGTTGACTTAAATACTTTTGCAAGTCCCCCCAACCCTACAGAGATGTATTTACATATGGATTCGTTTACAAAGAAGAGTAACATGCAGACTTCTTTTCGATTACTTTTTCCTTGCAGTTCATAATGAAATTAATAAACCTTATGTGTAGTCCTATAAGAATAGACATTGATATCATGATAAAAAGATTCTTGATCATGCTGCAACTGAAAATGTTAAACACTATATTTTCAGCCTTTTCATGACTTTGATAGGTACTCTATCTATGTGATAAGATGTTAATGAAAGCGAAAAATAAATAGACTTTTTGGTAGAAGACTTGTACCAAATGTTGATTCATTCCACAAATAATTATTGAATGTCATTTCCTGTAGGCCAGGCACTGTTCCAGACACCTGGGATATGACAGTGTACCAAATAAAGTCTTACTCTCATGAGTGACCTACCCAACTAAATTCCCATATTATCAGTTTACTCCCTATAAAGAACTAGACTAGCTTTATGGCAGTAAACAGAAACATCATAAGTTTATATTTTAAAAAAAGAAAAACACTGCGATGAGCCCACCCGGTGGCATGGTGGTTAAGTTTACACACTCCACTTTGGCGGCCCAGGGTTCGCGGGTTCGAATCCTGGGCATGGACCTACGCACGTCTAATCAAGCCATGCTGTGGTCGCATCCCACATACAAAATAGAGGAAGATTGTCACAGTTGTTAGCCCAGGGCCAGTCTTCCTCAAGCAAAAAGAGGGAGATTGGCAACAGATGTTAGCTCAGAGCCAATCTCCCTCACCAAAAACAGAAAAGAAAAACACTGTGCAAATCAGCTGATTAAATCCTGTGGTATGTGAAGCTGGAATCCTGTTTGATGTGTGGTTTTTAGATAAATGGTAGTAGAGTTCTTGGAGTGTTTTATGAGCTGTTTTAATGAAGATGAATATTCTGGACTAATGTCAACAGTAAATGTATATGATTTTTGAGTGTTGTTTGGCACTATAAATTGGTTGTTTAAAAATTTTTTTAAACAAATTGATACAGACTTATATAGGCTGATGACATCTCATTGGCTATAATTAACCAGAATATATGGTATCTGAATGTTGAAAATACTATGCAATATTAAAGAATCAAGAAAATGACCTGTCTTATGGCTTAAAAAAAAAATTTTTTTAATGCTGAGCTGAGTTATGTTTGTTTAATACTACCAAACTCTTCAGCCCAAGAGATAGACTTAACAGAATAAAAGTAAATGAAAAATCTGACCCATTGATGGTCTCCTTTTATAAATTTATATCCTTTAAGAAAAGTTAGATATAGAAGCATATCATGTCTTACTTTTTTTTCCAAGATGTAAAATATGGGAATATGTATAGACTAGGAATGATAAATTTTTTAAGCTACCTTGTTTGTAAGAATAAGAGAGAAATTTTGGGTTTTTTTTTTTTTCTCATTTGCACTTAAGATAAATCCTCAATGTTATATTTAACTATTTGTAATATAGTGAAGACCATTTTCTTTGAGCATACAAACATAAAGATTTCCAGTAGTCTGCAGCTAATATGCACTGTCTGAAGCTAATTGATTGGACAGAATTCTGCTGCTATTTGAGTAAAAGTTAATGCTTTTGAGACCAGCTAATACACTTAACTATAGTGTATGAGCAGCAGGTGTTCTGCTTATTTTTATTATAAGCTTTATCACTGGCAATTTTCTTACAACATGTTAACAGTAACCCACTTTAAGCTGATGCTTAAATATTTATTGAATGTGGTGGTCAAGGAGCTGTGTTTAAAGGATACGTTAACAAATACCTCAATATGGCATTCAGTTGCTTACTGTGTAACATAACCTGGATTTTGATTTATCTCAGACTTTATAATAATAAGTAATGTTTCAATATCAAGCTAGAATTCTGAAGAGAATAAAGTTTGCATCCCCAAATGAGACAATTATGTATCAGCTCTACTAAAATAGCCAAAATCTAAAGTCAGAAAATTCTTAATACAAAAAAGATGCTCCAAAATGATCAACCCATGTGTGTCCAAAAAGATCTCGACTGTATTGGATGTCTCATCCCCCCTTTTTTTATAGTTCTAAAATTTCATTATAATATGAGTGTATATAAGATATATATTTTATACTTTTCCTGCTCTCCAAGTACATAAATATGCAAACTTGTATAAGATTATGTAATTACATAAAAATTAAAAGGCATAAGGATGTACTACAGAATTCAGAAAACGTATGTACTTAAACAAGTTGAAATGTGATAAGAAAAATCTGAAGAAAAGGAAATTTTGCCAGAGTAAAGCTTTATTAGCTCTATTTTTCACCTTGTCTCTTAGCTAGAGCAACCTGTGTTTTTAATTGGCAAAAATAAAGCATTTGCACACAGAATGTTAGCTTATTAAAAGGCCTTTTATCACTATATATTACTACATTCTTTGCATATCAAGATTCACGCAAAATACAGTTGAACCTACTATTTAGTATCTTGAAAGCAGCCTTGGTTTCATGTCTACTTTCATTATTTGCCAAAAACTCTTGCAAATTCTCCTTTTAGTCCTTTTTGTGCTAGCTGGAATTAAAATGTTATTATTTCTAATAAATAAGCCAGATTGCTTTTTAAACCAAATCTGGCTAATCTGTCATTTATATCCCCTCCTATTATTTCAAACTCAATTATCATTACTTTTAACTTTTATAGGTTTTAAATCAGTAGTAAAAGTGGTGGTGATATGGAGGAGGTGACTGGGTGGGGATTGTATTAAAGTCAACCATGAGTACTGTCCTGCTAGACACGGTGTTCACAATAAACTGCTAGATACAGTGCTCACAATAACCTGCAAGGTAAATATCATTAATCCTGTTTTATGGAATAAAAAGCTTGGAGGTGAAAGTTAAATGACTTGGCCTGAGGCCTGAATTACATATCCAGTAAGTGGCTGTTTTGATCACCTCTTCACCATTTCACCCCTTTGATGAGGGATGGATTCCTCCTGTAGGATTGTGGGAATAGCTGAACGCACAAAACCCAACAGTTGTTAGATGAGATTGACAGCTGTTTATTAGTCACATATATTCAGGGAAGAAGACACTGCAGGCACATGGGAGATCACTTGTGAACAGCCAGAGGCTGTGGGAGGCAGGCTTTGTAGTATTAAGAGTGTAGGGTATCCCCTGCTTTCCACAGAAGGATGGGATTGGTGTGTTTGAATAATTCCACAAGCTGGCAGGGAACTGAAACCTGCTATGCCGGGATAAACAGGAACTACACCTGAGCCCTTTGATAAGGAGAGTTAGGGCCCCTTATCCACAGGAGCAGAGTAGAGAAGGCAACTTACAGTGAGACTATTTAAGGCGTTCCTGATTTTACCAGATTCCAAGGCATTGCATAATATTGAACCTTAGTTTTAGGTCTTACACCACAGTGGCTGAACTGGAATTCTAATTGTGGACTTTCTGACTCCAGTGCCCGTATTCCTTGTACTGTTGCATGGTATTTTGACCCTTGCTAGGATCACATGTTAACATTTTATTAATAACTAAGTACTTTCCTTTCTCTGGGCATTTCTTAGTCCTGTTTTCTTATGCATTCGTACACTGTAGTATCTATTGAATTCAGTAAAAAATTAGTGCACTGTCATTTGGAAAAGAATTTGAGAACTTGTTTTCCTTTTAAAGGAAATCTGAGTATAAGTCCTAATTGTATCTTGATTTATAGTTTTCTTCCTCAGAGAGAAAATTTCTTGCAAGAATTCTACCCTCCCTTCCCAAAACAAAATCTTATTTCTTCATTTTCCCTGTTGTTGGACTTTTTTTTCCTGAGGAGGATTTGCCCTGAGCTAACATCCACTGCCAATCTTCCTCTTTTTGTATGTGAGCCACCACCACAGAATGGTTACTGACAAACAGGTGGTATAGGTCCGTGCCTGGAAACTGAACTCAGGCTCTCAAAGTGGAGCATGCCAAACTTAACCACCAGGACTTGCAGCTGGCCCTCCCTGTTCTTGTTATTAGAACTTTTTTACTTTCCCTCCACAGCCATGAAGCTGGCATGCCACAAGTCTGGAATGCCCCTTTTTCCAACTGCGTCTGCATTAGACCTTTTCAACTACTCCTGCACACAGTGACACACACCCCATTCTTTATCTCACTTAGGAAATTCTTCAAGGGTACTTTGCATAATACTATGGGCTGGATGCTGCAAGAGATATTAAAAAACACGAGAGATCATTTTTGCTGTTGCAACTCTTACTATGGAGAACAAGAAATAAGGATTGCATAATGTAAAAGTAAATCAATACACACAGAAGTCCTTACTCAGGCCCACACAAGGCCATCCGTGAGCTGGCCTCTGGTTACCTGTGCAGCCTCATCTTCTGCTATTTTTCCTCTCTTTTACTTCGCTCTGGCCATGTTGACCTTGACCTTCTTCCTACTTCTCTACTATACCAGGTTTTTCTCATCTTGGGGCCCTTCTCCTTGGTGTTACTTGGCCTGAAACACTCTTCCTTATGTGTCTGGCTCTCTTCTTTCAGGTCTCTTCCAAAGTGTTATCTATAAGGAGAGTACTTCCTTGCCCTTGCTACCTAAAACTGACCCTTTTGACTGTTCTATGTGTAGTGGTTCCTAGGTCAATGTCTTAAACTACCTGTGTGATTTTTTCAAGGTACTTAATTTCTCTGTGCCACAGTTTGTTAATCTGTAAAGTGGTAATATTTTAATAGATTAGGTTGTTGTGAGAGTTAAATGTATCAATACATGTAAAGTGCTAATTATAATTATGAGCCCATGGCATTTAGGGAACGCTCAGTAAATAGTCAGTTTCTACTCATCATCATCATAATTAAGGGTAAAAGAAGAAGTGTAACACTTAAATGCTATAGGAGTTCAGAAAAGAGAGAAATCCTTGAGGCTTTGAATCACCGCAAAAACCTTCCTTGTGAGGGCAGAACTGAACATCGTTGTCTCTATATAAAGTCTTGATTGTTTCCTTCAGACAGGCACACCATCCTCCTTTGGATTTCCATGGCTCTTTTGATTGTTCTCCCATGATACCCTGATTTCCTTGTATGATAAACTGCATATATGTTCTCACAGAGGGGTGGGCCTGCATCTCTGCATCCTGGCAACATTGTGCCATACACATTGGACAGGTGACCACTTACTTCATCAACATAAGAAAAAGTCAGAGAGATGCCATGAAATCTACAAGTTTAAAAACTCTCAACATGGGCAGTAGATGCAGTCTGGGCACCATGACTCAAAAGATCAGTAACTGGAAATGTCCACTTGGAGCAGTAGGGGGTACCGACTATTTATGGGATCTTAAGTTGGTTGTAGAGTCAGTTTAATTCAACAGACAATTTGAAAAGTGTCATTTCATGCCAGTGTCTGAGCTAAGATTGTGGGAGCACAAACATGAACTGATAAAGATTCCTTTAAAACATTTAAAGTTGATTCAGAAGAGACTTGAGTGAGTAGAAAGAAGCAAGAAAGGTGTTCCAGGCAGGCTTCAGAAAGAGCACAAGGAGGGGCACAGAGTTGGCAAGGTTCAGAGATTCAGATTGTCTAGAAAAAAGGTTTCCTCATTCTAGAGCAAGAGGAAATAAGATTGAAGTGAGGGACCCCAAATTATGGAGGATTTAGGGTACCAAAACTAGAACATGGGCTTTATTCCTTTATTCTGTAGACAGGAACCATTGGAAAGTTGGAGCAAAAGACTGCCAGTAGTATTCAAAATTAATAATACGTTTCTGTCTTTTCTCTGATATTATAAATTCCTTGAATCTAAGTTTGAAAAGGTTTCAATTAAAAGGGACAAATCTTCTCAAGTTATTTGTCAGACTCTTTTAATAGTTGTACAGTTTTGATCTTTTATTAGTTGGTACTGAGTAAATTTTACAGCATAGTCATAGGCAGTTAGTGACAAGCAGCCATTCAGCTCTTAGTCATGTAGTTTTTACTTGAGTAATAAAGTATTAAAATGTTCCTTTTCATTATATTTTATGCATATGAACTTGATATATTATTGAAATATTTATGAAATTAGATATTGTGCATGTGGTGCATGCCGCACGTAAATGGAAAAGAGAAACTTAACATAGTTCATAAATTGAAATATTCAGTTTCAGTTGTATTCAGATTGAAGCCATCAAAGAATCAGAATGACTATAGGTTGATGATTGTCAAATGTACCACCAGAGCTACAAATTTTCTAACAACCTCATCTCAATATTCTTGTAAGGTTTGTAGCCTCTTTGCGAGCATGTTTGAATACTCACCACACCTCATAGTGGTTAACTATTCTTGTTTTCATTTTAAGGAAAACTTGAATATTATTAGATTTATCCACAAATAATTGTTAGATTATTTTCATCAACAATGAAATCTGAGTAGAGTATGGGATTTGGAATAGGACCTCAATAACACTTATAAATAGGTTGATCAAAAGAAATATTTCTTAACGTTGAGTTTGTGATGTTTTGCTTTTTATATGTGATTTTTTTAAAAAAACAACCTGTTATTTTTATAAGAGATTTCTGTGGATAACATGAAACTGTTCCCTCATGTACGCTGCAGACGAAAGCCATGTGATTGAATTCCTTACAAACTGATCATCACATATTGTTACTTGGGAGATGCCAGGAATCCAAGGACTAAGGACTAAGGGAATACAGAATGAATGTCATAGCGCCTGTGCCAGGAGATACTGCCAGACTCAGAGGCACCCTTCCCCTCCAGGTCTGAACCCTGGAATTATGCTAGGGATTCTCATGGATAAATCTTTGGAACTAAGGTAGATCTTGGAAATGAAGTCAGAATTTTAAGTGAACCCTAGTGCTGGCCAGCTGCCCATAGCCTCTAATGCCCCAGAGATTGTGAGCAGGAATCTCAGGAGATCTGGAGTGAATTATATGCACTCTTAGAATGAACATTCTCCAGCCTGTTCTCTTACAGCTCTCTCCACCTCTCCCCTCAAGGAGTTTGGAGCCCCCATCATATGACACCAACCTTTTGGAAATGGAAAAATATACTTTTATTTTAATGTTTTTAGTAGATTTACACCTTCAGCCAAAATGCACTGTATTGCTCTCCCAATCCCCACAGTCCAGATGTATAACTCAAGTACTGTTGCTCTCTCAGTGATTAGCCCGATTTGTGCTTAACCTGCACAGTCTGAAGCTTCCATGGCCTTGAAACCTACCTGAGCTCAATAGTTTATCTGAATGAGTGACCACTGGAGCCGGAAAAGCTGTATTTATTAATTCTAGACTTTATCTTTTTTTATAAATACCTAATAAGATATAAAATAATGACTTGCATTTTCTCCATGTTAACATTTGCACCTCAAAGTCTATACAGGCCAAGGTTCGTATTGTGTGAACAGAAATGTTTTAGCATCAAAAGAGACAACTGTATTTCTTGATAGAAAGGAAGTGGTCACAGATCATGCCAGCCAAACAAATCTGTTAGAGCTTTGAAATATAGAGCTGTTAGGTGAGATGCTGGGATAAAGGATAAAATAAGATCAGCCTAAGTGTTTCAGTCTAGTTAAGTTGATTTGTACACTAATAAATTTTACCTTTAGGAGATAGTCTTCAGATTTTAAACAGCTATAAAGGCTTGTGTTATTGTTTAACTTGGATTTTTAAAAAGGAGGAGGGGGTGTTCTTGAAGGCATTTCCTACCATTTTCTGCCACCAGGTTTCTTTCCTGCTCTTCCTAGAACTGGCCCTTGTTGACTCCCAGCAGTGTAGCTGGCTGTTTAAATCCTGAGAGACTTGCTTATTGTTTGGCAGGTCTGTAGTCTGCTGAAACAAGCACAGGAAATTTGAAACACCTAGAGGCTATTTTAAAAACCCCTAGCTGCTGACATTTTGCTTAGGATTCTAAAAAGAGAATGGACTCTTTGGATACTGAGCTCTAGTGTAAAAATGCTGGAGTTTTTAGACCAGCTTTCAAACCTCTGAAGTCATTTGACCTGGCGTTGTGTCAGTTGGGTATTCTGAAGCATCAAATGAAGACTAAATCCACTCAGTGTTGGCAGGCAGCCGTTGTACCTGTCAATAAATTAGAATTGTTGGAATACCATCCACCTACTTGAGCATGAATCAGAAAATTAGGGAAGGAAAGCTTGATGTGTGGAAGATATGCCATCATCTCTGAGTAGAGAGACAAATGGTTGTGTTATTGCAAAGAAGCACAGACTTCATTAGAGGAGCCCAGTGACTTGGTTGTAATGCTCGTGTGGCTGGAGCAGGCCCCCAACATTGCTAATAGGTATCGATTCTGTCTTAAATTATAGTGCGTTCGGTACAGCTTTATGCTGTTATGTTACTTGTACAACCCTTGAGGCAATATTATGAACTAAAGATTTTAAATATGTCGTGTTTTTTAATTACCAAAAGCAGTGACAGAAAATAAAACTCTCCACTTGGGTTCTTTGAAACACTTATATTTACCATTGCTGTGACACTTATGTTAAAGAACATTTCATATTTATTTAAGAACTTTAAGAATGTTTGTGCAAAGCATGGCTTTGTGATTTAAACTGAAGTTCTCCAGTATTCATATTGTTAGTTGTAAATTTAGATTTTAGTCCCCTGACTTTTATATTATTAATTATAACTTTGGACTGAAATGTAGCCTATGTAATGCATGTGGTGAAAATAAAACCTGTGTGGAAGTTAAAAGAACAGCATAAGTGTCTGTTAATAAAGACCTGGAGTATTATTACACTCACTAAACATTAATAACAATAGGACTAGGAATATTGACTGAAACAGACAGAAAATCAGAGTGAAAATCAGGCAGAGCTGATTTTTTTTTTACACTGAACTAAATAAAAGTTTTAATAAACTAAAGAAGAATACCAAAACATTTCTAAATTTGAAAAAAATTAATTTCTGTAACTGATAGATACAGAAAATTAATAAAATTTTTAAAAGATTATGTAGCTTCTTGGAATAGAGGATGACCTTATGTCATACCTTTTGGCCTTGTGATAAATCTAAGTATTCAGCAAGGTTTGTTTTCTGATCCTCAGTGTTCATAAAGATGTACATATAAAGCATTTTTATGAACTCTTATGCCCTCCTGTGTGTAAGGAAGAAAATCTTGGTGTGAAACGTAGTTTTAAGGATGCCAAACTAAAGTGCCTTACTCACGGTGCTGAGCTTTCTGTTTTTTCTATATCTCCTTACAAAAACTTGTTTTATGAACCTTTTTTATTTTATTTTTTGATAGCTTTTTTTAATCCAAAAAAATCTTTAAAAGTTAGAATTTTGTAAATTAATAACTTAGCTGCTAGATTATCCTCTCTTCTTTCTATATTCGCCATCAGTTTGCCCTCCAGAGAGGCACAGAGAAGGAGGTCTGGTTACTGATGCCTCCAGTCTTGCACAGTTTGCCTGGGCTTTCTCCTCAGAGGAATTATCGTTTGAAAAAACTTCCTCCACCCTACTTTTATTTGCGTATTATTTAATTTTCTTTGATGATGCATCATATCAAATAACCAGAGAAGTCAGGATCTAACCAAATTTAGTAATTAAAAAGCAGCAACTCCTGGGCCAGCCCCAGCGGCCTAGTGGTTAAGTTCAGTGCACTCTGCTTCAGTGTCCTGGGTTCGGTTCCCAGGTGCAGACCTACACTGCTCTGTTAGCAGCCGTGCTGTGCTGGTGGCCCACATACTAAAAACATAGAGGAAGATTGGCACAGATGTTAGCTCAAGGTGAATCTTCCTCAGAGGAAAAAACCCAACTCCTTAGATATATATTACCTATGTGTCCTACTAAACTCCCTCACAGTAACAATATTTTCCAGTTTTCCACCCACCTCTCTGGCCTCTCCTCAATCTTCTTTTCTAGCCATTATCCTCCTCCTGGCCATTAATGGGCCATGTGTTAAGTCCTCTTCTCTTCTTTTTCTTGCTCTCTGAGTGATCTCATCTCTGCCTGTGGTTTCGCTTGCCACCTCTGAGCACCAGAGGAATGACCTCTTGGATGTCATACAGTCACCACATAATATGAGGTTTGTCTTAGATTAGATTCCCCAGAAAGGAGAGCCTGAAGCAAAGGGCTATGTGCTGTTACTTTATTAGGGGATGATAACCCCAGCAAGTAGAGGGACAAGGAGAAGGTAGTTTGATAGGAGGGAGGATTATTACATGGGCAGGTTATTGAGTTGGCTGCCACTGCCCTATCCTATGGGATCATACCCTGAGAAATCATAGAAACTGTGTCTTAGGAGTGTGCCTTGTGAGAGGAAAAGAAGGAAGAATTTTTCCGTTAGTTCCTGTCTCCCATTGATCAGAGATTTTCCCAACAGTATATTAGCTCCTCCACACTCCTGTGTACTTAATGGGGTGGTGTGCAAGTGGGGATCCAAAACTCTGTCAACACAGATGCCATGGAGTGAGAGACAAGAGCTGTCCTCCAGGCATGAGGCACGGTACTGTCAGTTCTATGTAAGTTAGTACTGATGAAACAGCTGAAATAAGACACAAGTAAGGTTGAGAGGATCTAAAGTGGTACATAAAAGGTGTCCAGTGTAATATACCCCTTTTACCACTAAGATCCATTCATGCCCTGTATTATACCTAGCTTCCACACTATAATATGGGGCCTCTGTTTTTGTGAGAATCAGTTGCCCTCACTTCTTCCATGAGATCAGAGATGCAAGTGCAGTCAGTAACTGAGTCCCATTCAAGATGAAGCCCTGCCTTAATCATATAGAAGAGACTTAAGGTAAGAGAGAGAAACAAGCTACACACCCTATTGCTGCAGCTTACTCTGAGAGTATAATTGATATTCGTCATCTCCTTCTAACACCCATTCTAGATTTCTTTCATTAGTGGCAAATTTTTTGCGTGATTTGAATTGTTTGCCTGCTCAGCTGACTCAGACCTTCATCCATCAAATGTGTGAGCCCTTAGTTGTCTTGTTGTCTTGTTCATAGTTGCTGAAATTTCCCATTTACTGTCACCACTGACTATGGCAGCACCAAGAGATACCCCAGTGAATCCCCCAAGTTCTTGATGTATTCTTCCTTCCCTCACTGTGTAGCCAAAGTCTTTCTTTTTCATGATAATCAGGATTGAGTATCCCCAGCAGTAAACTCTCTTATTCCTGCTGGTGAGCTGACATGAGGAGCCTAAAATGACCAGGAGATAGAGCTTCAAATTTAATGGAACTCTTACATGTTCCCTGGAGGAAACAGTCATCTTCCAACTCTGCCTGGGAATAAGAACTTCTAACTTGGCAGATATTTAAGTTTCATGGATAGGAAACAAATTCTGCAGGTGGGTCACTGGGAGTGATGATGGCAAAGGCTGATCCTACTTTCATCTTTTGATTCCCAGACCTAAGTATTCTAGCTATTGGGAACACAGACAACACATTGAAGCCATTGCTTCAATATGTACACCGCATACTGGAGGACAGTGCTTCAACTCTGCAGGAATTATCTTTAAAGATTGTCTTTTTTGCTTGCTTTTTAGCAGGCACTCTACCTATCTATTGGGCCAGCAGTTTCTTTGTACATGGAGTCATATTTAGACCAGTGGATTCTAAGGTTATGTACCCACTGTCACATTTCCTTTGTTATTAAATTAGTCCCTTGGCCTAAAGCAGTGTTTTTTGGCATGTCATATTGAGAGATCAGTTATTTTATAAGCCCTGGGAAGATGGTGATAGCAAAAGTAATGGGAACTGGAAACCAAATTCATGTCCAGAGTAGGTATTAATTATGGTAGAGGCAAATCATGGCCCCCTCCCATGAAATCAGTCTTACACCGTGACTAACAGGTCTTCTTGAGTAATGCTGCCATATCAAATGCTTGACATCAGTCTGTCTTGCTGGCGGGGTAGGCATTTGGCAGTAGCAATAACTTTTTCAGCACTGGTGAGGGGAAGCATGTTGGCCACTCTATTCATGGGTGCATGGTGTCAACACTCTTTTGTGGCCTGAATGGGAAGCAGGCTGACAGCCATAGAATGACTCATCCTATCCACCTTTTGATGACATTTGGCAACACGCATGTTGACGTTTTGCTGGATGCTTCCTAGAGGACATTAATGTGAGAAATAAAAATGCTCCTGATTTGTGCCCACTCCATCTTTCCCAGGCCTTCTTATCATATCATCTTTCACTGTTGTTTTCTAGGCCCTGACCCATAGTCAAGTCATTTACTACCTCCCAGGAGTCAGGGTATGTCTGTAGCTCAGGCCATTTCTCCCTCCATTTGAAATGGATGACCAAGTGTACTACCCCAGCTGTTCTCACTAACCAGGCTTCCTTTACCACAGTCCTTTAGGTCCGCTCCTGAATCAGATGGCAGTGTAACAGCAGTCCATTTTTGGCTACTTCTGAATCCCTTTACTCTCTGTCAGTTGGTCATGAAAGAGAAAGACAATCATCATATGGGAGTCTGGGTTACCTGTAAGTGTAATTTACTCGTGCTTTCTGAATGTACGTGGGCCTGTTCTCAAATAAGCCATTTCCCTCATGTAGCAGGTTCTTTCTGTGCCCATCTAACTTTATGTCTCAATGAGTACTTCCAGTCACAGGGTCATTTGATGACCCATGGTCAGGCATGCAAATTCTGCTAGGGCTCTGTAACATACTAGGACCTGTGGTTTAAGCAGAAAATTGTTCTCTGCCACAGAAGCCCAGGGATCTGCATTGTGACTTCTCTTGTGGCACTTGCCAGAGACTCTACAGCCTCCTTATCTATCAAGGATAGGTCTGGCACCCTCAGATTCACTTGTCACAGGTGCACCATAGCCTAGACATGCTGCAAAGTCTTCTCTATTACTCTGGGTCACTCTTGAAAGAAGCAACCACCGAGTCTCTGATAAATGGGTCAAAACAGTATTATAAAGTGTGGAATATGCTGCCTCCAGAATCCAGAGGTCCACCTTTTTCTTAGCAGTAGGTGCTTAGGGAAGCAACTTGTTCTTTACCTTAGAGAGGATGTTCTCAGCATGCCCCAGAGCCCTAGACTTCTTAAAAACTTAAGCAGTGTGGTATCTCTCTTAATTTTTGTGAGGTATCTGGTGTGTGTTTCACTGGGCTAACCAGAGTGCTTTCCGTTTCTTGCTCACCAGATCCACTTAGTATGTTGATATCAATATAGTGGATTAGAGTCACCTTCTATGGAATATGAAGATGATTTAGGTTCCTGTAGACTAAATTTTGAGGGAGATCAGGAGGGTTAACATTGCCCTGGGGCAAGGTAGTATCCTGTCTCTACCAGGTGAAGATAAGTCTGCTTTTGATCCTCCCTACTGATGGGCTCTGAGAAGAAAGCATTCACCACATAAATAGCTGAATACCAAATGCTGAAAGCTGTAGTAATGTCGTATCTCGAATGACAACTGCTTTTCAAGCTTCTACCAGTTTAAGCTTACAATGGTCTATCATCTATTTTTTTCTGCAGGGTCATTATACGTATAAAAAGGGGACATGAAAAGGGACCACCATTTCTGCATCTTTCAGTCTTTGATAGTAGTGCTAATCTTTGCAGTTCTTCCCAATACATGCAATATTGCCTTTGATTTACTCTTGACTGGGAATAGAGTTGTGGGGGAAAGTTTCAAGGGCTTATACTCAGCCTTTCTTACAAAAATGACACATCCCCCATGTCGGGGAACCAGTGTGAGGGTTTCCCAGTTATATACTTGAAGTCAAAAAATAACTCCAAGGTAGGGCTGTAGATCTGCTGGACCTGGGCCAACACTTCAGTAATGACCTAGCCTCATAAGTTCCTTGAGGGTAGTGTCATTACCTGCTGTGTGCACTGCTATAGCCCTAGCTTAGTACCTGCATCACATATTAGGAGATTAATAACTATTCGAGAAATGATTGAATTGTTAAGTGGGTGAAAGAAAGTGAAAGAAAAGCATTTCTCCCAGACATCAGGAGCCCGTTTACTCTATCTCATCAATTCTAAGAAGTCTTTTTTTCCCTATTTTAATGTTTCTGATATCAGTTGCTTTTGGCCAGGGAGCTGTTGTGAGTTAGTTGTGATTATTTGTGTGTGCACAAAAAAAACTTGTAAAAAATGTGTCAGCAGCTCAGAAGAAAACTCCAGGAGCAGTAGTGGAGCAACATTTCAAGATACAGTGTGTCGACAGTGTTCTTGATGACGCAAAGGACTATATTTTGTGGAAAAACAGTCATCTCTGAGCTGAAAAGCAAGGCAGAAGAGTTGGAATCTGAATGTGAAGAAGTTTTAGTGGTAATCAGTTTTTTTTGTTCACATAGTCTTTTTATTTGTCCTCAAGAGTGATATTATCATATATCACCATTATCATGAGAGCCCATTCAATAAGTATCAAATAATTTTTATGTGATAAGAAATCACTTAGTTATAGTTTAATTTGGCAGTTTTTTTCTTTCTTAGTGCTTCATAAAATAATAGTACATCATCTTTACATTCAATGAAATATGGTATTATACAGGAGTCTTCAGGGCCTCCATTAACATATATGGCATTTTGTGTGAATTAGAAAGAAGCATTCCTTTCTCAGGCCAAAACAGCCTTGCAGCCGGATGTGAGGGGTGGTGAGGAGAGCACAAGGTAGATTTCATCCCCTCTACACCAGATGCCTTTGGGAAGGCAACCAGCAGCACTATGTGTGGCAGCTTCAACACTCCTTACAGCAGTGTCAGTTTGACAAAGGACCATTTTATCTTAGAATTTGAAACAGAGCATTATATATAGTTTTAGGCATTGCTGTCCTGTTTTTGAATGTTATGACTTAGAAGAAAGGTCCCAGGAAAACTTTGACTGTATAGCAAAGTGAATGTCAAATCAATATTCAGAAAAATAGGTTTCTATTTTAAAAATCATCCTCTTTGAGGAAGTTTTTTCTAATGGACAACCTATTGTGAAGGGGTTTTTATCTGTGAATATCAGGGTGTTTCTGGGTAGACAGGAAGTCTAGCAGAATTTAATTTTGATCGAGTCTTTCTGGGTCAGTGACCTCATAATCTTTTCAGAATGAAACTCTAGCCATGAAGCATTCCAGTCCCACTCCTAGGAACTTTGGTCAACTCCTGAAAGGCACGCCTGCCTTTGATGTTTGATGTACATCTTTATATTTCTGTCTTTTGCAATGTTTTTCTTTGACCATATTCTCTAGAACTACTTTTCACACTAATTGTGTCAAAATTTTAATTTTTACAACCTTACTTTGTCCCACGGCAGCTTAACCTAATTTACCCACTATAATTAAGATTTTGAATGCAATTAGGAATAGTCTACTAAATTAACACTTTTTATGCATGGCCTACCATAAGGATTCTGATAGGAAACTAATCAA
Organism: Equus caballus; assembly: GCF_041296265.1. Classification (NCBI taxonomy): domain Eukaryota; kingdom Metazoa; phylum Chordata; class Mammalia; order Perissodactyla; family Equidae; genus Equus; species Equus caballus. Next base: position 70,829,068 of record NC_091699.1, on the reverse strand, counting down.
GAATGATATTAGTTCCTGTTGTAGAAAACATTCAAACTTACTATAACATTAAGTACTTGGATTCTAGATACTTCTAACTATATGAAATGCATTTCTATTGTGAATTGGAAGGTTTATAATTTCTATTTAAATGTATCATCTAGTTTTGTGTAAAATATCTTTTCCTGCCTATGATTCCTTTCTTCATCTGCCATCCTCATTGCAGTATAGACAGAGAAGTGTAGTTTGTAGTAACCTGACCTCTAAATTGCTGTCTGGGAGCATAAGTAGTTATAAGAGATTAGAGGAGAAAGCTGCAACTCAAGAGATTAGGAGAGTAAATCAGGCAGAACAAGGATCTGTGGTACCTAGTGGGAAGATGAATGGCTTTCAGTGCACACCAACTCCTTCTGTTTACTTCTTCTGGCATCTTCTCAGAGTTCACCACAAAATTGTGTTTGCTAATCTTTTCAGTGCTTTTTAAAAGTGTGATATTATCCATCATCCAGAAGATTCCATAGTGTTCTATTGAATTGGGCCTCTTACCTTACTGCCCAAAGGTATGCCATTATAAAATACACTGGCAAAAAAGAGTTTAAACTGGAGGAATGTAAGGTAACTGTCACAGAGTTCTGAAATGTCAGTAGAAGCGTTCCATTGTAATTGTGTATGTTGCAGCTAAAACAATGAAAATGCTCATCTTGTACAAGTAGAAAACATTTTGTGAATGAAAGGGTTCATGGGGGATTTTTATTGTTAGCCACATTTTTAGGTATTAACAAACTGCTTACATGGATTTCTTAAAATTTGTTTGGAAAAAAACAACCAATCCTTATTTTTTTTGACCACTTGATCCTTATTGTTAGTACCAGATCACAGAACGGTCAGGAGAAGTGAGTGGATGGAATTCAAACATTTTCCTCTCGTTTTCAATTTTAAAAGTTTGAGTGGGGTGAGAATGAGGAGCTGTGGAACTTTGTGAGGTTTTTGGTATATCTCATTATATTTGCGCTTTCCACCGCTGCCCATTACTAATAATTAAAAGACGTTTATCCTTATTTTTTTTTCTTGATTGGGAAAACCGTTACCTGGTTCAGTCTCATCTTTTCACTATGTGACTAGATCTAAGATTCTAACAGTTCTAATAACGCTGCAGGTTATTTTTCCTGGTAGACAGAGGGGCAAGTAGAATCTGTCACACATCATGATTCATCAGTTCTAAGAATTTATCTCTTATAACCCTGTTTTGAATTAACTAAATAATCCAGTAAGCAGTGTTTTTAATATCTCAAAGAGGGAAATATTCGCAACTGGCTAACAATGGAATTTCCCATTTTTCACTGGCAGGAACCCCAGCCCCATAATGGGGAAGGTCCCACCAGTGTGAAGGCCCCACATGGGGACCCCTCCCCTAGTGAGGAAATGTACCCCGAAGAGGAGTCCTCCTGGCCACTGGGCCCACTGCTACCCTGCCACGTGAGTACAGCAATGGCTTTGAGGACATCAGCAATTTTTCCATTTCTTAGTGGCCATTTGTCTGATGTGAGAATTCGCCAGACCCTCTTCCTTTTCATCCTCTTAAACATTTCAGAAAAGGAGGTGTAAGTCTCCTTTAACCTTTGCTTCTTTTTTGCAAGTTTAATAAAAAGAATTTGTTTGGATAAGAGATTAGGGCTGTTGGTTAAGACTCAGTTAAGTGCAATTAATGAAACAATCTGTTGCTGTCTAGAGCAGTACTGTTCAATAGAACTTTCTGCAGTGATGGAAATGTTCTATGTTTGCACTTTCAATACAGTAATCACTAACCACATGTGGCTACTGAGTACTTGAAATATAGTGCAACTGAAGAATTTGGTTTTTAATTTTAATCTAAATTTCTCCACGTATGACTAGTAGCTACAAAAGTGGACAGTGACTGCCTGCATTTAATGCTGTGTGTGTGAGATATCCAGCCTCTTTGAACATTTCTACAGATACACCTTTTTACCTGTATTTCTTTAATAACCTAAAAAAATTTTCCTTGTATTATATGTGTGATTCTTTAATAGTGAGAAAATACTTAAATTAAAAATTCTCATTTCAAAATTTATTCACCCATATTGCCCTTACGTAGTTTTAATTACTTTATGATATTAGGGAAATTTAGTTAATCTTAAAATTATGAAGTACTATCTATTTAAATATCCCAGCTTTATTTTCTCCTTTACATGTTGTAATTTGAAACTTCAATATGTGTATGTAGAAGTAATTACACACATTAAAATAACTTTTCCATTTTATTATTCCTTTTTAATGAGACTATAAAATATCCTACGTTAGTACAGTGTATGCAGTGCTATTACTAAACATTAAATTTAGCATTTACTCATTATAATACAGTACTTAGAAGTTTCAAAGTTTGGTTCTGGTAGATGGATTCCTTAAATTACAGATCAATTAAATTTGTTGTTTTAACTACTGAGAGTAAATGTCCTTCCACTATTGCTATCATTAAAAATTGCTTACATCATAAGATATTAGTAAGGGAAATTGTGTATGTGGGGGGGTGTATATGGAAACTCTCTGTACTATCTTTCCAATTTTTCCGGAAATTCTAAAATTATTCTAGAGTTTACTTTAAAAGATTACATCAAATTTTGTCATGCTATCCATTTATATTCATTAATTTAGCTCTATACATTCGAAGTAAAAACTATCACCTCTGTAATGGGTAGTACTTATAGAAATATCACTAGATGATAGCTTCAAAATATCCCCGAGAGATACTGTTATCATAATTTTACAGAAGAGGAAGCTGAAGCATGGAATAAAGAGTAATTTGGCCAGGTTCCTTAGCTGGTCAGTGGCAGAACCAGGATTTGAACACGGCAAGTCAAGTGCTTTTAACCACTACACTATGTTACATCTAAGGAGTCTTGATTATGCAATATAAGATTTGGTCTGTCTGCTGTCAGTGTAGCAGGACAAACTTTCCACTCTAAGAAATTCAAAATAGAGCCAGCCCTGATGGCCTAGTGGTTAAAGTTCAGCACTCACCACTTTGGCAGCCCAGATTCACTTCCTGGTCAGCGACCCACACCACCCATCTGTGAGTTGCCATGCTGTGGCGGCAGCTCACACAGAAGAACTAGAACAACTTACAACTGGGATGTACAACCATGTACTGGAGCTTTTGGGAGAAAAAAGAAAGAAATCCAAAATAAAGTAATACTATGGTAATAAATTACTTTTACAACTTGAAAAATATAAAATTATGCTTTATTTCTCTTATAATGATTCAGACTTTATTCCCATACAATGATTATTTTTATGAATGAGAAATATGTGTGTATTATCTTGACAAGAAATGCCTGTATTGGTGGGTTTTTAAAAATTTATGGCTTTGTTAAGATAGCGACTAATAAAGAAAAAAATAAAGAGAGCAGTACCTAAAGGGTAGGGGAAATGAATGTGATTGGTTATCTCATAAAAAGAAAGTTTTTATGGGACTTAAGTTTTTAGGGAAATTAAATATGTGGCCTATTGTTTTATGAAATTATTACAGTGTTGTTTTACCATATGCCTATTACAGTGTTTTGTTAATGTTATTCTTCCTGGACATTAAATTATAGATATTTGATTGTTAAAATTTAAATATGAGAAGGGTTGATGGTAAATTTTCAGCATTTCTTTGAGATGCTTTTGTGGGACTTGGAAAGTATTTCTTTGGCTGAAAATAGAGAAGAAAAAAGATAGAGTATGTTGCATAGTTCAAAAATTGTCGTAGGTGGAATATATTGGTTCATCTACTCATATAATGAATATTATATACCCATTGGTGTATTCACACATTCAACAATGTGCTATATCTAGCTGCTGCATGGATTCAAGGTCATGCATTTACTTTCAGCACCAGACATAATGCTAAATGCTTTAAGGCAACTTGAGTCATAAACAGGTGTAGTTTCTTACAGGATCATTCCTTTTCTGTTGGTGTATATACTTGTGAACCAACTAGCAATCCTCTCTTGACTCTTGTAAATTATTTGTATTCGGACGATGTTGCTTTCTTGCTAAGAATGTATATTTTTAAATCTCTTTTAAAATTTTTGTGAGACTGTAGGCAGTTCAGTGCAAAAGTCATGTTTGCAAAATAAGGGAATTTTAAATTCTGGCACATACAGACCAGTTAAAATTTAGGATTAGATTCTTGAATTAGAGTGACTTCCTAACTTGATCCTACTTATAATCTTTATTAGGCCAGATGATTCATGTTACCTAATGTAGTTGAGTTGCTACTGCATCATTCTGTGTTGGGCAAAGGAGGAGTAAGGTTTCTCTCTTAAGGGAGAATGGTATTTAATTCTATCATTTTTTAAAGGACAGTATATGACAAGAGATCTGGTGAGGGCAGTAGGAGGAAAAAAACTTGAAGGACCATAATTTATTTCAAAATGCCTGTGATCCAACAGATAGCTTTAAGATGAACACGGTCTTTTTATGCCATTGGGTTCTGTTCTCCACAGCACCCCTTTGCTCAAATAGCAACAGTATGTCTTGGATTTCCCAGAACAAGCCAACTTTCTGGTATTCCATCCTATTTTTTCCGTAAGTGCACTTGTACTAATTAGACCATATGTCCCATTTTTTTAAATAGGATATTTAGAAAAATGACTACTGTACAAAATAAATGATAGGTAAGGTATTTTGGGACATTTCACATTGGGAAAGTAACTAGTATGCATAAGACTTAGATATCTAGGTTTGAATCTGCCTTTCTGTAACTGGTAAGTGCTAGCTTTAGTAGAGTATCCTGGCTTAATGTGTACGTTTTAAATATGTCAGTTAAATCAACCTGATTGTGGTATTTTCTACGTTATTAAAAGTAATGAATTTTTTTGTTGAAATGAACACAGTATTTTTTAATTTCCATTTCTACTGGAAACTATGTTCTCAAGCTCTCAATTTGTTTCTACCTTTCATGGGGAGCAAAAGAGAAAATACTTTATATCTTCAATCTGTTTTTAAAAAGAGAGTTAGTTTGAGTATGGTTTAAAGGAAGTTAAACAGAACAGATATCCAAAGTATTAACAAAGAAAACCAAGACTAACGTTTTAGCATACTTTCTCTTTCTACCTATTTACTTCTCATTTAAAAATGGTACAAATATTAGAAGACTAGAACTGAGGTACATAGAACTATAGTTTAGGGACTTAAAAAAATCCCTTTATGTGCTTTTCTGAGTCTGGAAGGGAATTCACTGAAGATCTTAATGAAGTATAAATCAAGATATCGCACATAAACCACTTTATAAACCAAACAGTAAATAAATTTTTCATGATACGTTTTCCTAATACTCTGCAACCAACAGAGCTTTCTTCTAGGGCAAAATGTAACAGCTTTCTTTTCAGGATGTATTTGCACATTGGCCCAGGAAGCATCCCTTAAGTGTTAAGATGTTGTTAATACCTTGAGTAGGGACGAACCCCTTCCTGAACTTATTAGGGAGTTGCTGGTGACCTCTTAAAAAGGTAAATGTCTGAGAATAAATAGGTAGGATGTCTGCTATAAAAGAAAACTAAAAGTATGGTTTTCTGTACTCTTTGGTTTCACGGTAGAGAGGTAGCATTTCTCAAATATTTGCTAATGGTGTAAAATTATCATACTAAGTCCAGGTACTTGTTAGAATCATAGGCTGCTAAAACTTAAAGGGAAGAATAAGAGAGAGATATGTTTTACTTTTCCTCAGTTTTGTTGTGTCTGGATTTTTTTATAAGCAAATGAATTATTTAGATGCTCATTAGCTGCTCTTAAATTTGATAGATTTTAATACTTTATAAACTGATTTTTAAAATTTTCATAGTACTTAACTGTACTAACTTCTCTCATACTGTATCTTTATTAGTTATTAATATAGCAGAAACTCTATTAGAAAGAAATTGTTATTTTAGAACAAAAATCTGTGAAAAAGAACTGTTTATTTTAAATGGTGTTACCCATGAAGGGAGTCCCTTTTTTTTTTTTTTTTGAGGACGATTAGCCCTGAGCCAACATCTGCTGCCAATCCTCCTCTCTTTGCTGAGGAAGACTGGCCCTGACCTAAGGTAGGTGCCCATCTTCCACTATTTTATATGTGGGACGCCTGCCACAGCTTGGCTTGCCAAGCAGTGCCATGTCCGCACCCGGGATCCGAACCAGCGAACCCCAGGCCGCCAAAGTGGAATGGGCACACTTGACCACCGCACCACCAGGCCGGCCCCAGGAGTCCCTATTTTAAAAGCTTAGAGCTGGGTTAGACCTCTAAAGGGTGTCTCATGTCTAAGTGCTTTCCATCTACCCTCTAAAATCCGATTTAAGTCTGATGTTCTACCTTGTGTCTTCTTTAGTCTCATAAAGAACAAGACAGAAATTATGGAGTAAATTGCCAGAAAGCCTAACAAAACAGAGTTTTAGGCTAGAGGGAGTTAGCAAGCAGATGTAATGAGAATGAGCTTTCTTCACAGTGCTTCACTTACACACAGTATGAGAAGAGCTGTCACCTCATAAACCAGAAAACGTAGCCGGTGCCCCAGCCAGCTAATGGGATAATCTGACAACTCTCTTTCATGTATGAGTAATGTTTCATTGTGCCTACGTGAGAAATAATGCTATGTAAATACAACTAGACTAACAACTTGATTAAAGTTGTATTTAAACTATGTGAAAGTCTTAAGATGCCAAACTTCTAAAACTGCATACAAATGCAAACACTATCTCCCTTTAAGTTGTAGTACAGTGTACTTACTAATTTACCTGTAGTTGAACTCAGACTGAACATTGCACAGAAAATGTCAGAAACATTTTTTGTCTGCTTGGCTCATATTTTGCAGTGTGCTTTTGCTCCTTTATGGGTGTGTCAGAGATTCTGAGAAGTCATTGAGGCCAAGTGTGAGGGCTTGATTCCAAAGAAATCCAAGAACTCACTAAGGTTGTCCTGTCTGCCATGTGGAGGCCTTTGCCTGCCAAGGACATCTTAATACAGATTTTGCTCCCTCCTCTTTCTGAGAGAAGACCTGAAAACTTAGGTTTCCAAAGGCTTTTCCGCATGCAAAGTATGTGGAAGGAGCAGAACTGTCAACAGAGCTGTGATTAAGCAATTTGACTACCTAGCTTAACTGTCCGTGCCTAACCTAACTGCCAATAGGAAGTGCCTCTGGTGTCTACAAGTAAATGGCAGTAAACCAAAAAGTAAGATAATCGTGTTGCCTGTATTTTAGGTACATTCTGATTTGATAATTCAGATTTCATCTCATTTTTTGCAAATGGTGGTTTGAAGTAGATCGCCCTTTGGATTCAATTTTCTGCCTTAATTGTGGTGCCGCACACAGTTAAGCAAGATCTTCTATGCTCACAAATTATTGACTTCGATTATGTTTTCAAATCCTGCCAAATGGTTTTTTTTGCTTTTTACATAAGCAGATCTACCCGTGGGAAATCCCCAAGGGCTACACTTGACTCCTGCGAGTATTTTGCTTGAAATTTATTTTTCATCAGTCATTTTGTAGCTAATAGAACAAAATGCATTTTTTCTTTCATAAGCACTCTGCTCATTGACAAAGCAGATATGACTAGCAAAGATGAGGAATACTAAGAGCAAAATTTCTAACTGATACACATAGTTGAATTACATCCAAAATTGGTTAATAGTTATTAAAGACTGCTTAGTTGCTAACTTTTTGTTCTCCACCTTGTAATCATGAAAAAATAAGTGAATGGTAAAAGAACCAAAGCATTTTTACAAATGCAGACACGTTTATGAAACAACGTTTAAACTAACCAAAATATGAGGAGGAACAAAAAGCTAACGCTGATTTACAGTAGAGGAGCTATATAAACACCGCTGGGACGTCCCTCTGCAGTAACACTTCTATTGCTCTGAAGTCTGCCACACAGACTCAGCATGGGAGCAAATTCTTCCTGCCTCAAGCCATTTTAAGTTGTATGGGAAGTTTCTAGAGAAAGTCCACCAGCTGGTGTAGAGAGCTATTTTGCTTATCTTAATTGCGTATTCCTTAGAACTTTCATGATCTGTAAAAACCACAGACCAGAATGTAGCCCCTTTTCTCAGCATACTTTAAATATAATGAATTCAAGTATTTGTGTTAGTTTTAAACGTTGGAAAGGAAAAGAAAAAAAACAAAATTTACTTCGTGCTAAAGAGTTTTATTCTGAATAACTAAAAGGTTTTTTCCCCCCTCAATTTCAAATCCTGTGAGTTTGGGTAGGGGTCAAGTACTTAGCTACGTTTTCCGGATGAAGAATCCCTGGCATGGAGATTAAATAACTAAGCTGACTGTCACAGTACGTGGCAGTGCTAGGCAGGAGCAACTCAGTGTATGACACTTCTGGGGTTGTTTTTATGATTTGGACCAGATGTGACTGGTTGGCACTTTGAGCTGTTGAGTTGCCTCTCAGAAGTCCTGTGGCACACAGTTGGAGTTAGTGTGAAAGCCAGAGATACAAGATAAAGCACTTCAGAAAACATTGGAGTTCAATTCAGAAGACCTGGGTTCAAATCTCTCATAATCAACCTTAATAACATTATGAAAATCGTGCATTTTGGGGGGGGCTGGCCCACGGGTGTAGTGGTTGGGTTCGCAGACTCCACTTCGGCACCCCAGGGTTTGCAGGTTTGGATCCCCGGTGCAGACCTAGCACTGCTTGTCAAGCCATGCTGTGGAGGCATCCCACATAAAAAAGAGGAAGCTTGGCACAGATGTTAGTTCAGCAACAATCTTCCTCAAGCAAAAAGAGGAAGATTAGCAACAGATGTTAGCTCAGGGCCAATCTTCATCACCAAAGAAAAAAAAAAAACATCATTCCTTTTTGGCCTGCCATACAGAGCTTACTGCAGACGTGGTTTTGCTCAGCACTCAGGCTGAAATCCTGGCTCTACTACCTCTGTTTTCTGTCTCCTCATCTATAAAGTGGTAATGGTACCTTCCTCGTAGGTTATATGTAAGGATCTCAAAAATCTATGACTTTTAGTGTGTAATAAGCCATCTGAAGCCTGGAGCAGCAGCAGCAGGTAATGCTACTACTACTGCCAGTGCTGCTTATTATTATTACTATTATTATGAGGATCAGTAAGATGTGTTTGACAGCATGCCATAAACTGTATATTAATATATAATCAGAGGAGATAAAATATGTAGGTAAATATCTATAATATAAAGTAGATGAGCATAATCTAAAATTCTTTGGTAATCACAGAGAGGAGAGATTATTTCCATTTGGGCTGTCATGAGAATGTTCTTGGAAGAGGTGGTTTTTGAGCTTGGCCTTAAAGAATAGTAAAAATTTGGACATGCCAAAGCTGGAGGAATTGAAATTGGTGAAGGACAATCCAAGGAGAAGCAAAAGCATGAACAAAATTAAATGTTTTATTACTAAGTTACTGTATTGATTTCAAGGACTCATTTACATTTCATTCATCTTTTGGCCATACACCTATGTCTATATGAACATAGCCTGCTGTTTTAGGTACTGGAAGTTCTTGCAATATTTTGTAATTTGCAAAATACTCTTAATTTCCTCAGAAAACCAGTAAGATATGTTTTGTTATTTCTATTTTATAGATGAGGAAACTGAGACTTTCACAGCAGTGATTGTAGAAGGGGAGAACAAGTGTACAAACACTGAATTTCATGTATTTCCACAGCGACACACTGCCTCTGTTAGTCTAAGTAAAAACAGTTTCAAGGCCATCAACTACGTATTTGGCCCAAGGTTGCCTTCTTAAAATGTATGCCATATTCAGAAGGGCTGGAGTAACAGTTTAGATGACCCCATGTAAATCCAACACCACTTCTGTAAAGGTAACCCTAAACCCACAGAATGCTAGTGATAGTACCTAAAAGGCAGCCACGAAGCAAGTGTTTGTATTAACACTGTGTGTGATCTTTGTTCCATTTTGCCACAGTTAGCTAGGAAGCTTTGATTCAATATTGTCTTCAGTTTATTAAATTGAAACTGACAGTAAATGACTATCGGGTCTTAGAGCTGTGCTACAGTGATAGAGGAATCTTGTTTTTGATTGTTAACTCAAAAATATTTGGAAAAATAAAAAATGAGAATTTTTGTATAGTATTGATATTAGGAAATTATAAAGTCATAATGGTCAAATAATTAAAGTAGGCATCTCTTCAAAGCCATACTACTCTGAGCAATTTTCTTAACATTAGTTTCATTTTCTTTTTAAAGGAATTTTAATGTAGGTAAAATATCATGACTTGCATTTATTATTTTAGTTAATGTAATAAGTCACAGAAGCTTGCGTTTTTTCATCAAATCTCCAAGACATGTATTTCTGGTCTTAGAAGAATACAATCTATTTCCCATAATTCTGCTATTGCATATTTGTTACATTTTAAATATAAAGTTAACATGTTTCTGCTTGAAATGTCTTGATTACATTGCATATTCTGAAAACTCACACTACTCCAATAAAACTGTTACGTCAAGAGTAATATGACTATATGATATGACATTTATATTAAATGTGATTTTCATCTACTGTATAGGGTTTTCTGAAATTATAACAAACTGTAATTCCATCCAGTTCTGACTACATTGTAAACTTGGGAGTGAACTGAAGTGATTTGTCATAAATATCCCACTATGGGATTTATTTGAAATACATTATAACATTTTTTATTTTTAATAATACAAGATTAGCATCATTCAGTGTGAAATATAATATTGTTATATAGCATAATTCAGAAATGTCTCCCTGATGCTGTCACTGTATTGTATTGATTTTAACTTAATGTTTTTATTGTCTGATATTTTCTCTGCCTTATATGCTGCTTGTTCTTAATATTGCTAAGATGCCTTTGTTACCAGTGTGTAGCTAGTATCAAGAACATCTGTTAGCATTTTGGAGGTGAAGTAGTACTTTCAAGCTGCGGGTCCTAGGTAGGACTGGCGCGAGTTTAAGTAGGACACAAGTTTAAAATGTTAATTCTAATTATATGGTAGCAAGTTCCAGAGATTGTTAAATTTACCTTAAAAGACCAATGAATTTCACCTTGTCCTCCATTGATAGTCTTTATCTGTCTACGCAAGTGTGTGATAATGTATGATGAAAAAATACAGCTTCTTATGATTTTTGTTTGCTATGCATGACCAACGCTGAGTCCTCTGGTTTCTCCACCTCAGCCCAGGAAACTTGCACAGCCCAGGAAACTTTCCCTACTCCTGTTTGCTAGCCACACACCAGTCTAGGCAGGCAGGAGGAAGTAAGTGGGATTAGTCACAGGACAAGAGTTAAGTGATACCTGGGAACTTCTAGGTTAAGGAAAGGATCAGAACAATTCTAGGCCAAATATCAACATGGAAAAATTGCTTTTGATGTCCTTGCCCTCATCTTTTGCATCCCTTGTTATCTCTCATACTCCTGATTCTCTCTCTATATGTGATAGAGGAACTCTTTTACAGCAATAGAGTAACTGTTACAATGAGGACTCTGAAGACATTTATCAGCAGTGTGACGTTGAGCAAATTATTTAACCTCTCTTTGCCTCAGTTTCCTTGTCTGTAAAACTGGCTTGGTGTGTAATAGTACCCCAACCCAACTGGGGTGGAAAGTGCATGTAACAGTGCCTAACGTATAGTTGACACCATGGAAGTGTTAGCAGTGGTGATATTATAATAAATTATTCTTATTGAAAATTAAACGGTTAAGGCTATCTATGGTAGAGACCTCATACACACCTAGAAGGGGCTCCACAAATGTATTTACTGAATGTTCCATTACTGAAAGACCTGCCTTTTCTTATAAGTGCCCCTTGCTCAAAACTACTCAGTCTTTTTTGCCCTTAAAACTTTAATTCCTTCAGGGTATACCCTCATAAGGAAGCTAAGAGAGAAAAAATGATGATCAACTAAACCAAACTACACCAAGATGAGAATGACCAATGGCCCCACTCTAGGAATGTTTTCTATTTAAATCATATTAATTGGCAGAATTCTAGGCAACTTGGAATTAGGAAGGAGAATTTGAGCCTGTAACCTGAACACCGAAATCAGTTTAACGTCTCACGTCAGAGAAGATATTGCCTTACCAGAAGCCATGAGAGATCCAGGACTCAGTTTCTACCATTTAGTAACTAGGAGCAGTCATAACTATCACCCCAGTTCTCATGGAACATTTAGGCCGTGGAACCCTCTTGCCAGTGACTTGAGATAGCCTGACCTCCTGGGTCCCTAAATGACAAATGTCTGCAGAGAGGGCCTCAGAGTAGCTTCTTGATCTGATTAGTTGCTGTCTCCCCTCCCCATTGTTTCTTTAAAATTTTTGACTGGCTTTTAATAAACAGTACATAAACTTCTTATTATTTCTCTTTAATTACCACCCAACATAATGTAGTAACTATTAGCTGTATCATTATGTTTCATATTAATGAAGTTTTAAATTTTTTAATTCCAATAGTTATAAACTCCTTCATGTTTAGTGATTACCATTTATTGTAACATAACATGATCCTCTGCTTTTGACTCCAAAGAATTGGATGCTAGCAGTTTTCATTAAGCCAATTTTAATTAATATGTTAAAGATCATATTGTTCTTGATAAATTAAAATGTACAGAACATATGAACTGTGACTTTGAGCTTCATTTTAAAATAGCATGTTTGCATATCACTGTTGTGGTTCTTTTATACCTCAAATGGTCATAAAGCCCTGTCTTACATTTAGCAGAAAATCAACAACTCTGACAGAGGAACTTTGCCTAATAACAGCACAAGTGATCAATCATCTGTAATAGTAATAAGGGTGATCTTTGAAAGGTAAACCAGAACCTGACCTGCAAACTCAACAATATTGTCAAAGTATTTTGTATCATTTATGGTAGATGGACTGTTTAATCCATTATTTAAATGTACTTAGTACTTTTTTCCAAGAAGCTAAAATAAAGCCAATATCTTACCTTTGGTGAAAACACCTTAGTTACACTGTCATGTAATTGTAATGCTCTAAAATAACTCCAAACTGGAGCAGTAAGCCAATCTAGAAAGGATGTCTATTAAGCATCTGAATAACATCAATTATTGACATAGTTTTTCGGTTTATTTTTAGGGCCTTCGCCAAACACAGCATACTATTCTAGAACCTAATAAGGATGGAGATAGATATAGATATCTATAGCTATACTCAAATAATTCATTTAGAAGTTTTATTGTGCTGAAAAATATTTTGTAAATTCTATTTAAATCCATAGCAAAACAAATTAACAATAATCTTAAATCAAAACTTAATTATATAATACCCATTTCTTTATCTTAAAGTGTGAAACAAGTAGAAGTTATGAGAGGCAGAGTTGATGTAGTGAGGAAGTACTTCTCCAGTTACTGTAATTGTGGCATAATTAAATAAACTTTCTGAACTTCAGTTTCCTCATCTACAAAATGTGAATAATACTTGTAGTACTTACTTCTTAGGGTTTGTGGTAGGAAACAAATGAGATAATATGTGAAAAAATGCTTCAGTAATTACCAAGTATTTTTCAAATGTATGTGAAGTCTTAAATACAAATGCTACAATTAGCAATATAAACTTCTAAGACTACACCTACACATCTATATCTTAGAAAATCATTTGCCTAACATCCTCTGAAAAGCAGGTATATTGTAACATAAGCTTTCATTGACACTCAAATTTTCATCTTAATTTTTGTCTCATTCAAAGGGATGCTGCTTCACATAACTGATAGCTAACATTTACTGACTTCACTCTTCAACTACTATTTCTACATGTCATATCATTTAATCCTCACAACAATTCTATGATGTAGGTAATGTTATTATCCCATGGAAGGAACTGAAACAGAATTAAAGAATTTTCCAAGATCACACAGCTAATGAGTGGCAAGGCTAAGATACATCTCAGATCTGTGTGATTCCAGAACCCAGGCAGCTCTACTAGCCTGCAGTAGGCAATTTGAATCACACTAGGTATAGTATAGTTCATGTCATCTCAGAGCCCCCAAAATCACAAATTTCTACAAGACCTATTGTTATGAAATAGTTTTAGAACTGGTGGTCCTGTGACTTTTCCCCACAGAAGGACCTGTTAGCTTTTGCTAATTAAAGGTACCTAACAAATTCATTACCTGACTTTAAGATGAAAGTGGATGACTCTCTGGCCTCTCAGAGACCACCAGTGGTTATGCAGTGGCCGAATTGGAAATCCTTTAGCCAGAAAAGAATTGTGGGCAGAAGGAACCTTCACTTTTACTGCTCTCCAGGCCAGGCCTATAGGACTCTCTCCCTCCTTTGCATCTCCATATCCCATTCACCTTCAGCTTCCCAGCTCCGGCACAACTGGCTTTTTTCCTTAACTAATGACAAGTATCATGACATTTAAAGAATTACTTAAGCCATATTAGTTGAATGCCTACACAGGCCCTCCTGAACAGTGGCTATCAAGGGAAAAATGTATTTGTTTTAAATGTAACTGAGTTATCTAGTATGCCTCCCTTTTTGTAAAATTTATGGCTTGACTAAGTTTCTAGTCTCAGAGCAATAGTATGTGTTTATGAGTATAGGCATACATTCTTTACAGTTGGGTAAATTACCATAGTAATTTACACAGTTGTAGAGGAATACTTTTGAACTGTTCCCTTATTAGGAGAGCACCTATAAAGGTGTCTCCCAAAGTATGTTGCCTTACCACCAGGGGTGTGCAGAATGACTACTGGTAGTACAGAATAAACATTTTTTAATTCATAATTACCTATATTACTTTCAATTTACATTGGGAAAAGTATATAACTAGTACATCAAAGCCATGATTTCATGATTTTTTAATTGAGGCTAAACTAGGTATTTTATTTTTTAAAAGGTCTTACATAGGTATTTTGCTTTTTTAAAAACTAACTTAAAGAAAATATTAAATGAAGGATACTATAGTTAGTACCTGAATAAGCAGCTACACATATAAATGATATGTGGAAAACACTGGCCCGTAACATGCACAGTTAGCTCAAGCTAGTTTTCTCCAGTGTCCTGTATAACAGTCCTGATGATCCTTGCCTTTGCTTTGGTGACATGACAGTCTGTAATGAAAACTTTGGATTGGTTATTCTTTGCACTATAGTAAACTCTTAACAGAATATTTTGTCTTGTTCTAAAATAACAGTCAGTCTCTGAGTCTTGTTTCCTTATTTCTCTTATAAAAATGTATTTATTATTTGCCAGCTCTTTCACAATGGAGGAGATGCCACAGAGTTTACTATGGTGCGTTTGCAAAATGAATGCAAAACAGCAATTATTTTTCTTGGTAATTTAAATGAGATCTTACTATAGAAAAGTCTGAGATAAAACTTTAAAGCAATTTTTCCCTGAAAAAATTAGACATTCAATAAGTAAAGTGGGCCGCAAGGGATAATGTATGTGCTCTGTTAAATACGAAATGTATGCTCCATTGCAATTTCAAAGTAACTATTGGTCATGTAATATACTTTGGTACATGTGTTTTTATTTTTTGAATTTGGTTGCATGAGAAACCTCAGACTTAAAAGTTTTCTTTTCTTGGCTTTTGATCTTTTAAGTGTGTTTTTCCCTTTGTGGTTATGTTTGAAAATAATTTAAGTTGAAAGCCTAAGGTTTGTTCTTTGGTGAAGTTTTTTATTGTTTTGATATTTTTATTGTTTTTTATTGTTTTTTATTTAGTTTTATTTAGTTTATTTAGTTTTATTTAGTTTTTTATTGTTTTGATGGCAAGTTGCTTGACTGACCCACAATTACACCACTGAAAATGGGCCTAATAATCTTTACTTCATGGAGGTGCAATCAAGATTAATATGCAATACTCTAAAGGTTTAATGCAGCATAGGGACAGAGAAAATAGGTGGTAACTATTTGTTTTATTTTCAGCAATCGAAAATGACTCCAAAATTATGGTCATATAACCCCAATATTCAAAGCCTTACTGTACTTCTAGGAGTTTTCTTTCCTTGCACTTCTCCTACAGAGCCTCCTTACCCTTGCTCCACCTAGACCATTCTGGATTTTGATACTCACTCTCTATCTGCCTTCTCTTGTCCCAGTCCTATCCTGTCAGTCCTACATGTCATTTGCCCTTATTATTTCAGTTTTTACCACTGTTTATCTGAATTTCCAGTTGAAGTACACAGTTTAGCACTTGTTTTTTGGTCTACTTCTTCTAGTCAAATCTTAATTTTTCCAAGCAAATTATAAGTACTCAAGGGCAAAGAAGATTGTGTCCTATACTTTTCCCGTATTACCCACAATTGTCTGGCTTAACTACAAAAGCAAAAAAAGACATTAAATCAAAGTCATTGAGAAAAGGGCACAGTGGTGATTATAAAGTAAAATAGGGGTGTGATACATTTAGTTTGGGGATGGTTATACTAACTGAGCATCTACCATAGTACTTTACCCATAGCAGTCTCTAGAAGATAGTCATTCCAGTCAGCTTAATTGGGGGAGGTACCTAACTACCCAGTAATGGAAATGCGGTGGAGAAGAGAAGAGGAAATACACTAAATCCCTGATGTCAGAAGACCTGGATTCAGATTTTATTCCTCTAGTTGCATGAGCTTGGGCAAGTCACTTACCATTAGGTGTGAAATTGTGGGGGTGGAGAAGAGTGGGGGACCAAACCAAAGAACTGAAAAAATTAAAACACACTTGACTCTGAATATTTGAATCTTGGTTTTGAAACTGACTAACTGCATATGTGCTCTTGATCAAGTCATGCATCTCTTGATTTCATCTCTAAATTGAGCATGATGAAATCTTTCTCACAGGGCTATTATTAGGATTAAATTTAGAACACGTATGTGTTGATGCCTGATATATTGTGAGCACATACTAAATTTTATGTTTATTTTTAAATAAACCTCTATGGATCTATGTTGCCTCAATTGTAAAATGAGAGACTTAAGTTAGACAGTCACCAAAATCTCTTTGAGTTCTAACATTCTATGTCAGTTACCTCAGAGAGAAGATAATAAGTAAAGGATGGGTAGTATTATTTTTAAGCGTATTAGTGATTCCTGACTTACCTAAAAGAAACAGTTGCAGCAAAAAATAGATACATCTAAATTACATAAGGAACTAGTAAAATATATTTTCTTATTTACATTATGGCTTTACCTTTATAGTCATACCAGTGGACATCTGTAGCATCTTCCCCTTTGGTTTTGACATTCCATTCTGCCCAGTAAGAACTCTGCATATTGCACTCTTAGGATGATCAAGTACCTCAGTAATAACTTAAAGCAGAGTTGAACCTGTCAAGTTGACAGGCAATTCACTGGCAGAAGAGCTGTATTTTCTAATACATATGTCAAGTTTGACTTCTTAATATTATACATGATTAAACAAGTTCCAAGAGAATGTAACATTGATTCACTCCATTTTTCAGTGGCAAAAGATTCTGCCTATTGAAGAGAAAACTGTAATCTATTGCCAATTCATGTTATTTTTTGCTTGAAGTCCTCTGATTTCTAAAATAAACACAAAATCACAGTTTTCTTTTCCTTCATTTTCACAACTTTTCTATGCACACAAACCTTAAATATTGTCCCTTTCTGGCAAGTTTCTGAATAAGGGTTTACAATGCCTTGTTTATCTGGCATGTAGGCAAATGTTGTAAGTCTCACGTAGTACTAATCTGAATCTTCAGGTAAAAGAAGCTGCTATCTCTTAGGCAGGTTGGAAAACTTAAGAGCATTATAGTAATAAGAGGTTTCCTGGGAAGGCCAAGTTGCGTGCCCACCCTTTTCTTTTCTGGTTTGCCAGAATTCCAATATGGTACTGCCCTCCCTTGCTTCCTGGGGATCTCACCATCTAGGGAAATGAAAATCTCTCTGCCTACAAAAAGGTTACAGATCTGACCTCTGATCCGGGAGGCTGACAGGCAGGTCCATGAAGTTCGATTTCATGGGTATGTGGTACACTATAGTAAATCCCAGAATGCTGGGCCTACCTAGGAGGAATCATGTCTTCCTCCACAAACACTGGCATTTAGGGTTTTATTTTTATTTTTTCTAAAGTTGTCCTTTTAAACATTTCATCCATAACATCTCTAAGGGAGGGAAATTGAAATTTTAAGTAGAAGAAACAAAATGCAAAAAATCAAATTTGGTTGATTATTTCTGAGATTGAGCATGTGTAATTTTAGTTTAAATTTTCACATTTGTTCTAAGTGAATGGTTGAACACTTATGAACCACATTTGATACCATAGTTGGTATTCAGGCAGCAGATAGTAAATTAGAGAAAAATAAAATCAATAAAAACTGTTAACAGAAATGTAGAGGAATATAATAAGTGTATACTTTCTCCTTAAGCCTTTGAAAAACATGAGGGATTATTAAAAGCTACGTTTTTTGCTTGAACTACGGTTGTAGTTCTTGACTCAACTTATCTCTGTGAACAGTAAATCTGTTTTATGAAAGTCAGTTCACTTCTCTTAGGTTTTAAATACTGATTTTAAAAGATGACTCCTGAACAGTGGTGGTCAAATGGTTTTAACCACATAATCCTTTCTTCAGACATGGAAGTACAGTAACTATAATACCTGTAGTGGATCCCCTCTGTTTGAAGTGGAGTTGAGAAAGGAAAACAGAAGTGCATGGACACATGCAGACATACATACATAGATCTCCCTTGGTTCCAAGAACTACAGTTTGAAAATCACTGGTATTTTGCTACCTTTTTGTTAGAATGAATGATAGCCCTAATTCATAGTATTCCGAAGTAGACCTTGAACAATAATTACTTTAAATGAAAAATACAATTTTCGAGAAGATTCCTGAAAGGCAGTAGCAGCAGTGGCATTGTTCTTTAATCTCTCCTGAAAAACAGATAGAGCAACTAGGATATCAAAATCAAAACCTACGTAGAGCAGCTACATCAAAACCAGCTATCCCCACAAACCCCAAAATACTGGCAGGTAAGGATAAACTGCTAACAACTCCAGGTTCCATGTGGGATGAGTCACCATGTGAGAGGAAGCAGAGGAGAGGAAACAGGGCAGCTGATGACCCCGAGAAGAGGAAATTCCTCAAACTGCCAGCAAGTACTCACTGGAAAGCACAGCAGGCCAATTCCAGAGTAGCCACTGAGGTTGGGTGGCGGTTTTGCAGGGTCTAATTCATAGGTGAATACAAGGGGACTGGGAAGCAATTCAGTTTGATGATGCTAGAGCAGTCTGGGCCTTATAACTACTTGAAGCAAGCAAACCTAAGCTCTTCCCAAACAAGTCCTTTCACTGAGGAAAGCTGCTTGAAGTAGAATCCAGATTGAGGATGACAAGACAATAGGGGAGAAGAGAGAAAAAGTCTAGATGAAAAGCAGGTGATGACAACATAAGGAGTCCCACAAAGTGGAAGGCCATTTTTTTTCCAATAGTTTTATTGAGATCATAATGGCTTATAACATTGTGTAGTTTCGGGTGTACATTATTGTATATCAGTTTCTGAATAGGCTTTATCGTGCTCACCACCAGTAGTCTAACTTTTATCCATCACAGTACATATGTGCCCAAGGTCATTTTTTTTAAATCACTTTGTGAAAACAACAGTAGAGAGAGTTCTAGAATCATGAAGTTAGACAAACTGTCCTGGGCTGTCGCTTTCAAAGTAAAGGTAAATTTATTTAATTTAAAAAAAATTTTTAAAGAAAGAAAAGAAAATTAAGGAAAGTTTTTCTAAGGAAATAGTAAGGAGCAAAATAATGTCCCTACACCAAAAACATGCTCCAAAAGTCTACAAAATAGATGAAAACTATAAACTATTATTTCAAAACAAAGTAAAAAAAAAAAGGTTTTTGATGATAGAGGATAGGAAAGAAAACATAAATCAGAATTAGAAAAGACTCAAAAAGTAGGTGATTAGAGAAAAATCCATGGAGTAGCATATTTAAGATACTCGAGGTTGGAAAACTTGAGCCAATTTTCTATCCAGCCAAACTTGCCTTCAAGTATAACTACCACAGACAAATAGTTATGAACACTCCAAGAATTGAAATATTGTTCTCATGAGCCCTTGCTGAGGAATCTACTACAGAATGAGATTCAGACAACCCTTTTCCCCAACCCCCCAAGAAAAAGAACAGCTGGAGAGACATCAGAGTAAGCGTTGGTGAAATTCTGTTGCCTGGCACTTAGGTAGTGGTCCATGTGACTGAGTTCTGGGCCCTGACAAGGGGTGGCAGAAATACAGAGTATTTCTAAGCACTATCCTCCACATAGTCTCTTCGCTAATTGGCCAGCTGGCTGCGAAAGATCCAACAAAGTATTCTTTAACACCAATAGAAATCACATGACTGTTATTCCAGATGTCTCAAAATAATGTCTATGCTTCTCTACTTTAAGATTACAATAATTATTAGACTCACCAGATTAGATTGAATTTTGTCATTTATTTTAATAAGGAAGCACATCTGTAACACCAAATTTTTGAACACTTTGAAACTATATTTTGACTGTTTGAAATCTGACCTCAGGAAAACTGATAACTGTTTTCCTTTGTAATACTACGCATTTTATGTTATACATTTAAAAACATTATTCTGAGAAGAGGTCCGTATGCTTCAGCAAACTGCCGAAAGAGTCATAGAACAAAAAAGAGGTTAAGAACTCCTGATTTAAATGGAAGAGTCAGCTCTCTAAATTAATAGGAGCAGAGTGCCTTCTCACCACTCCGTCAACTGACATTAAAAATGACTTGAGCAAGAAATAAACTTTTGGTGCATTTAAACGAACATGATAAAAAAGAAAATTTTTAAAAAACCAGTGTGGAGGAAATTTCTTACTTGATTTTATTGAAATGCTTTTGTAGAAAGAACATTAGTTTTTCTGAATGTTATAGTAGCTTTCTGTTATTCAAAATCAATTTACATGGTCCTTACTGATTACCCCAGAGTTCAAAAGAAGTACCAGCCTGTCTTCAGTTTTTGTGGTTGGGCAGACTAGGCCAAACTGAACATTTCTGTTACATGCCTGAGCCACACAGTGATTCTGGTTCTTACTTTAAAGTACAAATTTGGTTCAAAGTGCTCTTCCCCAAGGTGAATGTACTTACTTGTGGATATCAGACACAAAGTTTAGATTTAAACTTTACATGTGTAAACTTGTACACAAACTTTACATGTGTAAAGTTTAGACTTAGACATGTCAGATTTACCCGTGGTCATACAACCAAGGTAGCAGTCTGGGCTTGAACTGTGCTATTTCCACACATGTGATATTAACATTGTGTTATACCAACTCTCGTCTTCCATCTTCTTCCTCGTCCCTCCTTCCTTCCTGTCACAGGAGAAGAGGTTTTGGTGCTTCTGTCTTTGATTTAATCCTCCCTCTTGCCTGTGTGCATTGTATTCCATCCCCTCTTGCCTCCTCCTCAAGACACATTCCCCTCTGCCCCTTCACATCCAGACTTCCAGGAAGAGAAACACATTGTCTCTCCTTTAATATCTTTTATTTTGCATTCCTTAACCCACAACCAGAGGCAAGCATTTCACTTAAATTCTTCTTCTCTAAGTCATTAACATCGGTTTTTGCTGAAACTGATGGACTGTTCTCAATGTTGTTTTTCTTCACCACTCTGCATTACATTACACTGTACCACTTTCTTCCCCTTGAAGTGCTCTCCTCTTAGCTTCTGTAATATCATACTCTTCAGAATTTCCTCTCGTCTGGTTGTTCCTTCTAGTCTCCTCATCTTATGTCCATACTTTTAAATGTCAGTGAGTGTTTCTCATGAAAACTCCCTCCTAATGTCTCCCCTTTTGCACTGCTCGTTCTCTCATAACCTACCACTCCTGGGGCTCTAAAGACTCACTGGGTACTGTTGTCTCACCAATATTCTGTAACACAGCTCTTTCACTTGAATTTCATACCCAGCTGGACATCTGCACTTGCACGTCTTATGGGCCCTTCAAATTCAACATGCTCCTTTTGTGTCTCAGCTCTGAAATTCATTGACTTCTTTCCAAGACACGATCATTACTACCATCATCTTACACCTGGATTACTAGAAAGCCTTCTAACTGGTCTCGTGTCGCCAGTCTCAGCCCCTTCCTCATTGCTGTCAGAGTGATTTTTCTAAAATAAAAATATGTTCACATTCACTTCTCTTTCTAAAACCTGTCAGTGGTTCCAATGGGTTCCATTGCCCTCAAGATAAGTCCACTTTAGCATTGTGTAAAAGGTGCTTTCTTGATCTAGCTCTGCTTACCTTTCCAGCCTCACCCTTTGCCACAGCATCACGCAGTGCTTAGTTTTCTGAAAGAAACTTCCTCTTCTCTGTTGCCTCCTGGGCTTTGCCTGTGCTCTTCTCCTACCTGCCCTTCTTCTCTCCCCACCCTATCTTCCACTTTTCTCCTACTCTTGGCTAACTTGTTTGTATCTCTCAGATCTCACCTCTCATGACTGAGTTGAGGAACCTTTTCTCTCTCCTTCCCTAAGCACCCTCAACACATTCCTATTACAGGTAGCACTTAGCGGAGTGCATTGTAATTGCTCCTTGACTTCCCTGTCTTCCCCCAGTAGATGGTAAACTCTTGGAGAGGGCAGCTGTATCTTATCATCATGTCCCCAGGATCTAGAATCTGCATTTTCTTTTAATGGATGAACTAATGTACCCTATTAGGCTTTAATAAAGAAATTTTACTTTACTACAGTAGGACAAAAGCTAGGACACAACTAGTCTTCAGGATCCATACCATATCCCTCCAGTATTGGTAAGATTTCTGCCCTCTGGAAAGCTAAATAATTATATAAACTCTCTTGGACCTTTGAAGTAAATAGAATAGCCATTTTCCAGTGTGCTGAGTTGTAATAAGAAACACAGATTTCCCAAAATGTTAAATGTTTGAAAAGAATCTTACCTTTAGTAATTCTCTGAAAATTCCTGGGAGTTTTTGGAATTCTCTTTTTTTCCTTTAGAGCCTGGGAAAAGATTTTATTTTTCCTTCTTTCTTAAAGCTATGTATATATTTATTTTCTTTACCTCATGAATCTGGTTACAGTGACTGATTAATTAAAATGAATAAATGAGGAAAAAATCCAATTACCGTTATTATACAAGCACAAATATATTTGTACTTAAATATTGCCTAATAACAAGTGATGAAACCTCAGAAGACTCACAAATTTATCTAGTAGGCAGGTTGTGAATGCAAAACATTATCTTACCACTTTTTGTTTCTAGATGTAACGCCTAAAATTCCAATTAACATCATTGTTAGTTATCCTACCACTCATACATAGCTTTTAAATCTGCCTTTGTTATTCGTATGTAGAAGAACATAGAATTTTAATGTCCACAAATGCTTACAGCAGTTTGAGAGACAGGAAATAATACAGTTAAAACCTCTCTGACACTACCCAGTGTACGTATTCTTTGGATGTTCTCTTTCGCTTTTGTGGTGACCAGCCATTTTGTAAGTGAGCCTGGGTGTCGTGCTCAGTGTCTTTTCCTCTCTTTGGCCATTTTCTGGTCCATATCAGCCTCTGGTCTCTCCTTCCCATAAGGTTCCTTCTTAGGAGTAACCCTGCAATAATTGTCCTTGTTTCCTTGCCTTTACTTGATCTTCAGAGGTAGGTCTGTTTTTAGCTACTCATCACTGCTTTGCTCAGAGAACTGGTGCTATTCAAGCCCTCTTGATATTTCGGTTAGAGCATCAGGACAATCAAACTTAACAGGATCTCATCTAGATTATTCTGTTCTTGGTATGCTTCTAGTCTCACTTTTCCTACTCTCTGGAAGTAAGCATTTCTCAGAGCTTTTGTCTCTGAAACCACTTTTCTAATTGAAATCCTTTAGTTATGTTCTTAGGAAGAGTATCCCATTCTTTTTTCAGTTCTTCTTCCTTAATGTATTTCTTTTTGTCTGTATTTATAACTATTATTAATATGAAGCATAGTTAAATTGAATAAAATACATTTCTTAAAATTTTAATTAATAAGTCAAAACTTAAATCAGTTAAGGTTTATAAAGAAGCAGGAAGCTGCCAAGATATGCGTTTTAGCTTTTTCAAGAGTATATTTTTTAAGCATGATTAACCATGAAAAGGAAACAGGTCTTAGTTGTTTCATGCTGGGTTTCTCAGTGACACGTGCAACTCACCTTGAAATCCAGGTGAGCCGAGTTTACAAACATATTAGCAGGTCTTGAATTTTTTCCTGGCATTGAGACTGTTCTAGTAAAAGGAAGAACAGATTTATGTCTGCTTATTCTAAGAGAAGTATACTAATATGTGATAATATCATAACTACCAAAACATAGACCCTTCTCCACAACTTATCTTAATTACCATACAATGCCGCTGAGTTGGCAAGCCAAGCATTAAGAGTGAACCTGTGAATACTCATAATGTGTCTACAACAAGTCCAGCCTTTTTTAACGGGGCAGTTAAAAGCATGAATTGATGTGTCATCCACCATCTGATTAAGATTCGAAATTTAAAATTAGAGGAGTCACTTAGTTTGTGATGACTTATTGGGCTTTGGAAATGGACTGCTACCAACCCAAGCAAAAGCGTGGAATACCCAAGGATTCCCATTCACTATATGAGTTATAATGTATTTTATAGTGTTTGAAGCTTACCTACCTCTACCTTCCCTTTCTATTTTGTTTTCTGCATTGCCTAAATGACCCAGCAAAAAAAAAAATTGCTTTATAAAGTGGATTTTTGTTCCTTTATCCAACATATTTTTATCAATATTGGTTTGCCTTTCTCTCTACTAACCAGTGGGATTATCACCTGTCTGAGGTTCTTATTGCTGGTGTTTTGACAGCTTAGGTATTTTCCTGACGCTGATAGTGATTCTTTGGGCATAGACATTGAATATAATTACACTAGATACTGTAAGATTTATGAAATTGGCAGTAGATCACTAAAAGATACTGACCTACAATTTGAATTTAATGAATCTAAATGTTTTGATTTTTCGTTCTGTGTTCAACGTTTAATAAACTATTCTTTATTGCTTTCATCCTGTGAATTATAAAAACTGTCATATGAGTTGCTGCTACCCACATCATATGTAAAGTTACAAAAATAATCAAATTGGAAAGTTCCAACATTAACTAATTAGTTTAGTATTTCCAATTTAGTGTTGATTTAATTCTGGAAGTTTGAGTTAAATTCTTTATTGTTTGTTTTACTAAAAACATTCTCTATCTTTATTTTAACATTATTCTGCTGAATTAAAGAGAGATAATCATTAATAAAATTGTAATTTTAAAAATTACATTGTGAATATTTAGCATGCTCTGGTCACAAACAGTCTAATTGTGTTTGCAGTGAATAAATTGTTAGCCTAAAATAGAAAGAACTCTTACATGAATTAGGACAGAATTTCTCTTGATATTTTGCAGATCCTTAGCCAGCTGTGAACATACAACTAAATAATATTACACTTTACAGAGAAAGCAATGTATCATTTGCTAATATTTTTCAGAAGCTTCTGTATAATGGAACTTACAGAAGTAGATAAATTTCACAAAGTAATACCTAAATGTTCCACATATGTGATTTAGGTTTTGTTTTGTTTTTAATAATTTGGAATTACTGCCTTCACCAAACCTGTTTTATTGTTTAACATTATTTCTCACCATCAGACAAACTATATATTCGCTTGTTTATTTGCTTACTGTTGTCTTCCCCTCACTAGGATATAAATTCCATGAAATTAGGGACTTTGGATTTGTTCAACACAAAATCCACATTACTTAGAACAGTGCCCAATGTACAGAAGGAGCTTAAAATGTATTTGTTAAATTATGAGTAAATGTACAGGTAAATTAATTTCATTTTACATCATTTTTTTCTTTTTATTTAACATATTTTGAAAGAGTAAAATACCTTTTTTAAGAAGAAATCATGGTACATTAAAGCAATTAAATGTAAATTAAATTTGATGGATATGTTTTAGTAACTCCATGTTTGTTAAACTAACATTGTAAATGATAGTTTGTAGATTCTGTATTCTGATCCACCACAGTCTTTTGGGGAAAAATTAAAGGAAAAAAGTGTTACAGTGTACTTTATTCTCTCAAATTCATGAAGATACCAATCCTCTGATTTAAAAAACCCTCTTGAAACTGAAGAATATTCATTACCCAATGTAAAGAAAATTGTGGGTATCATGTGTATCCGTGAGTAATGCAGTTGGGTATGGTACAGTATCGCTACTCCAAATGGAGTGGGATGTGCCCCGAGCAGGTGCTTGGTCTCGGAAGCAAGGCTGAGTGACTGACTCTCTTGGCACAAAAGCCTCTGAACCCTTTAGTGGAGGATAGTTCAAGGAAGTCAAGTATGCCCACAAAATAGCATAATAAGTGTCATCTTACTATTTAGCTAGCAGTTTGCTGTTTGTATGTATTATCTTTGAGAAACATGTGAAACTGATGTGCTCTGCTTTTGGGTCCATTCACTAAAATAAACATTCTACAACTGGGTAATTTTCAATCATTTTTTGCCTCCATCCTGCAGTCTTACCCAGCTTCTTCAGATGGTTGTTGTTGAATAGCTGCTCTCCTTTTATATATTATTACAATGTATTTTATCTAAACAAAATTAGGTTTTATATTTATCAGGGCTTGAACTGGAGTACGATGAGGAAATTCAATTCTTTTTAAAATATAGTAGTAAATTGTACTACTAAATGTGTGCATATCACATTTTAGTGGTACCAAACAGCTCTCTTTCACTCCAGTTTTTTTTCCTTATCTTTCTTTTACCTTTCACTGCCTCCTTTCTCTCTTCCTTTCTTTTCCTCTTTCTTTTCCTATGTGTGTATATTCCCAAGAGTAAATGAGGGGATAAATGGTCAGATACACCAGTATGCTGGAGTAACTTGCCCAGTCAGTCCCGTTTCTTTACCAGATCTCTCCCCAAAACTTATATTCTTTCTCATTTCCCTTCTATACTGATCTCCTTTATATCTCTATGGACAGACATTTGACAGGCAGATATAAAAAGGAAAGAAGATACTTTGGGACTGCTGTGCTAAAAAGTGGTTTTACTATCAGTAGTTATATTGGAGCTATGGTGATGTCAGTGATGCGTTCTCCACTGCTTATTTACAGAAAGTCACAGGAATGGACATCTGGACAATTTGGAGTGTGACATAGCCTAAAGAATTGATAAGTGACCATTGACCAAATCTAAACTATTTCTAGGGTTTTTATATCATTTCTCTTGAGTATTCAGTTGACCTATTGAGTATTCAATTGACAAATCTTTGGATAGAGGGGAGATGGGTTTGGAAAATTATTTTAAGTTACTAAAATATCATGATCTAATGCACTGGAAAGTAGCTACTGGCATCCCAGCTAACTTTTCTTTTACTGTATATCTCTTTTCACTGAGCTTAGTAAAGTGATAAATAACTAATATACCATGGAGTGATTGAGGGCTTGGGAGCAGAGGATCAAGAAAACTGAATTTGGACACTTTCACTTGAGTGTGTCTTAGAACAGATCCAGTCAAAATGTCTCCACTCTCACCTCTCCCCACATCTCTCCTCCCTAAAAAGCAGGTGATTTTAAATTTTGATACTTTACTAATACTGTTGGTGAGCAGTATCATATTACCAGTGTCATTAATAAAACAAGGGTATAGCTAATGTAAAGCATGTGACAGTATTTGGGGAAACTTTCCATGTAGAGCGATGAGTAATCATATACTTTCATTTAAAACTTCAACATATGTGCAAGCTGAACATTTGTACATACAGGAATTTTCTTTACAGGAAACCCAAGAAAGATATTGTCCTTGTCATTCTCAATATCAATTTTTTAATTAGCTTTTTATTTTAGAATAACTAGATTTACAGAAAAGTTGCAGAGATGGTACAGTGTTTCCATATACACATCACCCAGTTTATCAACTTAAGTTTTTATTTTATTGCTTTTTTAAAAGAACGGAGCCTAGGGGCTGGCCCGGTGGCACAGCGGTTAAGTTCACACTTTCTGCTTCGGCGGCCCAGGGTTAGCCAGTTGGAATCCCGGGTGCGGACATGGCAGTGCTTGGCAGGACGTGCTGTGCTAGGCATCCCACATATAAAGTAGAGGAAGATGGGCATGGATGTTAGCTCAGGGCCAGTCTTCCTCAGCAAAAAGAGGAGGATTGGCAGCAGATGTTAGCTCAGGGCTAATCTTCCTCAAAAAAATAAAATAAATAAAATAAATAAATAAAAGAACGGAGGCTAAGGAGACGTGACTACTAAATAATATGGTATCCTGAATTTTGGAATCCTAGAACATAAAAAGGACATTACATAAAAATTAAGATGTAGACTTTAGTTTATAATAAAAATAATGTGTCAATATTGGCTTATTAATTGTGACGAATATACTAATGTAAGATATTAATAATGGGAAACTGGCTGTAGGGTATATGAGCACTCTGTACTATCTTTGCAACACTTCTATAAATCTAAAACTTTTAAAATAAGAAGGTTATTTTTAAAAATATCACCCCACCACCCCACCCCCCAAAAAAGTTAACCATGTATTTATTCAGTATTTACTCTGCCCTCAGCACTTTTTGGTCAGTGTTACAAGTGTCAGTTATTTGTGAATTCACATATTGAATCAAAAAGTATCTGCTGTGTTCCAGACACTGTTACAGATGCCTAGGATGCAAAGATGAGTAAGACACCATACCTTCCCCCAAGGCACTCCAGTCTGCTAAAGGCAGAAGACAGCCTAACCTGAGATAAGTGCTGTAATAAAGATAGAAGTCAGAGCCTGTGAGAAACCAGAGGTGGGGATCATTTATTTTGCTGGGTTTGGAGTGAAACCAAGTATTACAAAATGACTAACTTTAAGAAAAAGGCAATGGACCAAACACCAAAGGAAATTTAACAAATACCTGATAATTAGAGGGTGATGGCAAAGGTATAGTGATGTTCTAAAGGAACGAGTAATGAGAACAACTGTATCCAATGGTGACTAATTACAAATAGAACTGAAAGATTGCTAGTCCCAGTGGGGAAACAAGTTCACTGTAAGCCAGCAGGTAGTTTTCTTACATCAAAAACTGATGTGGGATAGGAAGATATTAAAAATACAACCTGCAAGAACAAAAAAGTAGTATTTCTATTCTCCTGCATGAGAAATTTGTCTTTACTAAAATAGCAAATCCAATTCTGTTCTCTTTTGGTCATCCTTTTACCTGTTATATGCAGAGACTTATCTTGAAGTTAGATATGCAAACGATTAGAGAAGATTCAGAGAACCAAAAGAAGCATAAAAATGGAAACTAAAAGTCATTTTGAAAGCTATAAAATTGCTTAGTTCAGAAAAAAGATTTCTACCCCCCTAACTTTCCAGTAACTGAAAGGTAATTATCAGAAGGGCACCAACAATATGGTTTTTTGAACAGAAGTAAAGGAAAAGGCCTCATATTTAGCAAAATAAAATGAAGCATAAGAACAAACTTCCCTAGTGTAGGCAAAATTAAACATCAGTAATGGGAGAAACTGTTCTCTTTGATTTATGGGTATGCTCTGGCCTTTGTTGAAATTCTAGAAACAGAAATCATTGTTTCCAAATATTCAGATAAATAGGGTACTCTTTGGTTTGTATATGATATTAGATACCAATAACATTTTAGCAAGTATATAAAATATCAATGACTGTTTTGTGATCTTAACACATAAATATGACAGTTAAGTTTGGGTTTGGGTGCCCAAAGGAAAATTAAATCCATCAAAAGCAAAGCAAAATCCCAGCTGGCATAAGCATTTGGCGGATTCAAAGAAGATAGGGTTTTCCTGTAATATATTCTATTCTCAGCCTTTTGTTTCAGCTTTAACGTTTCTATCCCTTCAAATGGTACTCCAGCCAGTCCACCTGCATCAAATGAATAATAGCTTTTTATAAGTGGTAGCAATTTTTTTTATGTAGACAATAAGAGTGCCCATCTTTAGAAGCAGTTTTTTTCTGTAGAATCAGACTACTTTTACTTTTTCATTTGAACTAATTACTGGGTACTTCCAGAGCTTTGCTTTTCATATACTAAGTATATTGTAGTCACACTATGTCCTTAGCATTTGTTTCGGTTTATAAAGAATACAATTAGCCTTTTTAATGCTTAGTTCAGTCACAATTAAAGCTCCAATAATAGTTAGGGCTTGGTCTTTCCAAGCTGAGAAGGTGTCTTTAATTATTCATTCCTCGGTTTGTTTCTTACAGCAGCCTCAGCTGTGCTTTATTATTCAGAGGTTAATGCAAACTGAGAAGTGGGTAAATTAAATCTGCTTGGCAGCCAACAACCCTACATATTAGCAGACACTGTAAGATGGGGATGGGCAGCGCAAGTTATTTCCACCAGTGTAGCGCTGCCAAAAGCAAAAACCACTAAATCCCTCAAAGATAGCCTACACTGACAGGAATTATTAAGGGATACTACAAATTGGTGGTTCTTAAGTAGCAGGTCTTCGGTAAAATCTATGTTTGTTTTGCTTACAAAGAGAGAAGGCAGTGGCTGAAATCTGAAAGGTAATCATAGCTTCTGTAGAAAATTGATGTAGATACCGTGACTAATGAACTTTGTATAATATTAGATCACCACGTTGAGTGCTGGAAGTCACTTCTGTAAATGTTTTACAAGGGCAGACTGCAAAATCTCACATGAAAGCAAGGGCATAATGGACTATCCTTAGACAACTAACCAGTATGAAAGAGCTGTCATATACTCCACCCCTGTGAGTGTTGTGAGGAACAAAATGTTTCTAGAGCCTTTCATTTACTTCCCTTTTAAAAACGTGTTTGTTTGGGGTTTTTTTGTTGGTGAGGAAGGTTGGCCGTGAGCTAACATCTGTTGCCAGTCTTCCTCTATTTTGTATTTGGGGTGCCACCATAGCATGGCTTGATGAGCGGTGTATAGGTCCACACTCAGGATCCAAACCCGTGAACTCCTGGGCCACAAAAGCAGAGCATGTGAACTTAACCACTATGCCACTGGACTGGCCCAAGTGTATTCTTTATAGCTGTGGAATCAGAAATCGTGTAGATTCTTAAGGATGCCTGGTAGAAATATTAGCACAAATGATGTGGGGGCGTAAAAGGCATAAATCAATAGATTTTGTGACTACACCAAAAGCCAAAAAGTAACTTCTTAGTCTTGTTTGGTTACCGATTCTCTCTTCACCAGGGTGTTTTGTTTGGCTGGTTTATTAAAAACTCATCTCTAGCTGGGGCAGCACTTCTGCCAAGAGCCCCCAGAGCTCAGTCAAGTACCTTCCATCCCTTGTCTGTGGAGCAGATAAGATAGACAGACCTATGCTACCTGCCGTCTTCTTACTCCCTTTGACCAAAAAACCCATCTATCTTCTGACCTTTGCTGAGGGGCTGAAGGGAAGAAAGAAGGATAGGAGATAAAATCTCTGCATGTCATCGAAAATGTGGGGTTTTTTTAACACAAGCCTGATGCTTTCATGAAAGCCACTGTAAGTTATTAGGAAATCCAGGTTTATGAGATTAAATAGGGATTGAAGGAGGATGAAAGTAAATGGAGTGAACTCATTTGAAAATAATAATCCCGTCTCACATAGTTGTGGTGAAGGGTAAAGAAGATGATGCATATGAAAGTGCTTTGTGAACTCTATAAACCTATCCAGAGATTAAATATTGTTAAATAGTAACTAAATATTATTATATAAATATTGTTAACTAAGTGCCTACATGATGTCAGGGTTTACATGTTTTCTTCAAACCATAATACCTCTAATCTGGTTTTTATTTGTTGTACTTATTTGTAATTTTAGTTAATTCTAGTCTCTTAAACAGAAATGTAGGGAGCTACTGCTGGTGCCATTTAGTTTATTATCAGTGCTGCCATGTCTTCTGTTTCTCTTGCTTCCGGTCTGTGGTAAGCTTTGTTGTCAGTGTTTTCTGGGTAAAAAGATGAGCCTTTGAATGAGACAGTCCTAGGTTTGAAACTCAGTTCCACCATTTGCTGTGTAAGCTTTGTCAAGCCACTAAACTTCTTTGAGCCTTAGTTCCAGATGACAGTAAGTTTGCAGAATGGTAATAATTTGAAGCAATGTGTGTTAATAGTAGTAGTTACCATTTTTTAAAACACCCACTCTTTGCCAGCCCACTGTACTTGACACTTTATATATATCTAATTCTTGTGAAGCCCCACAAGGTAAATAATGTTCCCTTTTATAGATAAGACAACTTATCTGATGCTCAGAGAGGTATGTCTGACATATAGGAGATGCTCAGTATATGATGGATGATGTTACATCACATAGATTTCACTGTGTGATCCCTACTTGGAACCTCCTGTCAGTGCCTGTCAACATTTTATGTACATAGCAATCACCTGTAGATCTTTTAAAAAATGTAAAATCTGGTTCAGTGGGTCTGCGTAAGGCTACTCCTGTCTGAACCACGCTTTCAGGCCCTCAGTGTCTCCATAGTCTGTGTTTGTGGTTCTCCATCCCAGGTGCTCGCTGAATTCTGATTCGATTGGTTTTGGGTAGGACCCAGGTTTTTTTTTTTTTGAAGTTCCATAAGCAGTTGAAACTTTTTTTTAAAACACTGGACTGCCTTTATTCAAAGAAATCATGTGCTGAATATGTGTGTGTGTGTGTGTGTATAATATGAAAACTAAGTGGCGTTTTTCCGGTTGCATATCATGTGAGGAGGGAGCAGAGAGATGAGTGATCCCAAAGACCACACTGGAGCCCTACAGCTCCTAGAAGCAACACATTTGAAAACCACAGGTCTCCAGAATACATTTCCAACTCTCTTATCGTGGCATTTCAGGCCCTGTCCTACCTAACCTCAGTCACCTGGCATATTTGCTGTTCTCCCAGCGGGGTACCTGCTTTGTTCCTCCCAGCTTTTTTTCTATGCAATGCCTTTAACCTGTTATGCCCCATCTTCCTCTACCTGTTGAAATCTACTTTATCTTTCCAATACAGCTTAATTGCCATCCTTTTATAAAAGCTTTCCCTAGAGAAGGTGCAGTTCATGTCAGAACCACCTGTGGGATGTGCTCAAACCGCATGCTTACCCTGAGAGAGTGTGATGTTTCTTTTTCTTGGTCACTGCTGAAATGAGGTCTGGTACTGCCATGCTGTAAGGAAGCCCACCCAGCAGGAAACAAAGTTATTTTCACAGGGCTCCCATGGCATCTTGATTTTGAATCCCATGGAGTACATTCATCTTACCTTCTCTCATGTGGCCCAGATGGGAAGCCCCTTGGGGATCAGGACTGGTTTTTTGTTTTGCCCAGATCATAGTACAGTGCCCTACACATAGTAAGCCATGAGGAAAAGATAGGGAACTATTGAAAATAAGTCTCAGCACCCTACTGCCAGTATTTTTATCTTGTGGAGATCTTGATCTCCTGAAGTAATCATAGAGAAGTTTTGAATTAAGTTTGCTAAACACCAGCTCATATTGGCAATCAGTCAATGTCTGTTAGTGCTGGATTATTATTTACAGTCTGTTTCAGCCACCTAGCACCTTTCTTCCCCACAGGGCTGACATTTAGCCTTTCTTCTCCTAAACTTGGGGGAAAAAGTGTCTCTATATTTTATTTGTTTTTGTTGAAGTGGTAATGTGTGTGTATTCTGGAGGTGAGAGGATGAATTTTAAAGCCACTGTTATAGACCTGGCCTGGTGCTGTCTCCTATGTTGTTATAGGATGCAAGATGTAAAACTGAAGCTATTCTTTACTGAATTTTAAACCAAGAAAGGTGGAACTTATCAGTCATTGGTCAGTTTCTTTCCTGAGCTCAGTATTTAATGGAGAGAAGTATGGGGGGCAGAGAGAGAGATTACCATACAAGATGTCATACAGCAGGGATAGAAAAGGGAAATTAGAGCCCCTAAGATAAACTCTTTCTGTTTCCGTGTCTTGAGTCCTGGGGTAGAAGAAGAGGTGAGCTTCAGGAACTTGAGTTAACCCTAGTAGTCACTCACTTTCCTGATACTAATAATAGCATAAATATATATAGGCTGTACTGTAAGCCAAACACTGTTTTAAGCTCTTTACATATATTAACTCATTTAGTGCTCACATCAGCTCTCTTTCAGTGATGAAGGAACTGAGACAGCAAGAGGTTAAATAACTAACTTTAAGTCACATAGTAAGTGACAGAGCTGGCATTCAGACCCTGGCTCTCTTGAGCTGAAGCCTGCTTGCTTACCACTATGCTATACTAATAGACTATTGTTGTCTAAAGAGGTTTATTTATTGCTTTTCCATAAACCTTTATTAAGTGCACGTACAGTTCGCTTTCGCTGTTAGTCTCCTGGTTGACTTGTTTCCTCTCCCTCCTCTGTGCTAACCTTGGCCTCCAGGCAGCCTGGTGGAAGAGAACAGTGACGATGGGTCTTGGAGGCAGATAGCAGTGTCAGGGATACAAAGAAAAATCGCGCAGGTTGTAGGATGTCACAGCTGACCTTTTTTGGAGTAAGATGGGCAGCTGTATGAAGAAATTGTTTACCATTTCCCTATCCAAGAAACAAAAGATATTCTCAGCCAATGAAAAGTGTATTGAGTATATTGGAGGCATTTATTAACCTACTTGGGAAACAAATTTGCCTTTATAGCAACTCTGTATACTACTAGTAAACAAATCTTAACTTTCAAATGGAATTTTTACTTTGATACAGTATAAATGTTAGAAAGTAATAAAGCTGTATTTGGAATGATACCAGGGAACTTTATGTTCTTTCTGCTACGAGTGTGAACATTTTTGAGAACTAAAAAGTGTTGAGGGGGATGTGGCTTCCTGAAAGCTGTGTAGGGGCAGCAGTGGCTTGCACTCTTGTCAAAAGCTTGTTTAACCTGCCCGTAAGATCAGTACACACGTTAGAGCTCTACAGCCTTCCTGTCTAACACGTGTGGGGGAAATTTTAAATAATAAAGAAACGTTACTTGCTATGTGGGCTAGCTCAAGGTGCCAAAATTGTTCTTACAGTACAGATAAGAGAGGCTGATTCTGGAAGCCCTGAGTACCTTTCTTTTCATTTCTCACAGAGAATGGAGAAAAATCACGAGAGTTGGGGTGGGAGGTAGACAATAAAAGCAGTGTTGCAAGAGGTGGTAGGTTTGCTACAGACTAAAGAGAGTAGTCAAAGATCACTATTTCTAGTTTGAAAAGTTGAAGAAAAAAAAAAAAGGAATTTGATAGCTGAGGTAAAAATGGCTGTTGACCAAACTTCTGAATCTGCTCCTTGAAGCATGCCCAGAATGAAAAGGTAAAAGAAAACCCAGATAGTGGTCTTGATCTCTGGTCTCCTATCTTAAACATGGCAGTTTATCAAAATGTTAACCATACAGTTTTTCCAGTTGAATCTTCATATCTGAGTTGGCAGCAGTTGTGATGTAGTAAAAGCCTCTTCTTAGGATCAGAGAGCTCAGCTTTTCTTCTGTGAGTGTGGTCTTGGGCAAAGCACTTCATTTTGTGGACCTTTAATTTTATCACTTTTTTTTTATTTTTCCTTTTTATCCCCAAAGCCCCCTGGTACATAGTTGTGTATTTTTAGTTGTAGGTCCTGCCAGTTGTGGCATGTGGAATGCTGCCTCAGCATGGCTTGATGAGTGGTGCCATGTCCGCACCCAGGATTTGAACCGGCGAAACCCTGGGCCGCTGAAGCAGAAGGTGTGAACTTAACCACTTAGCCACGGGGCCGGCCCCCAATTTTATCGCTTTTGAAATGAAGGCTTTGGATAGAAATGATTTTCAGTGGGGGAGGAGCTTTTCATTTTTTCATATTATCCCTTCCTTTTCCCTTCCTCCTCCCCCATATACATGCCAAGAATCACTTTTTTCTGCAAGAAGAGAGTATGTTGAAAAGGAAAAAAAAGGCTGAGGATAACTCAATTAACTTATTTCTGGAGTCCTTTCAGCTGACTAAAGGATTAAAAATTCTATAATTTAGTATTTTAAGTAAGTCTGATTGATTTTTATGCCTAATTGTCTAACTCAGTGGAATTCCAGTCCAGTTCTAATGCTTACTTCTGTGTTATGAAGAAGTTGAGCTAGATGATTTCTAAAGTCTTTATAATTGTAATCTTATTTCTAACAGGCCAGCCCTGATAGTCTAGTGGTTAAGATTCAGCACTCTCACCTCCTCTGCAGCCCAGGGTTTGTTTCCCAGTCAGGGACCTACACTACCTGTCTGTTGGTTGTCATACTATAGTAGGTGTGTGTTACTGTGATGCTGAAAGTTATGCTACTGGTATTTCAATTACTAGCAGGGTTACCCATGGTAGACAGGTTTCAGTGGAGCTTCCAGGCTAAGGCAGACTAGGAAGAAGGACCTGGCCACCCACTTCTGAGAAGATTGGCCATGAAACCCTGTGAATAGCAGTGGAGCATTGTCTGATGTAGCGCTGGAAGGTGAGAGGAGGGCACATAAAGATCGAGCAGGGCTCTGCTCTGCTTTGCACAGAGTTGCTAGGGTTCAGAATTGACTTGACAGCACTAAAAACAAATTTATAACAACCCACATACATAAAATAAGATTTGGTTCTTTTTGATTCTGTGACTTATCTTTGTGCTTACGCGTGAACAAATGTAGCTCAGAAAGAAAAGGAAGATTATATAGTTTTTCCCTGTAGTCTTCCTTCCTGCTTCACAGTTTTTCTGCTTCTCTCTGCTCACTGTTTCGCAGTTATGTCTCTTAAAGTTTTAAATCTGTTGCAAAATTGTCCACTCACTGAGCTATATCACACACTGGGAAAAATAAATACACACACACCCCTATACATAATATAGAAAGAGGCAAGGAAGGTTAAGATGTCATAAACTTACCGAGGGAATCTTCCTTCCTCAATAACTTATTGAAGACTAGTTTACTCACTGAGTGTACTATCTTGCTAGCCTACTACCTTCCCTGGGAAAAGAAAGTACTATGATTATTAAGCAGTATTATTTTTTGTTTAAAATCCTCTTTTCCTCCCATTTCTTTCTCTCTGCCAAGTTGTTGACACTGTTAACAAAGGGTACAAAGTAGATGACAGTAGTAACTGTAAAGTAAGATTTGGTAAAAGATAAGTATAGTCAAATGAAATCATTTGTTTTTTCATCTGTCCATCTCAAATCTGGAAAGTATGATTGAGGGTATAGAAATTCTTCCCATTTATTGAGCACTCATTGACCAAAAGTATAAAATAATTTTTTTTCTTAGAATTCTTCAAGAATAAGGACCAGACCCATAAGGACTAGAAAGAAACTGTATGAAGGGGGAAATCTTTTTTTTTTTTTTTTTTAAGATTTTTATTTTTTCCTTTTTCTCCCCAAAGCCCCCCGGTACATAGTTGTATATTCTTCGTTGTGGGTCCTTCCAGTTGTGGCATGTGGGATGCTGCCTCAGCGTGGTTTGATGAGCAGTGCCATGTCCGCACCCAGGATTCGAACCAACGAAACACTGGGCCGCCTGCAGTGGAGTGCGCAAACTTAACCACTCGACCACAGGGCCAGCCACTGCAGGGGGAAATCTTAACATCCAGTTCTGCTTGGAGCTTAGTATATGAAATGGGTCTTTTCTATTGGCACCATTATATCCTAACTTCCTAAGATGTTATAGTACACTTTGATGGCATTGGTCTTTTTAAAAATATTACTGGATACAAACATAGGGAACCTCAGGAGTTCCATTCTCCATTTGTCTTCTCAAGAGCTATGATCCTGGCCTGTTTTCTCAACACCTTCTTGGCCACAGGAGATGCCCTTTCACTATCAGAATGAGTTCTTTGTTCGTGTGATCTAGATAATGTTGTTGCTTAGTATTCCTTCTTTCCCTAGTATTAAAGGCCCCATAAATAACTGTTTTTATAATGCTGTGTTTGCATAGAATGTTACCACTTCCAAAGAAGAACTTAACCTTTGGGACTAATGAAGATGTCCTGGAGGACAATGCAGATAAGG
The DNA here is from genome assembly GCF_041296265.1 of Equus caballus. Taxonomy (NCBI): domain Eukaryota; kingdom Metazoa; phylum Chordata; class Mammalia; order Perissodactyla; family Equidae; genus Equus; species Equus caballus. Next base: position 70,791,180 of record NC_091699.1, on the reverse strand, counting down.
CCTAAAGGACGAATAGAATGCTCAGACCTGCAGAGCATCTAATCCAAAAGCCAGTAGGCAGTAAAGAGCCCAGCTCCCTTGCAAGTTCAAGTCATTCAAGTATGATTGGAGAATGGAGTTTGAGGAGAGGGAGGGATGAAGCCAGAGATGTAAGCTGGAGCCAGATCTTTGTGAAAGACTTTGGATGCTACAAAGGAATTTGGACTTGATCTTGAAGGTATTAAGAAGTCAGAGAAAGCAGGGAAACAAAAGTTCCTGTTTAAAAGATTTTCTAGAGATTGTCCTCTCTGCAGTTTGGTGGTGCGATTGGAGGAAAGCAAGACTGGAGGCAGAGAAGCCACAGACGATGCTGGTGCCGTCGTCTGAGTGACAGCTCATGCAGCTGGTAGACAGACAACAGAGATATTATGGAGTAAGATTTGGGGGAATTGAGAGGAGGAGAGAAGGAGGAAGCATAGTCAAGGCTGACTCTCAGGTTTCTGACCGGACTAGAGACTCTGTAAGTGTTCGGTAGGTTGATTGTCAAAGGTGGATAATGAGAGAATTTCTCACTGGAACGAAGGTAAGAGAACAAGGTGGCTGAGGGAAGAGACCCTTAGGGAGGCAGATATTCAAGAGGTGTCGTGGAAGAAAACAGAAGAATTGGAGTAGTAGCCTAAATTAGAGGGAGGCTCTTGGAGAGATACCTGGGCAAGGGAGTTTTTCAGGAATCAGGGTGGAAGCTGCAGAGAGTTTCGGTAAAATGAAGACAAAAAGCTCTGTTGGATTTAGCAACAAATAGGTCAGCCCATGGCTTTGAGAACACTTGGAAACAATTTCCTCCTTGAATCTCCCCACCCCCACATGTTTTTTCTCGTTTCATTCAGGCAGTTTGGTGGCATTTCCCCTCTTCAACTGCCGTTTTTGCTATCCTTATCTGTAACTGATCTGGGCCATATTTTCTTTTCTTTTTTTTTTTCCTACTTTTTTTCACCAAATCCCCCCAGTACATAGTTGTACATTTTAGTTGTGGGTTCTTCTAGTTGTGACATGTGGGACGCCGCCTCAGCATGGCCTAATGAGCAGTGCCATGTCCATGCCCAGGATCCAAACCGGCGAAACCTTGGGCCACCAAAGAGGAGTGGGCAAACTCAACCACTGGGCCACAGGGCCGGCCCCCATATTTTCTTTTAAGGGATGGGAACTACCCTTTCCTTACAGTCTGACACTAGAGAAACACATACATTTTTACCTTGTAAGCCTGAAGCTCAGTATTCCTGCAGCTATTTACTTGTAAAGGGACTTTGGACATAGGTGCAACGTATCATTTGTGTGTTAACACTGTGCCTCCCCTCTAGAAGGGATGAATTCAGCTACATGGAGGCTGACATATAAGCAGGGATTGCTAGAGCTCCTGAGAAATCGTCTTGGAGCCAGGATCCCCACATTGCCTGCGCATCCTTCCTCTTCACCTCTCTCAGAATCAGTGTTAAACGAAAAAGAAGCAGACACGGCCAAAACTCTTAGTCTTAGAGTCATAACTGTGGCATGCACATTGAAAGTATTCAGGTATATTTAAAGCATTTTGTAATGTTAAAGACAAGGAGTGCTTAGTCCTTTTCAGCATTTTTATTGTAAATGTGTAATACTTCATATATATGTAAGGGCTCATTCACTGTAGGCAGCAGCATGGAAAGCTGAACACAGTTTGTAACGCTTCTCCAACAGGATTTCTCCAAGCAGCAACTTTGGACCTTCAACTAATTTGTAATTTGCTAACTGATATTTGCATTTTGACAGATTTATCTAATTGCATTTTATTTTGAAATTGAACTCTGTTGTGTTTTTCTTCTTTAAAAAATAAAATCTGAAAATTAAAAAAATTAACGATATTGATCATTAAGAATACTGCAAGTGGGAAAACATTGCTTAATAATCTCGTATAAATAAAAATCCTAATGTTAAATAAACATTCCATTCAGTGAAAAATTGGATTTCCTGAGAGTAGCAGCTATGAATTCTGATGATTTCCAAAGTTCTTCCCTATCTAAGTACACATCATAAGGCTGGGTTGCAGGATGATGATGATGATTAATGCACAGGTCTTGGTAGCCTGTTTTCTAGTCCTGGGGTCTTGAAGCTCTTCGTATAAAATCACCAGACAGTTAACCTTTTGAGTGTGTTGGTGAACTTCTGTATCATCCACAAGGCATAACCACAACCACAATAGTAGCTAACATTTGGAAGCTTACTGTTTGGGCCCTTAAAGTCCCCGTTTTCCAAGCTCTGTGAGTACAGTTCTACTGAAACTTCACAGTTGCTCCATGAGGTTGCTCCATTTTGCAGATGAAGCAACTAAGGCATTGAAAGATTGCATATTTACCAGTGTTGTAGAGATTTTCAGTGGCAGGGCTAGGATTCACACAGGCAGGTATGGGTCAAAGCCTATTCATGTTCTTCAGCACCCCCTCTATGATACAAGTGTTCTCTGGCACCAACTTTTTTTTTTTTTTTTTTTTTTTTGGCGAGGAAGATTGGCCCTGAGCTAACATCTGTGCCAGTCTTCCTCTATTTTTTGTATGTAGGCTGCTGCCACAGCATGGCTTTACAAGCAGTGGTCTGTGCACAGGATCCAAACCCACAAACCCTGGGCCGCCAAAGCAGAGCACACGAACTTAACCACTACACCATCGGGCCAGCCCCCACCAACTTTTATTTGATCAACTTAAGGGCGAAGCAATCACTAAAAATATAAAACAGTCTGCAGCATCTGCTTCTTTGAGCCAAAGTATGTAAAAGTCCCTTCTTCTCTTTTGTATAAACCCAAATAATTCTAACATATTAAAGAAATATTGTGGTTGGTATGGGCTGCTAGAGTCTCTAGATCTACACTGTCCAATATATGTGACCACTAGCCACATGGAGCTATTTAGTTTAAATTCGTTAACATCAAGTGAAATTGAAAATCGACTTCCTCATTCTCACTAGCCTCATTTCAAGTTCTGAATGGCTACGTGTGGCTAGTGATTACCATTTTGGGTAGGGATAAGAGCTAGAACATTTTCATTATCACAGAAGGTTTATTGGACAGCGCTGCTCTAAAATAGTACTGTCAAATAGAAATATAATGTGAGCTGTGTAATTTTAAATTTTCTAGTAGCCACATTAAAAGAAATAAGAAGTTGGTGAAGTTCATTTTAGTATATTTTTAGCCCAATATATCCCAAATATTATCATTTCAATGTGTAATTAACAAAAAGTAATGATTGTTATAGAAATTTGATAATATTTTACGTTTTGCCTTTACAGCACATCTCAGTTTGCACTAGTCACTTTTCAAGTGCTCAATAGCTGCATGTACCATATTGTACATCACAGTTCTGAATTTTTATACCAGGATTTCTCGACTGGGACATATATCAAAGTAGGAGTGAGACAGAGGGCTGTGTAGTTCAAGAGCCACTGCTATAAGCTTTGGGATTGCAAGTGGTGCAGACATCCCATTTCTAAGATGAGAGAGGAGGCCAGATTGCTAAGACTCAAACTATGTATTAGGGAGGTAATACTAGTTTTAAATGCATTTTAAAACAATCTGTTTTCCAGATAGTTTGTTACTACTAGTATTTTCTTAAAAAGACACATTTTGAAAGCATAAACCAACTGAGAGTGATAATGTTAGCTATGTTATTTAATCCACTGTTAATAACTGCATAGACAGCTGACTGACTTCAAAGAACCAATGAAATTTGTAGTTTTGACTGGGAGCCAGATAAAACTTGGAATGGGCACAAATTGAATGTCAGTTTTCTAAAGATATTGCCCACTTTTATTTAGTATGTCCTGCCTTCTCCTTCTGAGTTCCTTCTTTGGTGGCACTATTTGGTGACTCCTTATTTAGCCTAATTATATAGCTATGATTATCATTCGTGGAAGATCACCTCAAAATTTCTCAAAGTAGCTCAGAGAAATTATATCTTCTTATTTGGGAAATGTGTCTGTGCACATTGTTTCATAACTGTATTCTCCTGTGTGTATTTTTTAAACTAGATTTCTTCATCTGCCTTGAAGTAATGTAACTACAAACCTATAATTTACTTTTAAGCTCTTCCTTCTGATAAACTTATCTATTCATATTGGGTCTAATTATAGCTCAGGGCATAAGCATGTGTATTATTCATATGAATGAGTGAGCCTGTCTGGCAGCAAGGGGCTGTTGCCAAAGCTTTATTGTCATCTGGCCTGACTCTGTTCTGTCTGTCAGCTTCAGGAGAGGTAGATAGAGGGGAAGATGGGGCAGGAATGCAGTATTCTGGTCCCTTAGAGCACTGCTTCTCAGTATATTTCAACACTTGCAAAAAACTTGGCTAACTGTGATTTTACCTTAGTTTTTCACTTAATCTTTTCTTTTAAATAAGAAATCAAACGCTAGAGAGAAAATTGATCTCTCCTTCATTCCCCGTCTCCAGATTTATTTCCTCCCATCCTCCACTCTACCTTTTCTCTCTTCCTTGGGCAACCACGGCCATGGTTATGCAGTTCGTTTCTTCAATTCATTTCTTAAAAGACTTTGACTTAGATATGTATCCATAAACAATATAAAATATTGTTTTGTTTCTATTTTATACAGTAGGATCACACTGTACATATGCTGCAACTTGCTGTTCTCAGATAACATTTTTAGATACTTTTTCTAACACATAGGTTATGAGACTACTAATAAAACACAAAACTCCTGAATCCACCATACATACTGAGAAGAAAACATTACCAGAACTTTTGACTCTCCTGTCTACTACTCCTCCACCCTCTGATTCCACCCAGGAAACAATTCTTTTGAACTTTGTTGTCGTTCATTTTCTTGCCTTACCACATATGTATGTATCCCTCAGCAATGTAATTTCTTGTTTGCTTGTTTTTAAACTTTGTAGAAACAGTATCATATTGTATATATTCTTTTTAGACTTGCTTTTTTGTTCAATATGATATTTTTAAGACTCATCCAAGTTAATCTATATATCTTCGTTGCTGTATAGTGTTCCTTTAGGTGAAATTTATCCATTTTTCTCTCCACGGACATTTGTGTTGTTTCCAACTTTGCTGTTCCAAATAGTGCTTCCGTGAAGATTCTTGTATATGTCTTGTGTACACACGTGTAAGAATTTCTCTGAGGAACGTACCTAGGAACGCAATTGCTGTGTTGTAATGTAGAAGTGTATATATTCAACTTCACTAGATAAGTCCACATTCTTATCCAAAGTGATTGAACACATTCATCGGCAATGCATAGGAGTTCTTGATTTTCCATATCCTCATCAACACTTGGTTTTGTCAGGCAAATATTTTTGCCTATGTATTTTGTAAAATAATATTGAATTGTAGTTTTAAATTCCATTTCCCTAATTTTAATGAGATTAGCATTTCTCGTAAGGTTATTGGCCATTCATGTTTCCTCTTTTTGAAATGCCTATTTATGTCTTTTCTAATGGATTGTTAGTCTTTTTCTTATTCATAGTCTTTTTCTCATTCATAGCAATTAGTATATTCTGGACATTAGAATCTGGTCAATTTTATATGTTCCAAATATCTTTTCTCAGTTTGTGACTTGTCACTCTCTTTAGTCAAACTGAAACTCTGTAACTTTAGACTTTTACATTTAAGTGCTTAATCCATCTGCAACAGAGTTTGGTATATTTATTGAAGTAGAAATCCAATTTCTCTATTTTGTAAATACGGAAACCGTTTTCTTAGCCCCATCAGTTCTGACATGTATTATATTTTCATATGTGTATGGAACAATTTGAGGAGTTTCTTTGTGCTTCCGAACGTTTTAGAATCAAGTTGTCACGTTTTATTTGTTTGTTTATTTATTTATTTATTTATTTATTTAGAGGAAGATTAGCCCTGAGCTAACTGCTGTCAATTCTCCTCTTTTCACTGAGGAAGACTGGCCCTGAGCTAACATCCATGCCCATCTTCCTCCACCCTATATGTGGGACGCCTACCACATTATGGCTTGCCAAGCAGTGCCATCCATGTCCACACCCAGGATCTAAACCGGCGAACCCCAGACCGCTGAAGCAGATCGTACACACTTAACTGCTGCACCACCAGACCAGCCCCTCAAGTTGTATTTTTAAAATATCTGTTAGACTTTTGATTGGAATTGACATTGGATCAATTTGAGGAAAATTGACATGCATAGGATACTGGGTCTTTCTACCCATAAACTTGATATCTCCCTCCATTTGTTTAATCCTACAGAATGTATTTCAATAAGTTTTATAATTTTCTCCATAAAAATCTTAGATATTTTTAATGAAATTTATTTGTAGGTTCCTTATATTATTAATACTATTGTAAAAGGTATTTTAAATTACATTTCTAATTTTGTTGGTGTATTGAAATGCGGTTGATTTTTGCATAATGATCTTCTATCCACCCTGTTGGCTAACCCCTTTTATTAAGTTTAATAATTTGTATATAGATTTTGAGAGTTTTTTTCTGTGTACCTAAATACTGCAAATGCTAATGGTCTTATTTCTTCCATGCCAATCCATATACCTTTTGTTTTTTTCCTTTGTGTCTTTTATACCTTGGTGACTATGATCTCTAGTATAATGATGATTAGAAGTGGATATAGTGGACATCCTTGTCTGGTTCCTCAGTTTATTTGTTTTTTTTAGATTTTTTATTTTCTCTTTTTCTCCCCAAAGACCCCTGGTACATAGTTGTATATTTTTAGTTGTGGGTCCTTCCAGTTGTGGAATGTGGAACACCGCCTCAGCATGGCCTGACAAGCGGTGCCATATCCGAGCCCAGGATCCGAACCAGCAAAACCCCAGGCTGCCACAGCGGAGTGCACAAACTTGACCACTCGGCCATGGAGCCAGCCCCTCCTCAGTTTTTTAAAGCATGTGCTTTTAATATTTTACCATTGAATATATTAGCTGCTGTGAGGTTTTTGGTAGATGCCCTTTATCAGGTTAAAGAAGTTTCCTTCTATTCCAATTTTGCTAAGAGTTTTATCATAAATGGCTATTGTCAAAGCCTATTTCGTGCTTTTCCTGAACCTATTGAGATTATCATTTTTTTCTAGTTTAATCTGTTAGTGAGGTAAATTACAGTAATAATTTTTTATCATTAAACTATCCTTGCATTCCCAGAATAATCCCAACTTGGTTAAGATGCATGCTTTTTTGATACACTGCTCAACAGTGAATTTTTTGTAGATATAAACTAATTTTGAAATGAGAGAATAGAAGCTAAATATTTATTGATGATAAAATCTTTCCCAAGCACCTTAACAGGATTGCCCACTTTGCTACAGGTGTGAGGAGAATTTCTGGCTATTAGATGTAGGTATCAGCTTGATGTAGCAGAAAGAACACTGAAAAACTAAATTAAAATCTCATTTTGCTGTTCTGTTCACCTAAGAGAATGAATACAATTCAGGTGGCTTGTGTGGGCCTTATTTTCCTCAGTTAGTTTCTCTGACACTAAGGTATATGTTTGCTGCTTGTGGCCATGTGGCATCCCTTTCTTTGCTATTAATCCATCATCATCCAACAAACATTTACTTACTAGGCACTAAAATCAAGGCAAAAATCTGTTCCCCATGGAACTTCTAGGGAGGGACAGAAAAAATAAACATTGCAAAACAGTTATAAAACAAAATGATAATCTTATCTTTGACAGACCATACTAGTTGTGACGTGGGGGGTGGAGGGCTAGGCAGAGATTCTTTGGGCAGAGAGAGAAAAAAGAGATTTTAGATGAAATATGATACTTGGGCTGAGTTTTATGGATAATGAATGTTTACTGATCTCCGTGAACCTCATTTGTGTTCTCAGTTCTTAATAAAGGAATTAGACTGGTTTTTTTTCTCTAGCAGCCCTTCTGGCTTTGAAAATCTCTCTTTTTGACCCTTTGACTATATCACTCTTTTCAGGACCTCACAAATAATTTTGTGCTTTACTAAATATTTGTGCTCCTGCCTCTGACCTATGGCCCTTAGAATCTTTTGTTCCATAGGTTTAGGGTTGTGAATGGCAAAACAGAATCTTCTTGGTTCTGTTTTATTAAGTAGTACCAACATATTTCATTTATAGAATATTGATGATATTGACATGAGTCATCATGTAGAATTAACCTATTAACTTTGTTGTGTTTTCATGAAATTGCTCGATTTACTGTTACCATAAATAGATTTTTTTTTAATTTCAGGCTTTATATAATCTCTAAGCACATTTCATTTGTATGTCTTATTTCAGTGCTGGACCCAAAGGAGACAACATTTATGAATGGAGGTCAACTATATTGGGACCCCCAGGATCTGTCTATGAAGGAGGGGTGTTCTTTCTTGACATTACCTTTTCACCAGACTATCCGTTTAAACCCCCTAAGGTCAGTATGAAGTATTCATCCGTTTTTAGCAATATGTATTGTTGTATATGTATACACATATACATATTCTTAAATATACATGTGTAGGAGTGCATGTCTATTCTGTTAACATAGACAGCTTCCCAGGGCTGATTGTATGTAAAAGGAAACAGAATGTGAAAAATTATAAATTATTCCCCCATGCCAGCCCTTTACTCATACTGCATTGTTTTTTTCTCCTTCTCTCTCAGAGTCTCCTTTCTCTGGTATGTGTTTTAATCTAACATAAGACAGCATGTTAGGGATGGAAGTAGGGGAGTGAGGTTGTGCAAGTGCCAGCCCTAGAGCCAAGAGAACCAGACACAGTGTGAAGCTGGAGCCAGGCTAAAGGAGGAGAGAGCCCCACCAAGGTGAGGGTTATGGCACTAGCAATGGAGCTTTGAGTTTTGGTGCCTCATGGTTCAGCTGCTCACATGAAGTACACACACACTAGAATGGAAAGTTTGACCACAAATACTTAAAAATGAGGCTAAGAAAATTCACTAAGGAAGTATTTATAATAGTCCATTAATATAAATGATTAATTAATGAAAGGTCATATGTAAATGACTGAAGAAATTGCAAGAGTACTGTGTAATCAGAACATGGGAGAATTTGCACTTATTTAAGACAAGATTATATACCTTAAGAATTCTTCACAGTCCTTTCTACTGACTTAAGTCAGTCATTTGACAAGTTTAAATTTGTTTTCCACTTTGGAAAGGAAATGACCCTGAAGACACTGACTCTGTGTTTTGGCCATCAAGAAAGAATTCTCATTTGACCCGACTTAACCTCCCAGTGCAGAGGAAAGTAAAACTTATTTGAGTTGTAGGTTGGAGTAAACAATTTTAAAAAGCAAGAATAAGAGGGTACCTTCATCATAACTTTCTGTAATTCCTCTCCCACCTTCTCACCTTTACTCTTTCTTTCCTCTCTCTTCCTTTCTTTTTTCCTTTCCATTGGTGCTTGGATATTGTTTTGATATCAAAGAAAAAAGTAATAACTATAATTTTACCAAAGAGGAAACCAAGGCACAGAGAAACTAAGTAACTTACCCAGCATTTTGCAGCAAGCAAGTAGTGGTGTCAGGATTTGAACCCAGGAAATCTGGCTCCAAAGCCCATGCTCCTTTCTACTTTACACTATAAATTTTATCCAAGCTGCCAGGACTGGTGGCACTGATGTTCACCCAGAGTTGCATTTGGTAGGTTTTCAGTGACAAGGCCATAGTGTATCTAATACTTAATTTCTTCTTTTACCGGATGGGAACCTTATGTCTTTTCTTTCTACTTTGGACCAGCCCATAAATCACCTGGAGTACCTGTTACACTGCCAGTGATGTGAGGACCTTTCTCTGACAGCCTCTTCAGTAAAGGAAGTACAGAGTAGGGAAGAGGAGGGAAAACTCAAATCAGGCAGTTGTGCTGCGTGTAAGTCTGGTGTAGTCTGTTCTATGAAATATACCACTCAGAAAATGTGCGGGTGTGTCCAAGTTTTGGGTGACAGAAATGTGTAGATTAAACAAAGCTAGAAGGGGGAACTAATAAGTTAGATAAAATAATTCCATTTCCAAAAAGGCCTCAATGAACTGGAAGGATGATCCAAAACTAACGAGATGGAATTTAACACCCACTACATGTGTGGCATTTCATTGAGAATCAGAAAGAAATCATGATACAAGATAGGAAAGAGAAACCTACTTTATTTTCATATAAATAAAATTGGTGGGCTTATGGCTAACTAAAATTCTGTGGGAACTAGAGGTTCTTGAAGCCTCAGGAGACATTTTCGGGAATACAAGCTCCAGAACTCTGAACCAGTCACATTGTATCTGGAGTGCCTCATTCACCTCTAAACTTCTCATTTTAAGGACAAACAGGAATATGCTGGGGAGAGAGAGAGTTATTAACATTCTTGAGTTTCTTCACTGAGTCAAGCACTGTTGTGGGCATCAGCTGTGCCAACTCATCTCTTCTCCAAAATACCCTAGGAAGGCTAGGATATTCCCTTTCACAGATGAGGAAACTTAGATGAGGTTTGCCAATAATAGACAACCAAAAATCTGCTGAACTGTGACTGCAGGACTATGTAGTTTCCAGTGAATTATACACATTTACCCTGGAGATGTTTACTAGTAAAAATAGGACATAAGAGGAATGTGATATCTGTCCGCAAATGTTTCAGGAACTGTGGTGTGGGTTGGGGTTAGACTTTATCCTGGATGGCTGGATGGGACAGAAATAGAAGCAGGAGGGTGTCAGTTACAGAGAAGTAGATTTCAGTTCTGTGTGAGGAAAATCTGACCCATAGCTGGGCAGTCTGCTTTGAATAGCTCTACTTCTGAGACACTGAGCTTCCCTTTACTGAGAGTGTTCCCAAAAAAAGCTGATTAGTACCTGTCAAGGGTAAAAACAAAAAAAATTAAATCCTTCCACAAAAATTATTTGATTAGACAGTCTCTTGGGACAAATAAAGATCAATCTTTGCTAACTGAAATCACAATTTAAATGTCCATTTATTAGAAACTTGTGGGAAGTTTTTCAAAGCAAATTATCACTACCTACTTTATCAGTTTTAGAAATCAAATTTTATGGACAGGTATGTTATTCTCAGGGCGAAAAGTTTGTGGGTGTCTTGTTAACTAAAAGAAAGACTTTTATTATTAATAGTTTTAGAGTACCATGCCCATGCCTTTCAAGTCTTCTATTACCCTAAATAGGCCATTTGTGGGGTTAAGTCTTGGTTTTTTTCTCTGTTGCCTTCATCCTTTGTTCTTTTCCCAATGACCTTATCCACACATTTCAATTCGTGCAACATTTCCCATTACTGTGAAGAAAGGACCAGAACAGCTGTAGGTGTCAGGGAGAATTGTTGGTGGAGCAGAGGCCCCCAAATGTGATTGGTTATCTAATGGTTATCGACTATCCATACCATAAAATTAGTCAATAGCATGACTGAATCCGTGAGATGACTTTTCCAAAACTCTCATACTCGGAGTCCTTAGTGAGGACTTTTAAACACTCTAGTGCTCAGACAGAGTGCTTAAAGGTCAGCGGAGGGATTTGGATGCCACCTCTCACCACAGGAACTTTTTGGGATTTGGGCTTCATCAATTTGGACATCCTGCACTCTAGTAACTAATCTTTCAAAGTCAGAGATGAGCTATTCCAATAATTTCTTCCAGATTCCACCTTAATTCTAATAAAGCAAGTGAAACAGTTTTTAATTAAGTATGTAACTATTCATTAAACTTAGTATACTAGTTTTAAATACAAGTACAATTTCAAGTACAAGTTGTACTTTCAAATGCTGTATCTCAGTACAATTTTTAGTACATTGATTTTCTTATAAAATCAATATGTTTATGCCTCTTTTACTAAATCTACAGCATTTTTTTGGTATGACATTGTTAATTCTGAAGTATCTGATTCCAAGTCTTTCGTTGAATACATAACCACCAATGATAATACTATTTCTCTGGGAAAACATCTGTTTAATTAAACTTTATCTGGAAATGCTATGTTATGGCCAAAAAGAAAAGCATAATAAATTGCTGGTATGTCCCAAAGTTTTTTAATACTGTATTTCTTTTCCAGTATAGACATACATTTTAATATTATAATTCAGATCTCTCTTTATTTGTAACATAGAAATTGCTTTATAGCTTATTGGGGATTACATTTTCTTATTCATATTATAGATAATTATTCCTGTGCTCAAAACCTATACTTTTTTATTTTGAAAGTTTAATGTGTAAGTATTTTAATGTTTTTAACTTTACGGAATCTACATATTTGTTATGGAATAAGAAGTAATTGCAGATAAGCAAAAGGAAAAAATTTATCTATAATCCTAACCCAAAAATTAATTATTCACGCCAGTTTGTATATCTCTTTTGAGATTTTTATTCTGTGCATATGTATGTAAATACATATAAATGTGTTTGTATGCATACACACAAATATATATATGCCTTAAAATTGGGCCATGTTCCCCATGGTTTCAGAATTACTTTTTTACCTACCATTATATTTTCACCCAACACTATACATATATATTTGCAATAAACATATAACTGCATTACAGTTATAAAGGCTACATAGTATTCCATTATATAAATATACCAAATTTAATTAATTTCCTGTGATTGGTCATTTAAGCTCTTGCCAGTATTTCTATTGTAATCAGTGATGTGATGGACATCCTTATAAGTAGGTATTTTATATACGTGCATGATTATTTCCTGAGGTTAAATTTGTTGACATGGAACTTCTGGGTAGATGGGTTTACTACACACATTTGTAGAATTTTGGCGAAGGTTGACAGATTGCCCTCCAGGACCATTGTATCAATTTACATTGCGGCCATCAACATCTGATAGTACAGTACTTCCCTGTACTCCTTGCAGTCTGAGGATTCCTAGTCTTTTTTAATCTCTGCCAGTCCAGTAGATGAAAACTGGTGCCTCATGGTTGCTTTAATTTATATTTATTTGACTACTATATTTATTTGAGATGTGGAGTAGTTTTCATGTACACTCTTGTCCAATTATTTATCTTTTTGTGAATAATATGAAAGTGTTTCTTCTTGAAAATCTCACACTAAATAAAATTAACAAGTGTACTTGAAAAATTCAGAAACAAAATAATGGAATACGTTTTATTACTATATTATTTTTTTCCCACTAAAAACGCTTTGAAAATATTGTGACAACCTCTGTCTAATGTCTTGTGTCTCAGAGATTCTAATGATATACATCCTAACTAAGGAATCATATTAGGTGACAGATCAGATCTTTGTTTTTACAGTAGAAATACGTAGAGGTAGGCTATTCATAATTTTTCTGTCTCTCTGAGGATCTGGATATTTTATGAAAAAAAACGAGCATTCTAAACAGATTTAAGAGCAGGTAGGTAGGAGAATCAAGCATGTTAGTTATTTTTAGTATCTCAGGCAAGCTATGCACAAGACAGACATGCTGTGTCAATGTTCATATCTGTGAGTGGAAAACATCATTTTCTTTGGTAATGGCAAGACAGTATCTTCCAGCAGATATTTTCCAAAAAGGAATGATAAAACTTGTGCCTAAGATGTTTTAGGAAAAAATCTATGTGCATATATAGAGGTATTTGTGTGAGAAAAGAATCTCTTTACTATAGGGGCCGGCTCTGTGGCTGAGTGGTTAAGTTCACGCGCTCCGCTGCGGCAGCCCAGGGTTCAGATCCTGGGTGCGGACATGGCACCGCTTGTCAGACCACGTTGAGGCGGCATCCCACATCCCACAACTAGAAGGACCTGCAACTAAGATATACAACTATGTACAAGGGGGGTTTGCGGAGATAAAGCAGAAAAAAAAAAAATCTCCTTACTATTAATATCTAAAAGCTTTTTATTACAAATTCATCAAAAATTTTATCAAATACATTTTAAAATAAATCTTAATGTAGAGATCATTTCAGAGCAAGTACATTTTGTTTTTATAAAATCTTACTATGGATTGCTTACTAATGAAATGTCAGCTAATAGGAAAGGTCTTAACTGCTTTCAGACAGTGAAATAGATAATTTAGGTCCATCAGATTTTCAAAATCTTCATTTTATTATCCTCATTAGATTTTAACCTTAAATTGGCAGGTCAAGGCTAATCATGAATAAAGTAGCTAATTAGTTATAGTAGCAGCAATGATATCCATCATTTGAAAGCCAGAGAGAGATCTATGACTAAAGTTCAACAGGGAGTTCCACAATTTTATTCCAACTAGGTTAGTATTATTTACTTATTTTTGTTGTTACTGCTTCTGCTAGTGCTCAAAGAAGAAAGTTGGCAGTATCTTCCAGGATTTTCAGAAAGAGCAATGGTTTACATGTGTAAACCTGACTGCCCACTCATTTACTCTGGCCTTGGGGAGAGAACACACAGTTGTCATGGAGTAACATGAACTAACTTGTTTTGACATGAGTTCATACATTCATGTAAAGCCTGACTATGGATCAAGTGCTTTCATATGTATTGAATTGCCTTTGACATCTCCAGTTGTACATCCAACAGTCACCTCCAACTTAGCAGGCCCAAAACCAAACTATTGGTTACACAACCCCACCCCACTCCTGCCAGACCAGCTCCTCCAGTCTTCCCCATCTCAATGAATGGGAACTCCATTCTTCTAGTTGCTAAAGCTAAGAACCTTGCAGTCATCCTTGACTCCTCTCACACCACCTAGCTAGACCAAGTCACCCTTTGCCTTATCCCCCCTGCAATGTATACCCCAACACCAAATGATCCTTTTGTATTGTAAGTCAGATTGTGTCCATTTTCTGCCCAAAACCCCTCAGTGATTCCCAGCTCACTGAATAAAATTACACAAAACTTTATAGGATTACCCTGTTCACAAGATACTTTTCAAAATCACCAGCTATCACTCTTGACTCAAATGCTCTAAACATTCTCCTTCTGCAAGCCTTATCATATGCTCTTCTTGCTGCCTGCATTGTCTTCCCCCAGAATTCACGTGGCTTACTTCGTTTCTCCCTTCAGGTGCCTGCTCAGATGTCACCTTTTCAGAGATCTCTTGTGTGACAACTCCCAACCACCTTGTGCTCCCTATGAGCTTCCCCACCACACTACACTTGATTTTTCTCCATAGCACTTCTCCCTCCTTGTATTATATACTTCTGTTTATGAGTTTATTATATTTCCTTTTCTCCGATTAGCATGTAAGCTCCAAGAGCACAGGGACTTTATCTGTTTTGATGTCGCTTCTGTATTCCCAGCACCTAGAACAATGCCTGGCGATTCAGTGGGCATTCAGTAAAAATATGTTAATTAACTTAATTCATACAACTTTGCCATAGAGACAATATTCATTACCTCCCCACTTCATAGATCAGGAAACTGAGGCCCATGCAAGTTAAGAGGCACAGAGATCACATAGGAAATAGAAGAACTGGCATCTAAACCTAGTTCTAAACTGAACCTTTCATTCCCCAATTATAGAGAAAATTTAAATTGCTCTTAACTCTGAAAGAAGGAACACGTCTTAGATTTTACACTCTGATATAAATTCTATCAGATCATTCTCTAAACCAGGTTTTTTGGATAGAGGTGAAAGAGGTGTTACAAGGAGGAAAGAATGTTAGGAAGAGATTTTGAGTGCCTATCTTTCAGTTTTGCCAAGGGCCCTCTTTCCAGAGGCACCTGGGGCTTTTCTCCATGTGTTCCTAATTCACAGACACAGGTATTACTTCTGTGTTGAACAGTAAATACTGATTTCTGGATTTTACTGGCCTTAAGCGATAGGAGAAATTTGACATTTCACAGGTCATTTTCATGCTTAACTAGTGTCAAAATAGCCTTGTATCCGCAGTATCATGACTGGGCTGTAGTATTGTTTGCATCTCATGAGTCAGTAATTTTTCTTTTTAGTCCATACTGCTTTTTGATAAACCTTTAAAAAATGTCATGCTATACTTTAATGTGAAATTTCGAAGTGAATTTGATGAATAAAAGTAGATCAAAACAGTGTCATTGTCTTCCTGCTTTTAAAACAATATACATTGTTGTATCCATCTGCGTGTCCAACTACCAGTAATTTAAGAATTACTAAGAAGATTGGATTTTGTTTATTTTCAGGCCAAGGAATACCAACTTTATTTGTTCTAAACCAAGTTAAATATGCCTATAAGCTGAGAGGAAATCAGCCATTAGCTGATTCTGGAGAAAGACCTTTCATTTATCATTGTCTCTGAATTTCTTATTGCCCAAACCAAGTTAATCTGTTCAGGTTGGATCAAGTCAGCCACCTGCACCTTTGCACACGCACTGACGGAGTTGGTGTGTAATCAGCCCCTCTGATATCTTCTCACACACCCCTGTCAGAGTCTTGCCATGGAGATGGGGGTTTCAGACAACTTTTTTGCTGTGCCTTTTCATGCTCTGGAACTCCTTTCTCTGTGGAATGTGACCACTCCACGTGGGAGTTGGTGTTTGTTGATATTGGTGTCAGCACAACTGAGAGGAGTGGACAGGCCTGAATTCCTTCACAGAGTATGTTCTTCTACAAGGGGGTTAAATGAACAAAGGAAATTGGAGTGAGACATTCAGATGTTAGGAAAATGAGCTCTCTTGCTGTCACGGCCAGGGAAAGATGACAAGTCATATCAGAGAGAGATGATTTTTCCCAAGAAAGGTTCACAGATCTAGACAAGTGATACTCTCCCCTCAGAAATGATGAGAAAAGAGTGAGGTAACTTCAAGATGAAGTCTTCAGGATCCCAAAAGTCAAAGGGTAGAGATCCACTAGTCCCAGAAAACAGTGAACCTTGGGAACTTTGAGAGAAACACTACAAGTCACAGAAAGTTCAGAGACAATAAGGTGATTTTGAAGGAATAGCCTTGTGAAGAGGGAAACCTGCACAACTGAGCTGGAAGAAGCTTCAAATTTGGCTTTTTTCTAACCTTTTTAGGAAGAAGCCTCCAATGGGACCAGATCAAGACATGGAACAGACACCCTATATTAATTGTCTGTAAATTTAAAAACAAATCATATTTTATCATCCACTTGAGAAACGGGATGGAGAAATGGTATTCTACGTGTAGGAAAAAAATTATTCTCTACTTTATTTAAATGTGTTACTTGTTTGGATAGCTATATGTAATCTTATTTTGTTCAAGCTTGGATAGAGTAGGGAGATCTGAGTTAGTTTTTAAGACTGCCAGCCAAATATCAACCCCTTTATGGCAAATGATCAGTTTTCCTTGATTTTTTCCTTAAAGTTGGAGGTGGATCCCTTGATAAGATAGCAGCCTCCTAGAGATTTGCTCAAGCCAGTCCAAGGAAAATTAAGTAGAGAGAAGGGAATGTTCTCAGTTCCCAGCTGACCAAGATCAGAGTCAGTATGTAATCATGGCTTGTCACTAATTAGGGAGAAGATATGATCAACTGGCCTTTGCAAGTATTATACAGGTCTTGTCCTATAGAAGGTAAGGAGAAAGAAAGTCAGAAGTTAAATGTTGAAATAAAATAGATCTAGGATCAGATAGCTACACTGATTCCTACAGGTGTAGCTATTCTAAGCAGAGAGAGAGAGATTTTTCCTATGGCGTCAGTGTGTTAGCAGAAACTTGCCAAAAATCCTTATAAGTTGGTTGCTTTTTAAAATGTCTATTTTAAGACTAATTTATAAAGCAGAGATTTATTGAGCCCTTACTACTTTTCAGGCCCTTGATATATAAAGATAAGATAAGAGCCCAGGGAAGTATGGAGACAGAAAACAACAGTTAAGGGCTAATATAATAGTCCAAGCTAGAAAATAATCAAGGCTGAGCTTTGGGGATAAAGACAAGGGAACAATATATGAATTCTTTTTTTCATTCCTCTTCTCAATAAATATGTGTGTTCCGTGCACTAGTCCAAATATTGAACATATAGAGGTGCCTGTTCTTGCATAGAGTTTACATACAAGATGTGATAGAACGGGGTTTCTCTACTTCGCCAAGACTGACATTTTGGGCGGGATAGTTTTTTGTTCTGGAGGACTGTCCTTTGCCTTTTAGGATGCATAGCAGCATTCCTGGCCTCTATCCACAAGACACCAACAGCGGTATGTCTCCCTCCCTCCCCATTTTTTGTCCTGTCGAGGTCCTAGGGAGATCACTCATGGTTGAGAAGCACTATTTTGCAATGGCATCTGTATCCACTGGTGACTGATTTGAGACATCTGTGAGGACTCTCTGGTTTCTCATCTGAATGACTAGGTGGGGACATGTTTCCTAACAAGGAACCTATAGGACATGTGGGTGGGAAATGTTCTTTACACAGCTTTACAGATCTGGAGTTCAAGTGAGTGATGTGAGCTAGAGATACAGATTGGGGATTAAAACCCTAAAGTAAATGACTTCATCCATAGAAATGTGCAATTTTCAACCCAAATTCAATTTTTGGAGCTATAAATTTCCAGAATGGGTTTCCCAAAAGAAAGACTGATAATTGAAAAGATTAACAAAACTCACATTTTCTCTTTTTCATTATTTTCTCAGTGTTTTGCGATTGTTATTTTCTGTATACAATATACAATAATGCCTTACAAAATATCATATTCTCATTAAAAAGACTTATCTGTTGTTAATAAGTCATAAAAGCATGAACAGTTAAACCAAATAAATTAATCTTCCCAGAAGTGCCTAAATGAGGACTAAAATAAATCAAAATAATTACCTGTGGTTGACATGTACTCCTGCAAGGGAATGGACTAAATGACCTTCTTCAAGCTCCCCTTTGAGCCTTTCATTTCAGTTTCAAATTCTTTTGACATACAGGTGGCTATGGAGAATTGTGTACTAGACATTATACTGTATTTTTTAATGCCTAGTATTTTATACTAACATTGTATACTGTCCTTTTACACTCATTATCTCACTTGATCTTCTCACTTTGAGAGGCAAGTTTCATTATCACAAGAAACTAAAACTTAGATTAAGTAATGTGATTAGGATCTCATTGCTAATAAGTGCCAGGGCCAGCATTAGAAGTCCTGGCCTCCTGATTTCCAGTCCAGCAATGCCACTCTTCGCACCTGAAGCAGCTGAGCTGTGAAGGGATCTTGCTAACCACACAGTAATTCAGTTTATTGCCAACAGCCATACTTTAGATAACCCTTTGCATTCTTTTCTGTAGTTAATGGAAAACATCCTTTTTGTTTTTATTTTTGTAGAGAATTAGGTTAAATAAGGTTTTTTTATTTTAGCATTTGCCTAATTATAAACCTGTATATGTACAGTGTATTGTGTATTTATGTTTCCCCTATATTTGGCCACTAACTTATTTTAAACTCTATTCTTATAGATTACATAAAACAATAATTTTTTACAACAGAAAAACAATACCTAAAGCAATATGTTTGTTTCAAGTTATTTCCAGTTATTTTTTTTCATTTCTACACTTTTTTTCCTTATCTCCTTTTCTCACTTTAAAACATCACCTCTTCTTTGGTGGTTTGCTTTTAAAATCAGACTAGTCATTTTTAAAAACAGTTTTAAATAGGTGATACACACACACACAGTGAAAAGTTCAAACAGTACAAAGGTATATACTAAAATTAAGTTGTCTTTCCATTGCCTGGCATTTTCATTCCACTCCCAAAGACATCTTTGTTCATGCATTTGCTATTTTAATTTATCATCTTCAAGATTGTCCGATATTCATATATATAGATCAGCTCCATTATATAATATTTCATTGAATGAATGTACCATAATCTATTTAATAAGTTCTCTACAATGAACGTGTAGGTTTTTTCCAATCTTTTGCCATCACAAATAATGCTTCACTAAGTAACTTTGTACGTACTGTCTTTGTGGACTTGTGGAAATATATCTACAGGATAAGTTCCTAGAATTGGAATTGCTAGAACAAAGGATATATGTGTGTTCAATTTTGATAGTGCCCAATTGCTTTCCAAAGAAGTTGTACCAACTTATGCTCTCAACTTAGATGCACCCGCCTTTTCCTTATATCCTCACCAGTGCTATGGCACCACCAAGTATTTGACCTTTACCAATCTGATAGATGGGGAAGAGTGTTTAATTATAATTGCATTTCTCTTCTTATGAGTAAGAATAATACCTTTTCATGTGTCTGAAGGTTTGCCTTTTTCTTGTTGAAAAGAAAAAACCTATGCTCTTGACACTTGCCACTCATGTAACTTGATGACACTAAACCCTCTGGAATTTAGTGTTTTCGTCTGTAGAAAGAGAAAATTTCACAATCTCTAAGATTCATTTAATCTTTAACTGTCAGTGATTTGTCACTGCTCTGCTTGAAACTCTTTTAGTGGCTTCCTGTTGCTGGTAGAATAAAGTCCAAACTTCTTCCATTGACCTGCAAGGCCTTCGTGGTCTCTCCACCTGCCTCACCACACTGCAGCCCTCCTCCGCCTCCTTTTAGTTCTTCAGGACCTTAGGATTTGCTGATCCCTTTGCCTGGGACATGTTTGATCCAGTTTTTCGTGTGGGCAACACCTTCTCATTCTTCAGCCCTTATCGTTACTGTTATCTAATGAGAGATGCATTTCTTGACCACCTTATATAAATAGTTCCACACTGGGGCTGGCCCCGTGGCCAAGTGGTTGAGTTCGCACGCTCCGCTGCAGGCGGCCCAGTGCTTCGTTGGTTTGGGTCCTGGGCGCGGACATGACACTGCTCATCAAACCACGCTGAGGCGGCGTCCCACATACCACAACTAGAAGGACCCACAGCCAAGAATATACAACTATGTACCAGGGGGGCTTTGGGGAGAAAAAGGAAAAAAAAAAAAAAAATCTAAAAAAAAAAAAAAAATAGTTCCACACTGGTTGTTTTCCAGCATATCAACCTGATAACCTCTTTCATGAATCTTTTCATAATATAACATTTATACTTATTTGTTGGTTGGTTTTATTTTCTGCCTACTCACACTAGACTCTAAGCTCCATGAGAATAAAGACTTGATCTGTCTTGTAGTGCCTGGCAAATAGTAGTTTTGATGAAGCAAACGAATATTCATTTTGCTTGTCATATCTTTAACACTTCTGAGATCTGTTTGTACTCTATTGGTTTGTAGTATTGAAATGTTCAGTAGGAGTGTGCGTGTGTGTGTTCTCATTCTCTCTCACAGAATTAGGCATGCCTGGCGGGCAGGGTCTTCCTTTTCTATGAAGATCTTTGTCATAAGGGCATCTAGTAGACCCAGTAAAAAGTAGTGCATTTTATTTTAAAACAACAAAAGGTAATACAGTTTATCTTAAGATGCTTAAAATTAAGTACTACAGATATTGGCATGAAACTGTTGGCAAAAAATTAGTCCATGTTAAAGAAAAAACTTCAGTTTTTATTTCCATCTTGTTTGAAATATTATATTCTTGATTTTAAAAAGTAGGCTGTATTTTATGCAGACCATCTGTTGACACAAATTATAAGCAAATAATTTGTGTCTTTAATTATAGGTTCGAATAATACTTAGTACATGGGCCAAATTTTGAAAAGCAAGAAAATATTGCAATCCAAGACCCAAGTACCTTTTCCTGTAGATATCTACCTTCAGTAATACAGTATGAAGATATTCACACTTCTGTGTTATTTTTACAGTTTCAGAATTTGAAGTCACATCATGAAAGCCAAATAAAAGTGTGTACTTGTTTTCAAAGCCAGGCTTAGGCAAAGAAAGTATGTAAACTTTGTCTTTGCTGTCACCTTGTCACATTGCACAACTGTCACTTCTTAAGCTTTATTTAAACAAAATTCCTGGGGAAAAAATTCATATGTAGTAGAATGGATAAGTTGATGGTGTATTCATACTGTGGAATATTATAAAATACTGAAATAAAAAACACAGAACATGGACCAGCCCCGTGGCCAAGTAGTTAAGTTCATGCACTCCGCTTCAGCGGCCCAGCGTTTTGCTGGTTCTGATCCTGGGTGTGGACATGGCACTGCTCATCAGGCCATGCTGAGGCGGTGTCCCACATAGCACAACCAGAGGCACTCACAGCTAGAATATACAACTATGTACTGGGGGTGCTTTGAGGGGGAGAAGAAGAAGAAGAAGAAGAAGAAGAAAACAACAATGAGCAACACATAGAAATCTCACATGATATTTAAAGAAAGAAGACACAAAAGAGTATGTACTGTATGATTCCATTTATCTAAGTTCAAAAACGGAAAACTAATGTATAGAGAGAGGAGTCAGAATAGTGGTTACATTTGGGGAGATGGTTATGACTGGGAAGAAACATAAGGGAGATTTCTGGGGTGCTGGTAAGATTCTATATTTTGTTCTAGGTGGTGATCACTCAAGTGTGTTCACTTTGTAAAAATTCATCAAGCTGTGCACTGATGATCTGTGTACTTCTCTTTATATACATTATATTTTATTGTTTCAATAGTTTCCATTCAAAAAGCCCTGTATCATTACATTTAAGCCGGGTCTCCTCCATCTTGTGAAAATTTTTGCTTGAATCTAAATGTAGGTCTTTTTTTCCTGTTAAATATGCATTCTTTGTTTTAACCTATAGTTTGACATGTTTAGATCTTTTGAATCTTCACTTCTGACCAGTGTGTTAAATGTCTACCCAGCTTTATGTTGTCTGTAGCTTGATAAGCATGTCATTTATATCTCCGTTTAAGTCTTTGGTAAGATGTTGAGAAAGACAGAACTAATTACAAATCATCCCACTAGAGACCTTCTTTGTGCCAACTTAATTTATTTGGTCATTTGGCAAGATCTGCTGAAATCTGCTTATTGAGCCTATTCCACATCTACCATACTGGGTTATTATCCAGCCTGGAATTCTTTCTCTTGCCCACAAGGATGCACTCAAAGTGAGGTTTGCAACAGCCCAATTTATTTTGGACCCTACTGTTTACAGTCTCGTTGGTCATAAATAATACTCCCTACATACATGAAGGTCAAATTTATGACTGCCAAGCTGCTATGTTTATTTCAGCATTAGGCCAGTGCTATAGATGGTAATAAAGGAAGAAGACTTCTAAGAATTTTTTCTATCATTATTAAAGTATAATTGACATATAATATCCTGTTAGTTTCAGGTGTACATGATAATGATTTGATATTTATATACATTATGAAATGATCACCATGATAAGTCTAGTTACCATCTGTCACCATAAAAATTTATTACAAGATTATTGACTATATTCCCTATGCTGTACATTACATCCCCATGACTTAATTACTTTATAACTGAAAGTTTGTCCCTCTTAATTCTCCTCACCTCGTTCTCCCGCTCCTCCCAAACCCTCCTTCCTCTAGTAACCAGTTTATTTCCTGTATCTATGAGTCCCTTTCTGTTTTGTTTTGTCTGTTCATTTGTTTTGTTTTTTAGATTCCACATATAAGTGAAATCTTACTGTATTTGTCTTTCTCTGCCTGATTTATTTCACTTAGCATCTTCTTTATCCATTCCTCTATCGATGGACACTTCCATTTTCTTGGCTTTGCTGCAGTGAACATGAGGGTGCATGTATCTCTTTGAAATAGTGTTTTTGTTTTCTTTAGATAAATACCGCGACGTGAAATTTCTGTATCATGTGGTGGTTCTATTTTTAATTTTCTTAGGAACCTCCATACTGTTTTCTAAAGTGGCTATACCACTTTACATTCCCACCAACAGTATATAAGGGTTCCCTTTTTTCCACATCCTTGCCAACAGTTGTTATTTTTTGTCTTTTTGATAATAGCCAAGACTTCTAAGACTTTTGATTGTGTATATGCCTGACCAGAATAGGAAGAAGTTGTTAATGGCTATAAAGAATGATGTGATCACCTTTGAGCTATAACTGGATGGCACAACACCAGCATTCAAGGAGAATTTGCACATGGCCCTCAGTCTGTGACTTGACTTAGTAAGTTGTTTGAAAGACTTTTAAAAGACTTCGTTATAAACCATGCTGGAGTTCAGAAGTGCTATATCTGCTTTATTCCCCTAATCTCTAATCTTAATAACCATACTGAAAAAGGAAAAGGAAATGGCGCAGTTTGTTTTTGATATATTCACACTTAACCTCATTGATCACATCATTTTCTTTCATCATCATAATTATTATTATTATTATTATATTATTGTTATTTGTGTGTGTGAGAGAAGATTGGCCGTGAGCTAACATCTGTTGCCAATCTTCCTCTATTTTATGTGGGATGCCACCACAGCATGGCTTGATGAGCAGTGCTAGGTCCGTGCCCAGGATCTGAACCTATGAACCCTGGGCCACCAAAGTAGAGTGTGTGAATTTAACCACTACACCACTGGGCCAGCCCCATCACATCATTTTCTGAGTATTAACAAATGATCTGCTTAATAATCCTTTCTCAAAGTTTATTAAAAATATCATTCTCCTTGTTAACAAAAGAAATAAAATTTAATATAATTGAATAGAGTTGAAAAACTGTGCCTCCTCTCTGCCGTGGGTTAACATTTTACTGTATCTGCTCCAAGGAGTGATTCTCTTCCTCAATTTGCCACGTTCTTGCTTAGAAAAGCCTTATTTTCCTTAGCATTTTTTCCTTGCTGGATATGTCTAAACCTATAAAATGGTTTTAATGTCAGAGCTTTAAGACAATTAAAAGGTAAAGATAGGAAATAGTATTCATCCTGTACTAAAAGAGACCCAACCTTGGCCCTCATGGAACTTATAGACTATTCAGGGGACAGGCATGCCACTAACTGTAATAAGGATAACTGTGCAATGGAATCATTGGAGAAGGAGAACCTGAAGGATGGAAGCAGTTCCCCCAAGAGAGAAGAAACAGTATTCCTACAAAAAGAACAGCGTGCACAGAGGACTGCAACTGTGTGACCTTTTCAGGGCAGTGTGGTCCATGGAGAACCAGGAGCCTGCCTGGCTAGGCAGGCCTGCCATCCTTAGGAATTTAGAGTTTATCCTGCAGGCAGTAGACAACTGAAAGTATTTGCATGCTGGAAAGATCATCCTTGATGCAATATGGTGGGTGATAGTGGGAAAGAGAGACCAAAGAAAAGTAGTGTCGTGAAGGAAGCTGTTGGAATAATCTCATCTAGCAGTGGTGAATGCCTGTACTAGAGTGGTGCAAGGAGAACGAAGAGGTAGAGAGAAATTGAGGTAGTGTCGACTCCATACATTTCTCTCATGTCAACACTCCACGTTTCTTACAGGATACATTAATATTACTTTGTATTTTTTCTGAAGATCTAAGCTTTTGTACATAGTCATTGCTATGCAGCTGAGAGTGTGTGAAGCAATAAGTGCAGGTTAGTTTGGCGTGATACCAGGAGAATCTTTTATGTAGACACATTTGAAGTTGTCCATCTTGTTCTTGGTGAACACTTTAGGGGAAAAGAAAAAAGATAATCAGCAAACCCTCCTTTCCCCATCCTTTAAAATTTGATTTGTACCTACCTCTTCTCTGATACTTTCTGGGATTCTTCCCAGCCAGAATCATCGTTTGATCTGAACTCTAGAGCCCTGTGTCCTGTCATGAGATATTTCGTGGTAGTTATCTATGTGATTCTCTTATCTCTCTGCTAGATGGTCAGACGTCTCAGGGTCAGGACCCAACCTGTGCATCTTAGCTTCTTTCTCCCACCCATCCTCCCCATCCTCCTCAATTCCACACAGTGCTTTGAAGGTAGTACAGAGTCAACAGATATTTGTTGAATAAATGAAAATTTATCCTGTATGTTCTTTTGTTCTGAACCAAAGGCTTTTATCTTTATAATTGGCAGCAGACATTCCTCAGAGCCAGAGAGTATTTATAATTTTGTATCTTCCCTAAAACCTAATATAGACCTGTGTAGACTGTAGGCATCAATAAATACCTTCTTGGTTTGTTAATAGGTTAATTGATTATTTTGAAATTCTTGGCAGTAAGGACAAAGAAGAGGAACAAAATTCATGACTTATTCACTGAAGCATCTTCTCAGAAAAGGTTTCTCTTCTTCCTGTGTTGAATTTACTTGTATAAATGCTAATAAGTGAGGTGAGTTATATTTGAACAAGTATTTGGGGCCTATGGGGAGGTTGGTAACTACTCAAAATAGATGACTCTAACCAAGATGAGAAACCACTGTCTGGGGGCCGGCCCGGTGGTGCAGCGGTTCACTTGGCACATGCTGCTTCGGTGGCCTGGGGTTCGCTGGTTCGGATCCCGGGTGCAGACATGGCACTGCTTGGCAAGCCATGCTGTGGTAGGTGTCCCAAATATAAAGTAGAGGAAGATGGGCATGGATGTTAGCTCAGGGCCAGTCTTCCTCAGCAAAAAGAGGAGGATTGGCTGATGTTAGCTCAGGGCTAATCTTCCTCAAAAAAAAAGAGACCGCTGTCTGGTCATGTCAAGTATATTCCTGAGGGTAAACATCCTGAAACCTCTGAATTAAATTAAAATTTAAATATAAATCAAATAGAAAATCAGTAAATATATTCAGAGAAAACTTTTCTCCCCTTCTTCCACTCCTACTCTTATCCCTACCCCCGATTGGGGTTGAGAAGGAACACAAGCACTTGGTAGTCTAAGGTTTCTTACAAAGAATTACCATTTATTTATTCAGTCAGTAAATAAATATCCAAGCCCTATTAAATGTGTGGCAGTGCTTGATAGCATGGACGTTGTAAAGAAATTGCCTACATGTCCCGCCCTCAGATAGCCTTCAGTCTAGGTAGAAAGCAAGAAATATACACGAAAGGCTAACTTTAAATGTAATAAAAGTTCAGTAAAGGGATTGAGTGCTGTGATTGGAAATGGCAGTGGGACACTTTATATAAGAAGTATCTATGAAAGATGGTTAGCATTTCTGTACGTAAAAGAAAACATTGAGTTATCAAGATGCAGGATGGCAGAACTTTGGAAGTGTGGGAAAAACAAGCTTGTTCTACCAGCCAGGTCCTAAGCATGGTAATCTGTTGCATATATGGAACTTGAATT
This sequence comes from Equus caballus, assembly GCF_041296265.1. Lineage (NCBI taxonomy): Eukaryota > Metazoa > Chordata > Mammalia > Perissodactyla > Equidae > Equus > Equus caballus. The sequence continues at coordinate 70,764,329 of NC_091699.1, read as the reverse complement.
TAGAGACACATCATATCTAGAATAGTATATTTAGATGTCATTTGAAACTGAAAATAGAAAAAAATCTCAGCGTTAACAGTTACTGAGTCTGTTCATTGTAGGTTTGAATTTTTTTAAAATAAAAAGTTAAAAGAAAATGTAAAACAAAATAAAGTAGGAAGTATTTCTTCATAAAGGCGCACACATACATACATACCCAACATTGTGGAACACTGTTATTGGGCAAACTGAGGGTAGCAGGGGAGGACTTCTTAGAGGAAATTTTATTTAGCTGGTCCATCACAGATGATAGAATTTCAGTAGACAGAAGAGAGAATATAGGTTTATCAAGGTACAGAATGATAGTGTTTTGAAGTATGGAAAGTATAAGCTTTCCCTCTTCATCAGAATGGACACCATCTCTTGCTGGGAATTAGTTTGGTACAAATGTATTGCCAACACCATAATCTCACTATGTAAAAGCAAAAACAGAGACATTTCAAATTGTAATACATTCTTATTAATGAAACATATAAATTAAAAAGAAGGAGCCAGATAAATTTTGCTCAAAAGTATGCTTCTTTATATCATTCTACTCCAGAAGAAAAAGATACTGAAGCTGATATGCTTGCTTTGAAAGCTGAAATGCAGGTGGACATTCAGAGACAATTGTGTTATCATGAATGCCAATTACATTGCTCTAACCATTTCTAGAACCAAGGCTCAAGAGCAGCTTTCTTTTTTTCCTCAAGAGATTGTGTGAAGTAACAAATAAAGGCAAAAATACTAAATATATTAGAATTTATATATTATAAATAAAAGTCAGGACAAGAGCATTAAGTTTGCTCGTAAAAATGTTCAAAAGCATCTTCTTAAAGCAATACATAAAACTCAGTTTGTGAGGGGCCAGCCTGGTGGCGCAGTGGTTAAGTTCACACATTATGCTTCAGCTGCCCGGGGTTTGCCAGTTCGGATCCCAGGTGCAGACATGGCACTGCTTGGAAAGCCATGCTGTGGTAGGCGTCTCACATATAAAGTGGAGGAAGACAGGCACAGATGTTAGCTCAGGACCAGCCTTCCTCAGCAAAAAGAGGAGGATTGGCAGCAGATGTTAGCTCAGGGCTAATCATCCTCAAAAAAAAAAAAAACCTCAGTTTGTGAGATTACTTCAGTGAAATTGCATTATCACCATGGATCAAATCTGTAAGACAAATTGTTGAAGGAAAGATATGTTTTTGCCTTCCTCAGTTGCCATTAGAGAAGAAGAAAAACTTAATAACTTTATAGCAACAGTATATTATACCAACAGTATCTATAACCAAAAATATCTTGTTCCTCCACTAAGCTAGGTATAAAGTGAGCAAATGTGTATTATAACAGTCAACAGTGAGAAAATACTATTCTTGCACTATAATATCAAACTGAAGATTTGATTTAAAAATATTTGATAGTGAAAATGTAATATTAATTAAAAGTTTGGAAAAATGTTAAATTTATTCTTTTATCCTCTATCCTTAACCTCTTTCATGAATTGTTTTTATGGTCAGTGAAGAATACAGTCACTCCTAACAAGGCCAAAAATACTCCATCGTGTTACTGTAAAGCAATGATACAGATTTTAAGTACATACCTGAGAAATGAATCTTATTAATTTAGAGTTTTACTACATCTAAGAAGATAAAACCATTCATCTGTTAGAGTTGTGGAGCCTCTGAATACATACGCTTTTTGTTGGTCGTTTTTACCTGGACATCTCAAATTTTTTAATTCTTTGTACTATTTATTTGAAATAGATACAATGTAGTGATGATGTGTCATACTTCTGGAATGTCTTATCAGTTCTATTTTTTAATTTGAAGGATTTATGAAATATTCTTAATCCTAACTCTTCGATTGGTGTTTGAGACTATTATAATCTCTACTGACTAAAATATTAATCTCAAGACTTTGAAAGTTGCCTTAAATCAAAATTTGAATAACAACATATTGCCCTTTATATACTTTACACATTTGTCAATTGGTAGTGCCCCCCCACCCCGCTATAAAAGACACTGTAAACCTAACTTTTGGAACATCGGAAGTTCTCAATCATTTGTCATTTTTAATTATGGTATGCATGGCCTCTTTTCAAATGTAAATATCCTATATTTTTCTAGTTCATTTGCTTATTGAACAAATACATATTGACATCTTACTCTCTCCTACCGGAGATAAAAATCAGTATCAGATAAAACCCTTGTCCTTAAGGACTTTATATAAATTTGTTCCCTTTATAAATAAACATTCGTTGTTAGCCTGTCTACAAAAATTCATTTCTAAAGTATTTATTTAGCTATACATACAACTATCAGTTTTGTAAAATGAAGTTAGTAATATTTATTAAAAAGCCACATATAGTGCAATTGTTTGCTTTTAAAAGATAATATTGGTTATACTACAGTAGCCAATTTTCTACAGTACAGAGTTGAGTGTTACAAATTATAGGGAAAGGAAAAAAAGCAGCATAGAGTTTTTATTTAAGATACTACTTCAGATTTTTTTGGAGATAGGAGATTTAGGCAGCAGGAATAGAACATTAGAAAATGTAGTCTATTTTTTCCACCCAATTCTGGATCATTGCTGTTTGACTCCTTTTTATTTTAATCCCCTTTGTTTCTATCAGATACATTTTCACAAACCTTGGGGAAAATTAACCTATTGGATTTTTTTTAGGGCAGTCATCTTACAGAGAATACTGGAGGGAAAAAGACAGACCCAAAACACCAAGCTTCAGAAGCCCTGAGATGTGAAAAAAGCAAGATAACCTAGAAGGTGGAAATGGAAACTAGAGAAATAATGTCAGTAATCACAGAATGATAGCAGAGATTAGATTGTGAACAAGTGAAGAATGGGAGAGGGACAGGAGAAGGAAAGAGATTGCTGAGGTAAAAGAAAAATAGGCGTGAAAATTTAAAAAGAAAACAAACTCAGGTACTTGTAGATATAAATAAAATTTAAGAGATTCCTGTTAATACTAAATATTCCTTCAGTAAAACTAGTAATTCTTGAATACTTACCAGGAAGGCAAAAAGAGATAATATTTGTGATAGTCTTTCAGTTCTTGATATGAGGTAAAAGCCTATGTACCTCTTTTTTTTGGTGAGGAAGGAAACTTACGTCCATCCTTATAAGGATGCTTCAACCCAGAGAATCACTCAAGGTAAGAATAGTTACCTTGGGCTATTCTATTACATATTTACTCTCTTCCTTTTCCTCTCTCATCTTCTCAGCAGGTGGTTTCCAAGGGGTGGTGAAAGCCAGGATCAGAAATGGTTTTTCAGCCATTTCTGGTGGTTCTTCACCTGCAGTGCCTGGTCCCTCCTTTCCTACATACCTGCTTCAGATTGTGGCTTGAGTTGCCCATCTTTTTTCATTTCCTCTCTCTTTTTTCTGTTTCACCTGTATTCATTTATCTCTTGGTTTGATCAGCTGTTCAGACAATATACAAAAAATAGCTTCTGTGGTGCTGATCATATAAAAGCCATTTTGTGAACTTAGGAATAAGTTAAAGGATTCATTCCATGAGGACCTACTTTAAGATGGAACACTATATAACAACGCTATTACAAATTCCTGAGATACCCCTTTCATCATGACACTCCCTTGATCAAAAACCACTCAATAAGAGGCCAGCTCCTCTTTTATCTTTCAACACTCTCCTTGTTCTTCCAGTCAGACTTCAATCTAAACACTTGTAAAGACTTACATAAATTCTCATTTTACCACAACTTGATCTGAAGAAGCTATTGAATCTCTATTGGCCTTTCATCTAAAGTCAAACTGTTGAGATCTAGAATTCATATAAATGTCTTTATTCTCTTCCTATTTTTTTTCTGTCATTTTCAAAAAACTCTTTGGGGCTGTGGGTTGTTTTCTTGTGTGTGTTTGTTTTGATTTATTTCCTATTTCCTTCCTCCTTATAGCTACTTTCTATTGGGATTGCCTCAACTATGTGCATATAAATTCCTCTGAACATGTCTCAGTTTATCTATAAAATGAGGATAATAATTGTATCTCCCTCATAGGGTGATTGTGAAGATTAAATTAAGTAATAAGTACAAATCACTTAGAACAGTGCCTGGCACATAAACATGGCATAATTGTTAGCCCTTTTTAATTTTGTTTTATTTTATTTTTTTTTGAGGAAGATTAGCCCTGAGCTAACATCTACCGCCAATCCTCCTCTTTTTGCTGAGGAAGGCTGGCCCTGAGCTAACCTCCATGCCCATCTTCCTCCACTTTATACATGGGACGCCTACCACAGCATGGCTTGCCAAGCGGTGCCATGTCCGCACCTGGGATCCAAACTGGCGAACCCCGGGCTGCCAGAGTGGAACGTGTGAACTTAACCACTGCGCCACCAGGCCGGCCTCTATTTTATTTTTTATTATTGGCATTTTTAGTTATAACTTGCTATGATATACATGCTGTATTTTTCTATTGTGTGATGTAAACATAGGGAACCAGTACAATTACTCTCCCTGGTATACATGCAAAGTTTGGAAACTTTTATGGTATTTATGACACTCTACCACTTTCAAAGAATGTCCCTTTTGTGTGTTATGTAGCACTCACTGAGAGAGAGTGGGCATCCATCCAACTCTATAATTGCTGTTAATTTACTGTATCATTAACAGAATTAGTCATTGTTTCATTTTAGACTGTGTTAAAATATGGTTTACTTCTACACTGTTGTGGGATGTATGAAAAATAAAATTGTCATTTCTAGCTAGTTGTGATGAAGACTTTGTGTTGTGTTGTATGTATATTGAATTATTAATCTCTTAAGATAACTGCCACTTCATATGTCTACAAACATAAAATTTATTACTTCTTTTCCAAAGGATAAAGAAAGTCTGCATATTATTTCCATTTTACATTTAGCAAATCTATAAATATACCATGTCTTATAGAATTGCCTTGGATAGTATGAGACCTGTAAAAAAAATGTAAACAAAATAAGAAGGAGGGCATTCTTCTTATGTTTATGTCACTGTCTTTAATTTAACAGCAAGTGTCATGTGGTCGGTCATTTATTATACACTTTGTGTGGAATCCATGAAGTGTCTCAGCTGTTGTGCTTCGTAATTAATTGTCGTTATGTATGAGACACTCTTGAAGTTATAAAGCAGAAATGAATCATCTTGTCCTAGAAATGTAGGTTCACTGGACATCTGTTAAATTACGTCTTCTTTATGCAGTACTAATTAATAAATAAGTGTGTGCGGGTCAACATAGCCTCACATAATGGTTTTAAGTTCAGTGTTCAAGAGTAGCTGTTCTATTATCTGATTTTGGAGGAGCGAGGGTGTGATGCCTCTAGTGGGACTATTAAACTCAGAGAGCTTTGAGTTCTGGTTTTAATGGACCCCCAGGCATTGATTAAGCATCTATTGTGTATATGCTCAATGAATTAAAACAGTGGGAATGTTTAAGTGATATTTTGTATACATGTTTAAGTTTAGATACCAAATCATCATCATTTCCCCCTCGATTCTTTGGGATTCAGCAGTTTTTGAATCCATATGTGATTATGTTACTGGAAAACTTGTCTAAGCCATGAAAACCAATTTGTAGAAAACTCATACAGCCAGCTTTTTTTTTTTAAGTTCTTTATTTGTTTTAAAGTACTGTATTGCTTTTTTAAATAGCCTTTAAAAGGCTGTTAAAATCCATGCCTTCCAATGGTGAAGTATGCCTAGGAATGTCCTACTCCTCAAGCTTTGTTAGATTTCTACATTTTCCTTTTTTTAACTGACTGAGGAAGGAAACCTCTATATCCATGCCAAGCAAGCATTGGTTGAACTGGTTTCAGGCTGCTGTGTCAGGCTACAGTCTGGTCTCAAACTTGTTGTCTTTGAGGCCCAGGCAGAAGCAAATGCAAAACAGTCCACAATCCAAGGCACATAGGACTTCTACAGAAAAATAACAGTGTTCACTGAGGATGAACTCACACTCAAAGATTGCAGTCCACACTGTGATACGATCCTACCATGAAGGAGAAGCAGCTGGAGTACCATTTCTGAAACTTGAGACAGTAGAACAAGTCACAAAAAGACACGAAAACATATAATGAAAGAACAAGTCATTAATAAAAACACACGAATTTGAAAAAGAACCAAATTGAACCTTATTCAATATAGATATGTTCCTGAAACATTCTGTATGAATTGAATTTTTATAAATTATTGGTCCCTAATGCCATACCAAGTATCCTCCCTTATAGGAGTTGGGAGGAATCTGTGGCTGGCATGGTAGGAAAGGGCCCTGGGAATTGAATAAGATGCTCCCATCTTCTAAGAGATTTGCTACTCATGGTGGGGAATATTTTCTAGTTGCATGTTTTTCTACATCTGTACTTAAAAGGAACTGAGAAAGACTTTAAATTTAAATGTCTATGCTGTAAAGGTCTTTTATTTTTAATCATTTAAATTGTACTTGAAAGCTTTAAAAAAGTGGCTCTGGCCTGTGGTCAAGTGTAGTATGCTGTACAGTCTCATTCATAGCAGGGTGGGTATCATCTTTACACATTATGGTTTCTGGGTAATGTTTAATTTTACTTCCTTTACTGCCAGTTATTCAAGGTGGAATATATTTCCAATTTTTTTTTAATTTGGGTAAGATTTTTGTTTCATTTTGCTGATATATTTTCTTAGAGTTTCTTTAAGATTTGTGATTCCCCTCACTAATAGTGGATTTTTCCAGTCTTTATTTTGTCGCTAATAATTTAAAATAATCTTAGGTTGTGTTTGTTGTTGGTATGGTGCTCTTAAGTCAATTTTAAGAGCACTGGAAATCTCAGGGAGGGTGGTTGTACTGACATTTTTTCAATGTGTACTAGTGACCTGTCCAAATAAACCAGTTTCATAGTGAGCTTATGGCCAAGATCCATTTGAATGATGTTAACCCTGCTATTTTTGGACCTTTGTTGCATGATTCACTGATTTATGGCACAGGGGCTCCAAATATTTCCTCTCTGGGTCTCCATGAAAAACTATTTTTAAGAGGAATGTATTTCTCACTGATCTCACACTTCCTCAGTAAAATTATAGTGCCATTTATCTCCTGATCAAAATTTTTTTGAAAAATAGAGGCTATGTGGAAAATAGAGGTTATTACTGAAATATTATTGTAAATGCTCATTTTAAATATCATTATCAGCTTTCCAGCTTTGAAGTGTTTATTTCCTTTAAAACATTTTCCTTAATTATGTGTAGAATCAATTTGTCAGAAATACTTGATTAAAATATTTTATTCACTCTCTCTACTCATGCCCTACATGATCTCTTTCCCCTTACAAAACTACTTTTTGTCCATATATGGAATGTTGTCTATACTCTAGAGTAGAGGAGTGGTATAAAGAAAACATTTAGAATCCGGGTGGTGGAGGAATTATTACATGAACATGCATTGAAATAATCTAGTAAAAGTACAGGTGAAGAGGGAAAGGGAGACTATCGGTGCTTGAATTCCTGCCGGGCGCCAGGCATGGTGTTAGAACTTTTTGTGTACTTCAGTCTTCACAGCCACTATGCATATAGCTATTATTTTCCCCATTTTACACATATGGAAACTCAATCTCAGAGATGTGCTAAATTGATTTGTCCAAAGTCAAGATTCCAGCCCAAGTCCAGCTGACACCCAAAACCATATATTATTCTCCTAATACACCTCTTGGATCTTGGAACTAGAGTGGACCTTAGAGGTAATCTGATTTAAGTCTCTTGTTTTGTCAGGAAGTAGAGGCTCAGAGTAGCAAAGTGACTCATCCTAGATAATTCACTACTTAGTAGCATTCTTTTATGCTATAGTCAGCATAAAGAATTTTTTTTTTCAAAGATTGGCACCTGAGCTAATGTGTTGCCAATCTTTTTTTCTTCCCTGCTTTTTTTCTCCCCAAATCCCCCCAATACATAGTTGTATATTTTAGTTGTGAGTCTTTCTAGTTGTGACATGTGGGACACCGCCTCAACATGGCCTAATGAGCGGTGCCATGTCCACAGCCAGGATCCAAACCCTGGGCCGCCAAAGCAGAGCACGCGAACTTAACCACTCGGCCACGGGGCCGGCCTCTAAGAATTTTTTTTAACTCTTTCTAAAGTTATTTTTAAGGAGAAGTGATTCTGTGAAGTATAGAAATAGCACAGCTACACTTTAAGGTACCTTTTAAGATAAAGTAATAAGGCAACTGGGAAATATAAGTACACATTGTATTCCTTTCTTATTGCTGCTGTAAAGATTAACACAAACCTGGTGGCTTAAAACAATATGAATTTCTCGTCTTACAGTTCTGGAAATCAGAAAACTAAAATTAAGGTGTCAGCAGGGCTGCATTACTTCTAGAGGTTTCAGGGGGAAATCCATTTCCTTGCGTTTTCCAACTTCTAGAGGCTAACTGCACTCCTTGGCTCATGGCCCCTTCCTCACATCACTCCAACCCCTTGCTTCTGTTGTCTTCACATCCCCTACTGATCCTCCTGCTTCCCTCTTACAAGGCCCTTGTGATTATATTGAGCCTACCCAGATAAGGCAGGATAATCACCCCATCTCAAGATCCTTACCTAAATCACACCTGCAAGTCTCTTTTACTATGTAAGGTAACATTCACAGGTCCCAGGGATAGGCTGTGGACACCTCTGAGGGGAGAGGGCATTATTCTGTCACCACACCCATACACCCACATGCTTGCGTGGGTGTTTATATGTCACACATAAATTAAAACCCTTCTCATCCAGAGTCAATCTGGGAATTAACTATTGTGGATAAATAAGTTTTTGGTATCACTATATCCAAATCATGTTTTTAAAATTTCCTAATATTTGGAAAATGTTCTAAACTATGGTATCTTCCCTGCCTTTGAAAACAGTATTCTCAGTATAATTTTGCCTTTCCTTGAGGAATGGTAGCTATCATTGCAAACATCAGTGTCAAGCTGTGCTTCAAATACAGCGATAAATGCAAATACAGGTGTAGGTTTGTGTAGTACACAGAACTCAGTGAGTATTCCCTGGAACTGGAATTTTCTTTATAGTCATCTTTTATCACTTCGATCTTTGTCAGAATGGTGAAGTAAATGTACTGCTGCCCAGGCCCCTGAACAAGATAACATGATGGGCTTTCTGGAAAATTGAGTCAGAGATCAGAGCAGGCCTTTGTAGGGTGAAGGTGAGCGGAGGGTGCTTCCTCAGCCTCTAAAACCTCCTTCTAACAGTTGCATATCCTTTGTTATTTGTCAGTATTCAAAACAACATTTTCTGTTTCTGCATCACTAATGACTAAGGACTGCAGACAGTTCCTTATCATTTTGCATCTATTCTTCTCTCGCATTTCCCCTACCTTCGTTGATAGTGTCTGGAACAGAATGCTGGCTGTTTTGAGTTTTTATTAGCAAGTTTTCGCCTTGATTGTGGAATGCTTTTGTTGATGTGATCAGACCACACAGTATTTAAATAAGCAATAACAACTATAAACATTTTTATGTTGTTGGGGCCGGCCCAGTGGTACAGCAGTTAAGTGTGCACATTCTGCTTCGTCGGCCCGGGTTTCACCGATTCGGATCCCGGGTGTGGATGTGGCATCACTTGGCAAGCCATGCTGTGGTAGGCGTCCCACATATAAAGTAGAGAAAGATGGGCATGGATGTTAGCTCAGGGCCAGTCTTCCTCAGCAAAAAGAGGAGGATTGGCAGCCGATGTTAGCTCAAGGCTAATCTTCCTCAAAAAAAAAAAATTTATGTTTGAGTGCCTGGCACATATTGAGTGCTTACTAAATATTTGTTATTTTTATTATTGGCTTAACCTATATGAAGTCTCTTTTGAAATAATAATCTGTCGGACAATTTAGTAAAGTAACATTATGAGGCAGAAAGATATTAAAAATATCTTCTGCTTCCTCAGGATACTCTCCACAGTTTCCCAGCTTTCAGTCTACGGTAAGTTGTGGTTCTAAAAATGCTCTTTTACCTAAAGAACAGTAAGGTGTTACAACTCCTCAGAGAGGTAGTTGTCTGTTTCAGCAAACAGTGGGCTCTTTCTGTGTGCCAAGCACTGCATAGGACGTCAGTTGAAAGAAAACACTTTCGTGAGTAATTCATGGTTTGGTGAGGAAGTCCTTTGGCAAGTGAGATAACAGAAATAGGAATTTGATGAGGAACCCCAAAGAGGTCACGGCTTACATTCCAAGAGGTAAATGTGTGACACTACTTAAAACTCCAGGATCGTGAATTTTTCCCAGCTTGGAAAGGTGGTATTTGTGGAAGTCCATAGCATTAGAACATGTAGGAACCATCAACCTACCTAAGGTAGTTTAATTCAGTGTGATTTTTTTCATGAACACCGGTCAGGACAAAAGTTGACAAACATCACCAAAGTCAATCCTTTTTGTCAGTATTATAAAACATTAAAGTGTAAAACATTCTCTGTCCAAAAAATCCACAAGATTCTTTGCAAACTCATGCTTTGAATGGCTGAATTCGGAATAACAAACTCAGAATGGCTAAAATAAAGCATAGTGATAATTCTAAATGCCAATAGGATGCAGAGAAACTGGATCACGCTGCTGGTGGGAATATAAAATGGTACAACCTCTCTGGAAAAAAGTATGGCGGTGTCTTATAAAACTAAATATGAGCTTACCATACAGCCCAACAATTGCACTTTTAGACATTTATCCCAGAGAAATAAAAACCTGTATTCACACGAACACACACAAATGTTCATAGCAGCCTTAATTTTCATAGCTAAAAACTGGAAACAATCCGTTTGTCCTTCAGTGGGTAAATGATTAAACGAACTGGGACATCCCTACCATGGAATACTACGCAGCAATAAGAAGGAACAGACTATTAATATGTGCGACAACTTATGTGGATCTCAAGGGAATTATGTAGGGTGAAAAGAGCCAATTTCAAAAAGTTACATCCTGTATGATTCTGTTTATATGGCATTCTTGAAATGACAAAATTAGAGAGATGAGGAACAGGGTGGTAGTTGTTGAGAATTAAGAAGGGAGGAAAGGGGGGAAGATGACTGTGGCTATTAAAGTGTAGGACAAAGGATGTTTGTAATGAAACTGTTCTGTATTTTGACTGTGGTGGTGATCAGACGAATCTACACATGATAAAACTACATAGAAACAAATATACATGAGTGCATGTAAGATCAGTTATATATGGAAAAGGTCAATGGACTGTATCAATGTCAGTTTCGTGTGATATTATTCTACAGTTATGCAAGATGTTACCATTGAGGGAAACTGGGTGAAGGATATGTGTGATCTGTCTGTATCATTTTTCGTAATCTTGTGTGAATCTATAATTATCTCAAAATTAAAATATTAAAAAAAAAAAAGGCATTGAGGCTGGGTAGGAGAGCATGGGCCTTTGGATCAACAAAACTGTGTTCAACTTCTGGCTCCACCACTTACCAATTCTGGGACTATGAGCCAGTTCTTTAACCTCTCTGTGCCTCAGTTTCTTTGTTTTTTTAATTTTTTTCCAGTTTTATTGAGACATGACTGATATATAACGTTGTTAGTTTTAGGTGTACAACATAATGATTTTATATATGTATATGTTAGGAAATGGGTACCACAATAAGTTTAGTTAACATTCATCACCTCACGTAGTTACAATTACTTTTAGAGTAGAAACAATAATACTGCTTCCTTCCTTGTGTTGTTTTGAGGATTAACCGGCTCAGAGTAGCCAATCAATATCTGATAGGTTTTAAAAATATCATATATAAAAGTCACTCTTCATTTACATTGGATCATAAAAATATTTTGTCTTTTCATCTAGCACTTAAAGGGATGGGCGATCTGACTTCTCTGCAGAATTTTAATATTACTAGGTATTCTCTATTTTATTAACTTCTCACGTCGTCTTTTCTACTTTCACTGAGTTTACTCGATTATTTTTTTTCCTTCCTTAGTCAGACACTTAACTCATTAAATGTCTTTCTTCCTTTCTGATACATGCATTTCAAACTGTAGATTTCTCTTTTACAACTGTTTTAGCCAAATCACAAATTTTGGTTTGGCAACCCAACATTTTCATTGTCATTCAGTTATAAATATAGTTGACTTTTTTCTTTGATCCAAGAATTATTTGAAAATGTTTTTTTCAGTTTCCAAACATATGATGGAGGATCTTTGTGGTCTTAGTAATTCTTTGAAATATGTTAAGCTTCCTTTGTAGCTTAGCATCTGATCAATTTTTATAAACGTTTCTTATGTGCTGGGAAAGGAATATGTATTCTTTAATTACTGAGTGTAGAATTTTATCTTCATTCAGTACTTTGATTTTGTTAATTTTGTTGTTTGTCTTTTCAGTGTCCTTACTATGTTTTGCTGTGGTTGCCCGCCCTATCAGTTACTGCAATGAAAATGTCATATATTTGATCTGATAGTAATAACGTAGTCATTTAAGCTCTTTTTTAGTTAGTGTATGCATAGTGTATATGCCCAGGGGTTAGAATTCTCAAGGGAAACACTTTTGTCCCCATTCCAGAGCCCAGGCTTTCTCTGGTGTCTTTGCTGTCTCTCCCATAAGACGTTCTCTTTTCAAGTTTATCTATTTACTGAAAGACTAGCTGCTGCTCAAGTGTCCTAATTTATGTAAAGGCTCTCAATTCCAACCTCTTGCCTCATAGAGACCTAGGATTTCTTCTTATTTCTCCATGCGGGCATCAAAACCCAAGCCTCCAGTTTATTAAGACTGACTACTATCCTTCACCTCCTCCCTCTTTCCCAAGCCCCAGCCCCTGGCAGCTACACTGTCAGCTCGTGTGCTTACTATAATTTTTGGTTTTTAATTCTGGCCTCTGGGGATTCCCCTTGAAAATGCAGCTGTGCATTTTGGTGGATGTTAGTTATGTTTTCTTCAACATTTCTAGGTGTTTGGGATGTGTATGTATAGGGAGGGATGTCGAGGTTATCCAGTCTGGCATGTTGCTAGAAGGGAAATTCTCATTAGGAGTATTAAACCAAGCCTGAGACTAGTACCCTATTGTTCAACAATGTAGAAGATGGACCTATCCTTTGTGAGACTTGACATCATATGAATTAAGTAACTCTGATGTTTGGGTAGATGCTGGATGCCTTGGTGGGGTGGCAACAGCTGCAAAGATCTACTATGTGTGTATTTCTTGGTTCAGAGCCATTTTGAACTTAGGGTACCAGAAGACTGATCTTTGGAACAGGTTTATTTCAATTTATGAATTTGAGAACATTTATAAACATGATATTAATAAATAGCATTAAAATATTATTGTTGCTTACATAAGACTTTCTTAAAATAGTTTTATCAGTTATAAAACTGATTTGGACTTTCCTTTTTCAATCAAAGTTCTTTAAAAATGTTATAAGCATGTTTCAAAATTATACCTAAGCAGAGTACAGTGGTGACCTAGCTATCATAAAGAAGAGCTAGACTGCACTGATACTGCTTTCAAAATATAGGACTTAAGGAGGAAAAAGCTTGTAAATTATAGTGTAGTTTTTCTGTGAACTAGGTGTATTATTTACGTGTGTGCCCTAGTTCCTATTTTTAAACCATGACATAGAATAATATTTATTTCCTTTTTATACTATTCCCATGCTTCTTTGAATTTTATAAATGTACAAAATTCCTTAAAGCAACTGAAATCCAATAAAAATTTTCCTTTGAAATTTTTGTTTTCAAAAATGTTTTTCTTTGAAATTTTTTTAAAGGTCAGGGTTCGTTTTCCTCTTATAAACATTTCTGCAATTGCACTAAGAGTAAATTCAGTCCCCAGAATATTAGGTAAACGATAGGACTCTTCATCAGAAGCAGAATATCATGATTTTGCTGTTGAAGTTTAGTTATCTATGCCCAGAATGATAAATTCTTGAATAATGATTTTGTTTATTGACTCTTCTCATGTGCCTAAGGAACAATTAAGTATATGGTTCAACCAGTGACCCTTGGATTATTTTTTCTAATAAAAGGTATGTCTGTTTGTGACAACTTTGTATTTTCTTCTAGGTTACCTTCCGAACAAGAATCTATCACTGTAATATTAACAGCCAAGGCGTGATCTGTCTGGACATCCTAAAGGACAACTGGAGTCCAGCGCTAACCATTTCTAAAGTTCTCCTCTCCATCTGCTCACTTCTTACAGATTGCAACCCTGGTAAGAAACTTTAAATCCAATACAGAATTGGAGCTATTCAAAACTTCAATGTCAGACCTTAGTAAATTGTTTACTACTACCACCATCACCACCACTACTACTACTATGATTGTGATTATGATTATAATTGATTTTAAATTTCCATAGCATCTAACTGCTTTCTTTTCAAATTGAGTCTTGTCGTTAGTCCTTTTCAGACCTATTATTTGCCAACACGGAAAAAGCATAGGGTGATAAAAATTAATGAAAAATCATTTTAGTTGGGGAAGTGCATTTAAAGAATGCTCTACATTCTACTGCCAAATAATAATGATAATTCAAATTGAATAGCTTAATCTTTAATTAGATGCCCACCAGAAGATGTTAGTTTGAGAAATGTGGGCTATTAAAATCTGATAACAACTAGGTAACACCACACAGATGTGACCTTTTTGACATCTTAATAACTGTGCATCCTTACAAGCTATTAGACCAAAAAAGTTGAATGGTCTTGAATTAGGAAATACCCAAAAAGTAAACAAGGAAATGCAACTTTCCCGGAAAACTAAAGAGAGTTCATGGCCAGGCTTTTGTGACTTGCTGGTGTGCTTAATGCTGAAAGTTTTTACTTTCTCTGTGTTCCTAGATGTGTGATTCTGTGCCTTTGACCAACTTCTTTTAACTAAAAGATAAACCAACTGCCAAGTTTTTACGTATTTGGGTTTATTTTGGAAAATACAGAAATCCAAAGGGTTTTCATTGGTGTTCTCAGTGAGAAATTTTTCTTTGAGTATTTAATTAGTAGTCTTAATATTTCGTGAGATCCCATCTTCCATATTTAGGAATGAACTCTATTCACTAGATAAGTGACGTTTCAGACGACAGAAATGACAAGTGGGAATCAGAGTCTCTCTTAGGCTCCTGGCTAGTTTATGAAAAATGAAGAAATTATAATCTTTTTAATTTTTGTGTTTGTTATTTTTCAGTAATAAAGACTTTTTTAGTAAAGAAAGATAAAAACAGAATTTAAACTGATATCTTTAGAATATGTATATAACAAATTAATGCTTTTAACATCAAAAAGAAAATAAAGTATAAATGTGCGAAATCATTATAAAATAGTTTTTAAATTAATTCATACTTCACCCCAGATAGTGAAGTTCAGTAATGCCGCACTAATTTAAAACTGAATGGCAAATGCTTTGTTCTTTCAACCTCATTATTTCTGTTTCAGTCTCATTTATCTCTGTGACTGTGTAAAACCTCATGTGGAGGTAATGTCATAAAAAGGCTTTTTTTGTGTGATATGAGGCCTAGACCAAGCGGTCCTCCTGGAAATGTTAGGACATGGAGCTGCATCTGCCTCCCAACTCCCAGAAAAGAACTTCTTCTGAGGTTTGCTGGAATCTGGAGGGGGGTGGTGGTTTTGTAAGAGAAAAATTTATTTTGAGAGGTAAAGTCACTATTCAAGAAACTTTTGATGTTAAGTCATTATGCCGTACGCCTTAAATTTATACAGTGTTGTATGTCAATTATATCTCAATAAAACTGAGGGGGGAAAAAGAAGCTTTTGAGACCCTGCTCTTTACAAGGCACTTCTAAGCACTAGAAGAATAAATTCTCATTTCTTATACATGAAATAAGATGTCCCTTGACACTTAGAGAGAAAACTCCATGCCAAGCAGCAGTCTTACCACAGAGGGCGCAAGGCCTGCTTGGTCTCCCGTCAGCCGAAATGGGTTTATCAGCCCGAATCAGCTTGTGCGTGAGAGTGTGTTCTCTGTACAGGGATCCCTACTTAGAGAAGTAGACTTATTTCACCAGAGCCTTCTCACAGCAGTCCAGGAGGTTCTGTTCGGTAAATTAGAGTTTTCTTTTGCTGTGTCTCAGAAAATTACAGATGCATTCTGTAAAAAAAAATAAAAATAAAAATCACTCCTGGCTAAAGCAAAATCACATAAATAAAGTAAATAGATTTTGAAAATAATCTATCAATAGTAAGAATAAACCTAAAGATAAGGCTAAAGATATAATGTTCCTTAAATTTCACCAACTAGAGATAGCCTGTCTGATAGAATAGAATATTTGTAATGTACATGCTACCAAACTAAATATTCATACTTTAACATATAACAACTTCCCATAACATATACTTCCCATAACAACTGGGAAAAAGTTTCCCAGTTGGCACATCATTATATGCATGTTCACACTTCTAGAATCTTAAAAAGAGTTATTTATCTTAAATAAGTCAAAATGTCCGTTCTTTTCTTTAATGGATTTACTTCACCCTGTTTTCTGGTACACTTCTAATCTCTAAATTTTTCCTCCTAGATTTAAGTTAAACTTCAATCTAACCTATCTTCAAATTATCACAAATGCAAGTTCAGTAGAATGTGAATGGATAGAATTTTCCTACACTGAATCTGTAGCGCTATTTTAACACCAGAAATGCTGTCAGCTCACAAGTAGGCCTTGCATAAGGATATAGACATTAAAGGTGCTTTCTCACTTATCTTTACATAAACTGATTTTGTTTAATCCTTTTCATACTTTTCTCATAATTTACATTTGTCTCAGAAGTTTTTGTCCATTCAGAAACAAATTTTATATGTTTCAAGATGAGGCATGATATTTATAGTCAACAGACATAAATTTAAAAACCATCCCCACTGTTTAGTAGTGTAACCTTTACTGGTCACTTAACTTTCCTCGGCCTTAGTTTCTTATATAAAGCAGAGATTATCATCAACCCTACCTAAATCACAGGATTCCTGTGAGTTTAAAATGAGATAATGTATGTGAGAGCTCTTTGTAAACAGTAATGGGCTGTTGCTGGCATTGTTTCCCAGAGTATTTAGAGTGGCGATCTGTAATTCTTTTTCTGTTTCTTTTTGACCATTACAGAGTTGTCCACTCATCCTTTGTAGGATTCTGATTGGTGTGTCCTATAATAACACGTACAGCAAAATCTCACCAATTCAGTATAATTAAGAAATTAAGAAAAGGTCAGCCTAATTAGTAATTTTTTAATGAATTTTAGGAAATTTTAAATGAGCGAAGACCTAATACTTTTAAGCACATATAGGAAATATTAGTAAAATGTTTAAACTTACGTGGCCTGTAGACTCTGCTTTACCATGGAAAGGGATGAAGTGGGTTTTAAACGGTCACAAAAATAGAGAAAATGATTGTAATGAACTCCAGTGTATCCCTCACTCAGCTTCAAAACATGCCTTTGTTTAGAGTGTAGGTATTTTTACAGGTTAACAGGACGTTTTTTAGACAGGCTAAATATTCTCAGATAATAGTGCTTTACACCATTAATTTCCAGGGCAACTCTTTTTTAAGAGATAATATGGTAAATTTCAGAACAAGTTGCCGCATCAGGATTATTAATAATATTTGTTACTGAGTTGCTGTGGATGTAGGCTACTGAGTAAAGTCTTGTTTTTTTAAGGAGAAATTAAGATAAATTACTTAAACAACACATTTAAATAATACATATTTGAAATCATAACAATTCACAGGAGTGTTTTAATATGGAAATTTGAGAGTTTTGAAACAACATAATAATAACCCCTCTAATAGTCTAGAAATTTACTCCTGTAGACAAAATATCCAGCTGATTGGATAACATTTTGCCCTTTTAATTTGAATATTTTAGATTGTATTGTGTCTTGGGAGAAATATAATTATGAAAATTTGAAGAATTAATGTAATCCTACCAGTGGCTGAGTCAGGAGCCCTTAACAACTAAGCAATTATCTTTATTTTTCCTTACTTTCTAACTCAGCCTTCCATTCACTATCTGGCCTGGGCAAGATGCTGTCAGTAGCAATACTGAAAATAATTCTTATTTTTAAAAAAAGATGCCTCTAAAATGTCAGAATAATTATTCCTATACAACAGCAGTAACTTCTTTCATTTTTTATTCTCTTTGTATTTGTCCTTTAAGACATCCAGGAGCTTAATGCTTATAACGGGTGTTGAATTTTCGGCTCTGTCTTATTGGTGAAGAAATTGCATAAAAGCAGCATAGGAGTGCCTTTAAACTATAGGTATATTTCTTTCCATGACAAGTTTGTTCCTGGAAAAAAATTATAAATCAAAATATTTTAGATGTATATGAAGAACCTTCTGCTTAAGAGCATCCTAGGGAGAAACCTATTGCCAAATGAAACATTTAAAACTTGAATCGTGAATCCTCCCATTTGTCTTTTCTTGAAAATACAAGGGGTTTTTTGGCCTGTAACTCAGCACTGCCTTCCCTCTGAGGGCATTTCCCCAAATGAGTCATATCGTTTGTGATACTCAAGTGCATAGGCCAGCCTACAAAAGCCTGTTCAGCTGTGTGCCTGTAGGTAGGTGTAGGTAGTACCTTCTGGGGCAACTGTTCACACCAGTGAGATGCACGACCTCTTATTCAGAGAATTGTGGCCACACATGTACTCCAGTGACTGACTTTTTTGTCCCTACTGGTCCCCATGATGGAAACATGTTCGTACACAGTCTAATTCAAATGCATAAAGGCAGTTAGGACAAACGGAGACCTAAAGGAGATGTCTTTATAGTTTATCTAGCTTTGGATGCCAGCATTAGATTTTTATAAGAAAAATTCCAGAAAAGAGCACTCAGCTACAGTGCATGAATAAATAACTGCTTCACAGGAGCAAAGGCACGTAAGAGTGCCAGCCACCCCTGGTCCTCTGTAGAAGGGTACGTTTACCTGAGGAATGTGTACATGTTTTATCTAGGCAAGGGTCTAATGGGGCTGGTGTATTTTAACTTTAGCCTTTTTCAGAATGGTTCTCTGCCTACAGAGACTGCGTCCTTTCAGTGGATTCACATTCAAGATATTGTGGATAGTTTAGATTGGGATTAATCATTTCTGAGTTCAAAATAGTCTGTGTCCAATTTGGTAAAAGTTTTTAAGTGAAAGATTACTGTTTTGGGGAGGTTTTTATTTGCTTGTCTAATTTTCTGGAAAGGTGATTTACAGTTACTGTAACTAAGCAGAGAAGTCCTTGATTTATATGTGAGAGGTGCATTTAGGGAACGAGGGCCCAGTGTATGTTCCTAGTTTTCATGTTGCAAGGAGGATATCTTACAGTGAAAAAAGGGTTCTGGATATACTCCTTGATAATGTATCTGTATTGGCTTTTTCTTTTTTTCAAAATGGAAATATCTTTATTGTTTTTTCCTAAAAATAATACATGCTTACTAAGTTTTTCTTAAATCAGACATCCTTTAAAGATAAGTATTTACTTTTCATTTGAGGCTCTTTGCTCTGCAAACTTAAGTTTGATGGGACTCAGCAAAGTATATTTGTCAGTTAAGTTTGTCTCATTATAATCTTGGTGTAAATTTAGTCACAGTGGCCTCAACTTTTAGCCCTGGTTTTGACCTTCTTCTACTTAGCATTTCCCTGTGCATATTTTACTGCCCTTTAATCAATATAAATCTAGACATGGAATAGCTGTTGCTACAGATTTTCTGTTATAAAGTATATTGCTATCCCTGCAATGATAACCTCTAATTTATTGGTTTGTAAGTTGATCTCATTAAAAAGCTATTGTATCTATTAACTTATAATGAAAATTCTCTTCAATTTACTTCTTAGAAAATGCCATTTGGGGATTTTCTGTTTTAGAAATCACCAATGATCTATTTTTGTTCAGAGAAAATCTGAGAAGGAAATGATGGGGTGGGCTACATCAGTACTTGTCAGTTTCTACACTCTCCCGAAACTGGGGTCTTCCTCCACTAAAATAAATGAATTAATGTCTTTCTTAGTGTTAAAATGTAGTAAATTGTCTGTATTTGAGGTGTTTTCTCCTCCTAAATTATCTTCATATCTTTGGCATCTGATGTGCTTTAGGGAATTGGGTAAAGCTGTGGAAGCTACATCTTCTGTCATTGTCAATGAAACGCTCTGAGAACACAAATAAGTTGAAAAGGGAAGTAGACTCTGAATATAAGTAAACACCATTCCTTACATCACATGAGAATATGTCTTTTACTCAGAACTGTCTACCCACGGAACGATTCAAAGACTATCCTTCCCTCACTTGAGGAGTTTCTGAAGAGTCCAGAACATTTAGTGTAGCTTTTAATTTTTTCTTTATTTATTAAATGAAGATAATTAAAAGATAACAATCAGCAATGGTGAATAAGGACTCAGATTAATTCTCCTAATTCTAGAGTAAAAAGAATTTTTTTTAAATGATAGCGAAGGAATTATGCAAGAATTGGTTATTTTAGGTCAAAGATCTTTCCTATTCCCCTAGATAACCTCTCCCAGTGTTTTTTCATTTTTTTATAGTTTAGGACCGATAATAAGTTTGTTACTCATTAAAATTAATCCTTTTTCCTTCTGTAGTCACTTTTTTTTTTAACTTTGGCCTTCAGGTAGCATAGCACTAATTAATGCTCAGTTGCAATAACTACATTACCCCTTATAATTAGTATACATGCTAATTATACATGCTTCTCTCCTGTACTCCTATCTATACTTTTTATTATGACTTAGATTATTCTGTTTTTGTTATAATTATTTTATTGAGCATATGCATTTTATTGTAAATCATTTGACTCTTGTTATGCAAAATGAGGCATATAAATAAGATATTAAAGTTTTTGCTTGAGGTGGGTTCAAGGAGCACATTTCATACCTCACTATTTGGGTTTATTTACAGCTTCTGTCAGGAGAGACATAACTGTGTCAGGCTTTGCTAAGCAGTCTCATTCCAACAACAAGATTTATTTTTCCTGTGTCTATTGTCCAACTGTTCTGTAGTCTCTTGGTCTCCACACAAGTAGAAAGGTTTCAGGTGTTATTCCCAGGCAGGGATTTGCCACAGATGTCTTTTCTGCTTAAAATATGTAGAAATGATGAGATTGTTAACTAGCTGACAGTGGTCTGTCTAATTCTTGTAAATCTTCACTGTATGCCACTTTTGAGGCTCTAAGTGCTATTTCTTTGTTGATTAACTTATTTTGCAATTTAAACTTCAGTCCCCATTCAGTCTATATCCATAATGTGGTGATTTGTTAATACAGTAGACTTGTTATTGGTAAATGGAATCATTCTAATGATATTTATTGTCAGAAGCACCTGTATCTGGTTTATAAATGACATACCATGGGTTTTATTTTATGTAAATTTAAAAAGTGAATACATTTTTAAAATTTTATAACAGCATGAAACATCCTCCAGGGTGTTGACTGGAAGGATCCCTCAACCTAGAGGCCATGGTGCTCTGATCTCTTTTCTGTCTCAGTAAAGTTCCCCATGTGGCTGACACATTCCCCTTTCAGGTGACCTTTCAGGGAGTACGGCCTTCGGAGACCACTGACACCATGCACGCAGCACTGAGGAGGCCCCTCTGTGACCACGCTGACTTTTAAAAAGTCAGAGGATTTGTTAGTGAAGCTTTTCTGTATTTTGTTAGTACTTGTCTAACGTCCTCCGGGACCAGGTGTGAAAACTGGAGGGAAGAGTGATTCTCCTGAGCTGAAGCATGAGACTCTCTCCTGCTGCTGCAGCTGGACATAGCCAAAGCAGCATGAACCACGGGGCTTTTGCTTATATTCTCACATCAGCTTGTTCATTACTGCTTTCTAAAGACTGCCTCTTTCAGGAGTCCTAAGAGAAAAAGCAATTAAAAAAAAGAGAATGAACCACATCAGAGGTTTTCCAAAAAGTGGTATAAACCCACATCATCTTTTGCAAGAGATAGGTACTAGAACTTCATATAAAGCTACATTTCTCAGCCTTTGGTGACCCTACAATACTTCCTTACTCATCTTTGACCTGTCTCCAGGGCCTCTGTTGTACTTTACTGCCCGTAGTTTGTCATATAAAAACAATTGATCTGTTGTATGTGTTTTCAGAGCATGTATGCACAAACTCCACCTTCACCCCAGGCTCGGGTTTGACTCCTCCCTCAAGCCTGAATTGTATCCCTACCCTCCATAAGAGTCAGTGAGCTGGAGCCGGGGCAAAGTGAAGTGGACCAGCACAGTGTTTCTTTCTTTAGGACAGAGCTTTGTGGTGTATGTATCCTTGGTTAGTCCTTCTTTCTCCCTTTTCCTATTACCTGATCTCTTCTCTTTTATCTGTATTTCCAGCCTCTTGGTTTTTCTGCTACTACTTCTCTTTTTTTCATCCTTATTGGTCACCTGCTGTTCTCCCTTTTAACTCTTAACTTATTATAACTTTTCTTTCACCCAGTAAAATGCTTAAAAAAAAAGAAGGAAATCCAAACTCTTTTTGATTTATTTTTATTATAAAAGAGTTTTATTTATTATTATCTCTATAACCATTTGACTTAGCTTCTAGTGTCCACTGGCATGTTGTAACCTTGGAATAGTCCATTTCGCTTCATGTGCCCAGTGGTAACTCTTGTTCTTCTGGTGTACCAGGGCAGGTATGGCCTCATCAACTCTCAAAGGGGTGTTGTGTCAACTCTGAAAATGTGGCTGAACACTGTGCATAATGTTGGAGCTGTTGCCATTCTCAGCCAGTGCATACCTTCTTAATGCCGTGGCCTCTTTCTCCAGTTAAACAGTTTCTTTTTTTAATCTAGTTTGGAAAATTTATTAAATATAAAGTCCTATGCTCTGTAAGTAGCATTGCCAAAGCAGTATCATGTGTGTAGCACCATAATCTCATTTTGATGTTCTGAACTTCTTTGTCTTGTGTATGGATGGCAGGATTTTAAATGAAAACACTGGAATTAGTCCATAGTGTAAAATGGTTTATATTGTTTAGCTGTAAGCTGTTGCCCTGATCTTCACTGCATTTATGCCTGACTTTTCTAAGTCATAGTGACATACATGCATCTTTGCAGCAATCCTGTGATACCCCTTGCTAGACTCACCAGTGTCAGATCATGGACACAATGAAGATTATGCTTTACCATGGTAAAAAGATTTTCAAAGGAGCCAAATTATACTGAGTTTTAAAGATGTCAGGAAAATTAGGGTGTTACCCCCCTTTCTTACTCACTAGATAAAATCAGAGCCCTCATTTGTGAATTGAAGACAATACTTCCAACCCTGACTATCTGGCAGCATTATTGTAAAAATAAAGTGGTAGGTACAGACCTCTGTAAACACTTTGAAGGCTATGAGTATCATTATATGGAATGTATTGAACTGAAGGCCCATATTAGCTCTGCAAGATGTGATGTCCTGGCCTTTAAGATGTATAAAAAAGCAATTTCATTTCCTGCATAAAATCTTTAAATGGCTTTTTCATAGTTTTGAGAGTTCAGAGTTTCATATGTGAGAGAATTTACTTTCTAGTAACTAATAAGAAGAATGAATTACAAGTCAAACTTGACTTAATTCTTTCACTTTGCTTTAGGCTCCTGTCTTTATAATCTTGATAATTTAAATATTTACCATTATCCTCTGTCATCTATAAAATGAAATATAAATCTGCTTCTTTATTCCAAGCACCCATAATGTACCAACTGTATGCCCTCTGTAGCCCCATCTGGCCAAAAACTCCCCGGGAGACTGCCTTATTTCAAGCCGAAGCCTTTTTTAGCCTTTACTCCTGTCTCTAGTGTTCCTTTGCTCTTCCCTTGTATAGGGTGTAAGTCTCAGACCTAAACACAACTTAAAATATGTCAGGATATTGGATGACAAACTTCTGAAGATCAGACTATGTCTAGTTAAGGTAGGAATGAAACCTAGCTGTTTGTGATAAAGTTTATGTAAATTTAATTGCCGAACTGGATATACTTTGTTATCTGGATTGTTTGTAATGTTTTTAAAATACATCAGAGTGGACTTCTGCCTCTGGCCATGAAGAAATAACAGGAACCAGATTTACACTCCTACCTTAAACAAATAGAAAACTAGACATAGGACAACAGGCAGCCCAAGACTACAATCGCTGAGAGAAGAGAAACAAATGGAGTGAATCCTGCAGTTGCCCCACCTTACTGCCTAGAGGCCGTTTCCAGGCTGCAATACAGGGAGGAAGAAACCAAAGAGAGAGACCAGCAGTCTCACAGAATTGAGGAGACAGAGATAGGAATTTGGGAAGACCAAGGTAGCTTGTGTTTGTAGGGCAGAGATCCAGAGAAGAGGAACTGAAGGCTCCAAAGATCTGGAAAGGTATCCCCTCGAGTCTTGGGGTAAGTTTGGATCTGTGCATATGTCAGAATAAGCAGCCTGGGGCCAAGGGAAGAACTCCACAAAGGAGTAAGCTGAAAAATTCCTGGAGCTCACACAAGGCTCTCTATAAGTGGAAAGACCTCACAGCAAACAGGAAATCATGCAGTACTCAGAAGGTATTGCCTTAATAGTAGGGGTAAGTTAGCTCTGCACTAAAGGCTTCTCTGCACCTGCCCTAACAGAGTTTAAAAGCAAGTTCAAAAGGATCAGATTTCTTCTAAATAAATACGTGCTACAACAAAGTACAACATTCTTTAAGGGACTGCCACAAATTCCAACACCCAACAATGTAAAATTCACAGTGTTGTACATCCAGTAAAATATTACTGGGCATTTTTAAAGCAAGAAAATAGAACCCATAACCAGAAGAAAAATTAGTCCATAGAACCACACCAAGAAATGGGAGGAGGTATGGAATTAGTAGGCAAGAACACTAAAACAGCTATTATAAATAAATTTCATATGCTTGAGAAGGTAGAGGAAAACACAAACATGACAAGGAGAAACACAGAAAATGTTAAAAATATGCAAATGAAACTTCTAGAGATGAAAAATACAATATCTGACCTAAAAAGTGCATTGGATTGGAGTAACAGCACATGAGATAGAGTAGAAGAAAGGATCAGTGAAGTTGAAGATAGTAATAGAAGCTATCCATAATAAAACAAAAGAATTAAAAGCCTAAAAAAATAAAATGAACCAAGCTTCAGTGAATTGTGGGACAACATCAAGCTAACTAACATACTTGTGACTGGAGTCCCAGAAAAAGGAATCAGGAAAGAAAAAATATTTGAAGAAATAATGGGAGGAACTTCCACTTCTAGTAACAGGGACCAGATTTGCCCTCCTACCTGAAACAACCAAAAGACAGACAGATATGTAATACAATGGTTTTCAAGACACTGGACTCAGGCAGCAAAGGACAGTGATCCCTGAAACATGGGAAGCAAATGAAATGAACCCTAGATTATTGTCCGGTGAGAATTTCATGCTGGAACGGGAACCCAGGTAGAGTTCAGCAGACTCTCTAAGTTGGACAAACAGACTCAGTCCAGGGAAACTGAGGCAGCTATATTTCACAAGACAGAGGACAGAGAGCAGAAAGCTTCACAGATTGAGAGAACTCCAGAGATCTGCAGAAGGTACCTCTTGAGTATTCAGCGGAGTACTGATGAGCACATGCATGCAAGGAAACTACCCAAATCTGAAGAAAGAACTCTTGTTTACCTCCTCTTTGCCATGTTGGTAAGGAGTGGATTCCTACCCTAGAGTGATGGGGAGTGGGCAAACACACAACACTCAACACTGGACAGATGAGATTGATACAGTTTTTAGTCACATGTATTCTTAGCCTGGAGGAGAGGACATCACACACCATGCAGGGCATGTGGAGACTGCACTCAGGAACAGAGTGAACAACCAGGGGCTGTGGAAGACAGGCATTGTATTCTCAAGAGGGTAGAGTACTCCCTGATTCCTGCAGGAGGATGTGATTGACTTGTTTGAGTAATTCCACAGGCTGGCAGGAAACTGAAGTCCACTTCTCATTGATAAGCAGGAACTGTTCCTGGTGTCCATGATAAGGAGGTTTATTTGACTAGAGTTCCTTATCCATGCGAGCAGAGTCAGGAGGGCAATTTATGATTAGGCCACTTGAGGCCTTCCAAGTTTTCCTGAGATGTCAAAGCAGCACATAATATTGAACCTTAATTTTAGGTCTTATACCACAAGAACCATCCTAAAAGATTAAAGGGAATATTGCGTTTTCCCTCCAGCCAGACTGAACATATTAATAATTCATGGGATGTTGGATACACAGGAAGGTCTTGCCTCAGTTGTGGAAAATAATTAGCCCCAGATGAAGCACTGCTTCAGCCCACCTCCCTAATCAGAAAAGCAAGACCTGACGGGATCAAACTGTCTTCAAGAACAAAGCTCAAGGATATTTATAAGAATACAGAAATGTCTAGTACCCAACAAGGTAAAACCCACAATGTCTGGCATCCAGTCAAAGATGAGCAGCATGCAGTGAAGCAAGGAAAACATGACATAGGATAAGGATAACCACTCACTCAAAGCTGACCCAGAGCAGATGTAGATGTGAGAATTAGAGTAAATAATGTTGGATATTTTTCCAAATTTGATGAGAACTTTAAACACACATATCCAAGAACCTTGATGAACCCCAAGCAGAAGAAACATGAAGAAAACCACACCCAGACACATCATATGAAATTGCTAAAGAGTGGTAAAAAGAAGTTTTAAAAGCAACCATGGAGGGGGGGAAATGATCATATTATTACAGAGAAGCAAAGGTAAGAATGACAACAAACGTCTATTCAGAAACTATGCAAACCAGAAGACAGATGAACTACATCTTTAAAGTACTAAAGGAAAAACCGTCAACCTAGAAGTCTACACCCAGTGAAAATATATTTCAAAAAATGTATTTTCAGTAAGATATACCAAGCTTATGAACATTCTAAAGCTAAAATTTGGGATTGGAGAAAGGTCTTTATAATCAATTTAAAAACCCAAAGTCATAGAGAAAAAAAGATCAACAGATTTGACTACATAAAAAATTTTAAATTCTATGGGGCAAAACATAATTAACTGTTAACAGATACCAGTCTTGCAACGTATACAATGGGCAGAGAATTAATATCCTTAGGATAGAAAAGACCATAAATCAACAAGAAAAAAACCAACAACTCAGGAAAAAAATGGGAAAATGATCTATGCAGGCAATTCGCAGAACAACTAAATATGACCAGGAAACAGGAAAAGATGTTTACACTCTAGTAAATACCAACTAACATGAAATTTCTCTTTTTAATCAACTGGATTGACAAAAATAAAAAGATTAATAACATCCTATGTGGGGAGAGTGTAGGGAAAGGCACATTTATAAACTGTAGGAATATAGATTAGTACAACATTTTTTGAAGACAGTTTGGAGGTACCTATCAAAATGTCAAATGCTCGTAACCCCTGACCAGCAATCTCACTTCTAGGAATTCATCCTGTAGAAATACTCATACTCGTAAGTGCTTATAGATATATGTACCAGGAATACTCCACAGCATTATTTATAATAGCAAAAAACTGAAAAAGTTCTTAATGTGCATCATTAGGGATTGGTTAAATAGATGCTATGCAGCCATGAAAAGTAGAAGGAAAACCCACAATATTATGTAGTTTGATCTATTAAAAAATAAAATAAAACTGGCCGTACACAGACATGAACACCCTCACACATTTGTATTTGATATAAATGCAGGAAAGTGTGGAAATATACATAGCAAACAGTTAAAAAGCAATTACCCTCTGGGGAGTTGGAATTTGAAAGTATAAGTTAGGAGAGAAGGATTTTCATGACTTACTTTTATATTTGTTTTATTGTTTGAGTTTTTAAGAGTTAGTAAATAACTTAAAATTTTTATATAACTAAAATTTTTAAAAGTAAATGTTAGTAAATTAAAATGAGAGGGGCTAAAGGTAAATTTTAGTTGATGAAAGGGCCAGTTTTTAAGTTAGTTTGTGAAGCATTATTGTAGTTTTTAATTAATATTTTCAAGTTTATTCAGCTCATATCTTTATGAAATGTAAATGCTTAAGAATTGACTAGTATTTCTTTTGCTTAATTAGAACCAAGATATTACATGTTAAACTGGGCAGAAATTTATGTTGGCTGCAGTAGAAATGTGCAAATATCCGTACTGTTCACACTTGCAGAAAGTTGTTACCAGAACTGCGCTTCATAAACGTTCTCTGTACCCTTTATAGTTTTAAAGTATCCATCTGTTTCCATTCACTCTAGTCACTGATGATTCGTTCCTAAAATTATGAACTTTCCCGTCTTTGTCTTGAGGAATTACTTCCTTTTTTATGAATAATTAGTAATGTGTGTATTTGCTGCTTACGAAGGTCTTATGTTAAATTTACAGAGAATTAGAAACTCATTAGGAAATGAAAATAACATTTCAGAATTAAAGGAGAATTAATTTCTACTTTTTCAAGGAGTTTTAGTAAAGAAGTGTTGCTTCGGCTCCTCTTTTGGTGTCAGTAAGGTGCTTCCTAGAGGTAACCTCTTGAGAATAAGGATGTATAGGAACAGGCATCTTCCTGCATCTACTGGGCATCAGGAAAAAAATGTAACCCTCTTGTTTCTTTTGTGGTCTTCCTAATATATAATTAGAATGTGTTTTGAGAAGTTTTAATTTTTACTTTTAAAATGTTTATTATATATGTATTTTAATATATCATCCCAATGACATCCATTGCCATTGTAGTAATCAACCAGAAGATAGGATGGAAAATATATTTTAGCATCAAAAAGGAAATTCTTAAATGGTTGTGACATTTTCTTCTTAAATGTCTAGTCTAATACTCTTTAAATAGTTATAGAGGCAGTAGGTGTTATGCAATTTAAGTAGTTAAATACATGATAACATTATTATCCCCATGCTGTCATCCCACCCCCTGAAAATCTATTTACAGTGTAGATTTTCTATTTGTGGCCCAGGAGATGAAAATTAGATCTGACTTCATGTTTTAATTATGCATCCACATGATCACAGTTGGGTTCTCACCAGCCACCGTTTGATGATTTCACTGCCCATGAAAATAAATGTTTTTATGATGAGAAGAAACTTAGACCAAGGTCTTAGTAAATCTTCGTTAGTACCAAGGTGTGCAGGCTGCATGTAGTGCAGTACTTGAACCAAAGCAGATCCTTAGGCATCACCCAGGAGGCCCCTGGTCACTCTCAAGGTCATCACTGGACTTGAGGGGGAAAAGAATTTTCCTACAGGTTGTTCCTGGGGAAGCCATAAAACATTGCCCTTCAAGAATCGCCATCCAACAACTATTTGAATTACTTAATGCCACTGAGTTGTACCCTTGAAAATGGTTAATATGGTAAATTTTATGTTATATATATATATATACATTTTAATTTAGAACAGTTCTTTAAACTTTATTTATTTATTTACGTTTTTCAATTAGCTCTCTCTAGGGATGGCTTCATTCTTTTTTTTTTTTAATTAATGTTATGATAGATTACAACCTTGTGAGATTTCAGTTGTACATTATTGTTAGTCATGTTGTGGGTACACCACTTCCCATCTTTGTGCCCTCCCCCCACCCCCCCTTTTCCCTGGTAACCACCGATCAGATCTCCTTGTCAGTATGTTAACTTCCACCTATGAGTGGAGTCATATAGAGTTCGTCTTTCTCTGACTGGCTTATTTCGCTTAACGTAATACCCTCGAGGTCCATCCACGTTGCTGCGAATGGGCCAATTTTGTCTTTTTTATGGCTGAGTAGTATTCCATTGTGTATATATACCATATCTTCTTTATCCAATCATCAGTTTCTGGGCATGTAGGTTGGTTCCACGTCTTGGCTATTGTAAACAATGCTGCGATGAACATAGGGGTGCAAGGGACTCGGGATTTCTGATTTCAGGTTCTTAGGATAGATACCCAGTAATGGGGTGGCTGGGTCATAGGGTATTTCTATTTTTAACTTTTTGAGAAATCTCCATACTGTTTTCCATAGTGGTTGTACCAGTTTGCATTCCCACCAACAGTGTATGAGGGTTCCTTTTTCTCCACAACCTCTCCAACATTTGTCGCTCTTGGTTTTGGATGTTTTTGCCAATCTAACGGGTGTAAGGTGATATCTTAGTGTAGTTTTGATTTGCATTTCCCTGATGATTAGCGATGATGAACATCTTTTCATGTGTCTATTGGCCATATTTATATCTTCTTTTGAGAAATGTCTGTTCATGTCCTCTGCCCATTTTTTGATTGGGTTGTTTGTTTTTTTGTTGTTAAGCCGGGTGAGTTCTTTGTATATAATGGAGATTAACCCTTTGTCAGATAAGTGGCTTGTAAATATTTTTTCCCAATTAGTGAGCTGTTTTTTTGTTTCAATCCTGTTTTCCCTTGCCTTGAAGAAGCTCTTTAGTCTGATGAAGTCCCATTTGTTTATTCTTTCTATTGTTTCCCTCAACTGAGGGGTTATAGTGTCCGAAAAGATTCTTTTGAAACTGATGTCAGAGTGTACTGCCTATATTCTCTTCTAGAAGACTTATTGTTTCAGGACTAATCTTTAGGTCCTTGATCCATTTTGAGTTTATTTTGGTGTGTGGTGAAAAAGAATGGTCAATTTTCAATCTTTTGCATGTGGCTGTCCAGTTTTCCCAGCACCATTTGTTGAAGAGACTTTCTTTTCCCCATTGTAGGCCCTCTGCTCCTTTGTCGAAGATTAGCTGTCCATAGATGTGTGGTTTTATCTCTGAGCTTTCAATTTTGTTCCATTGATCTGTGGACCTGTTTTTGTACCAGTACCATGCTGTTTTGATCACTGTAGCTTTGTAGTATGTTTTGAAATCGGGGATTGTGATTCCGCCGGCTTTATTTTTCTTGCTCAGGATTGCTTTAGCAATTCGCGGTCTTTTTTTGCCCCATATGAATTTTAGGATTCTTTGTTCAATTTCTATGAAGAATGTTCTTGGGATTCTGATTGGGATAGCATTGAATCTGTAGATTGCTTTAGGTAGTATGGACATTTTAACTATGTTTATTCTTCCAATCCATGTGCATGGAATGTCTTTCCATCTCTTTATGTCATCGTCAATTTCTTTCAAGAAAGTCTTGTAGTTTTCATTGTATAGATCCTTCACTTCCTTGGTTAAGTTTATCCCAAGGTATTTTATTCTTTTCGTTGCGATTGTGAATGGGATTGAGTTCTTGAGTTCTTTTTCTGTTAGTTCATTGTTAGTGTATAGAAATGCTACTGATTTATGTATGTTGATTTTATACCCTGCTACTTTGCTGTAGTTGTTGATTATTTCTAATAGTTTTTCTATGGATTCTTTGGGGTTTTCTATATATAAGATCATGTCGTCTGCAAACAGCTAGAGTTTTACTTCTTCATTACCTATTTGGATTCCTTTTCTTTCTTTTTCCTGCCGAATTGCTCTGGCCAACACCTCCAGTACTATGTTTAATAGGAGTGGTGAAAGTGGGCACCCTTGTCTTGTTCCTGTCCTCAGAGGGATGGCTTTCAGTTTTTGTCCATTGAGTATGATGTTGGTTGTGGGTTTGTCATATATGGCCTTTATTATGTTGAGGTACTTTCCTTCTATACCCATTTTATTGAGGGTTTTTATCATAAATGGGTGTTGGATCTTGTTGAATGCTTTCTCTGCATCTATTGAGATGATCATGTGGTTTTTGTTTTTCATTTTGTTGATGTAGTGTATCACGTTGATTGACTTGCGGATGTTGAACCATCCCTGTGTCCCTGGTATAAATCCCACTTGATCATGATGTATAATCTTTTTGATGTATTGCTGTATTCGGTTTGCCAGAATTTTGTTGAGGATTTTTGCATCTATGTTTATCAGTGATATCGGCCTGTAGTTCTCCTTTGTGTTGCCCTTGTCAGGTTTGGGGATCAGAGTGATGTTGGGTTCATAGAATGTGTTAGGGAGTACTCCATCTTCCTCAATTTTCTGGAATAGTTTGAGAAGAATAGGTATTAAGTATTCTTTGAATGTTTGGTAGAATTCTCCAGAGAAGCCGTCTGGTCCTGGACTCTTATTTTTGGGGAGGTTTTTGATTACCGTTTCTATTTCCTTACTTGTGATTGGCCTATTCAGATTCTCCATTTCTTCCTGATTCAGTTTGGGGAGGTTGTAGGAGTCTAGGAAGTTGTCCATTTCTTCCAGGTTGTTCAATTTGTTGGCATATAGTTTTTCATAGTATTCTCTTATGATCCCTTGTATTTCATTGGTATCTGTTGTGATTTCTCCTCTCTCATTCCTAATTTTGTTTATTTGTGATTTCTCTCTTCTTTTCTTGGTGAGTCTGGCTAAAGGTTTGTTGATTTTGTTAATTTTTTCGAAGAACCAACTCTTTGTTTCATTGATCCTTTCTACTGTCTTTTTTGTTTCAATATCGTTTATTTCTGCTCTTATTTTTATTATTTCCCTCCTTCTACTGACTCTGGGCTTTGTTTGTTCTTCTTTTTCTAGTTCTGTTAGGTGTCATTTGAGGTTGCTTATGTGAGCTTGTTTAGTGAGGTGAGCCTGTATTGCGATGAATTTCCCTCTTAGGACTGCTTTTGCTGCATCCCAAATGATTTGGTATGTCGTGTTCTCATTTTCATTTGTCTCCAGATAATATTTGATTTCTTCTTTAATTTCCTCAATAATCCATTGTTTGTTCAGAAGCATGTTGTTTAGTCTTCACATTTTTGCACCTTTCTCTGCTTTTTTCTTGTAGTTGATTTCTAGTTTCATAGCATTATGATCAGAAAAGATGCTTGATGTTATTTCAACTCTCTTGTATTTATTGATGTTTGCTTTGTTTCCCAAAATATGGTCAATCCTTGAGAATGTTCCATGTGTACTTGAGAAGAATGTGTAACCTGCTGTTTTTGGATGAAGTGTCCTATATATATCTATTAAGTCCATCTGGTCTAATTTTTCATTTAATTCTATTAATTCCTTGTTGATTTTCTGTCTGGATGTTCTGTCCATTGGTGTTAATGGTGTGTTGAGGTCCCCTACTATTATTGTATTGTTGTTGATGTCTTCTTTTAGTTCTGTTAAGAGTTGCTTAACAAATTTTGGTGCTCCTGTGTTAGGTGCGTATGTATTTATAAGTGTTATGTCTTCTTGGTGGAGAGTCCCTTTTATCATTATATACTGTCCCTCTTTGTCTTTCTTTATCTGTTTTGCTTTGAAGTCTACCTTGTGTGATATAGTATAGCGACACCTGCTTTCTTTTGTTCATTATTAGCTTGGAGTATTGTTCTCCATCCCTTCACTCTGAGTCTGTGTTTGTCTTTGGGGCTGAGGTGTGTTTCCTGGAGGCAGCATATTGTTGGATCTTGTTCTTTGATCCATCCTGCCACTCTGTGTCTTTTGATTGGGGAGTTCAATCCATTTACATTTAGAGTGATTATTGAGATGTGGGGGCCTACCACTACCATTTTATGTCTTGTTTTCCATTTTTCTTCAATTTCCTTTGTTTCTCGTCCCACGGTTTAATCTGTTCTGATGTAGAGCTGCTACTCTCTGTTGTTGTCCTTCTACTTATCTCCTCTGCTCTTGGTTTTGTAGCTCCTTTCCTTTTTTTGATTTTTCAGGAATGAGGGTTTTCCTGAGGATTTCCTGAAGAGGAGGTTTTGTGGCAATGAACTCCCTTAATTTTTGTTTATCTGGGAAAGGTTTTATTTCTCCATCATATTTGAAGGATATTTTCGCTGGGTAGAGAATTCTCGGCTGTAGGTTTCTGTCCTTCAGATTTTTTAATATATCATTCCACTCTCTTCTAACCTGTAAAGTTTCTGCTGAGAAATCTGCTGATAGCCTGATGGGGGTTCCTTTGTAGGTTTGTTTCTTCTGCCTGGCTGTCCTTAGTATTTTCTCCTTGTCGTTGACTTTTGCTAGCTTCACTACTATATGCCATGGGGTTGGTCTTCTTGCATTGATAAAGTTTGGAGATCTATTGGCTTCTGTCACCTGAAGATCCATCTCTCTCACCAGATTTGGGAAGTTCTCAGCCATTATTTCTTTGAATAGGCTTTCTGCCCCTTTCTCCTTCTCTTCTCCCTCTGGTATACCTATAATCCTTATGTTGCATCTCCTAATTGTGTCTGATAATTCTCGGAGAGTGTCTTCATTTCTTTTTAGTCTTACTTCTCTCTCCTCCTCTGCCTGCAGCATTTCTATATTGCCATCTTCCAAATTGCTAATTCTTTCCTCCATATTATTGGCCCTACTGTTCAGTGCATCTAGATTTTTCTTAATCTCCTCTATTGTGTTCTTCATTTCCAGTATTTCTGTTTGGTTCTTCTTTATCGTATCAAACTCTTTTGTGACATAGCTCCTGAACTCATTGAGTTGTCTATCTGAATTCTCTCTTAACTCATTGAGTATTTTAATGATGGCTGTTTTGAAGTCATCGTCATTTAGGTTATATATTTCATTTTCTTTGGGATTGTTTTCTGTGTATTTGTTATTTTCCTTCTGTTCTGGAGATTTAATGTATTTTTTCATATTGCTTGATGTTGTATATTTGTGCCTCCGCATAGAGATAGCGTTTAGTTGTTCCTTCCGCTTGTTTCTGCTGGTGTGGTGGGGGAGCAGCTGTTTATACTGCGCCAACCAGGATCCCTATCCGTAGTTGCTAACTGGGCCTGGGCCCCTCCTCGTAGTCACAGTGGTCCTTTGGATTCCCTCTTCTGCCGTGGGGGCCATCACGGGGGGGCTTCAGGCTGCTGGTACCTACTGTTGCAGCCCACCTAGACGTGCTCCCTCCTTGGGGTCTGCAACGGTGTTATGGACTTT
The DNA here is from genome assembly GCF_041296265.1 of Equus caballus. Classification (NCBI taxonomy): domain Eukaryota; kingdom Metazoa; phylum Chordata; class Mammalia; order Perissodactyla; family Equidae; genus Equus; species Equus caballus. The sequence continues at coordinate 70,729,616 of NC_091699.1, read as the reverse complement.
TCCAGCGGCCAGGGGTAGGATCACTTATATTTGCCGCTCTGTCACTGTCGGCACCCACAAAATCTCACTTGTCCATTATGGGTCGCAGCAGAGCTATTGGCATCTTCTACAGTCTGTGGTTAGCTCACCTAGCTATGCTCCTTTTGTCCTGGGGTCTTCCAGCCTTGTGGCTGCCGGATGGGAGCTCTCTACTAGTGCTGTGCAGAGGCTTTCGCTGAGGCTGCTGTGAGCCTGTAGGGTTTCCCCCTAGGCTACGGAGCCAGGTCACTGGAACTCCACCCAGCCCCAGTCCTGTTCCCCAGGAACTCAGGGAGCCCTTTGCCCTGTCTGGCGGATAGCCGGAGATCCTGATTTCAGTGGTAGCTGGTCAGCTGCTGCCCTGCCTGATATTCTCCTTTCCGGGACCCTCCTGGTGTTGTGGATGCTGGGCGTGGCCCCTCCACTAATGGCAGACAGAGAGTTTTGTCTGCTGCCCGGGCGGAACTCTGGAGCTTCCCCCCCGGGCCCCAGAGCCGGCGTCTGGAGCTCCCCCCAGCCCCAGTCCTCTCCAAGATCTCCGGCAATCCTTTGCCCCACGGGGTGGGCAGTGGCAGCTGGGGGTCGCCGCTCCCTCTGGGATTGTCTTTGGGACTTTCCCGGAGTTGTGAATGCTGGGCGTGGCCCCTCCGCTAATGGCAGACAGAGAGTTTTGTCTGCTGCCCAGGGGGAGCTCTGGAGCTTCCCCTCCGGGGCGCGGAGCTGGCCTCTGGAATTCACCCAGCCCCAGTCCTCTCCGAGAACTCCGGCAATCCCTTGCCCCGCCATGCAGGCAGGGGCAGCTGGGGGTCTGCCGTACCCTCTGTGATTCTCTCTGGGACTCTCCTGGCGCCGTGGACACCAGGCGGGATCTCCCCGCCAATGGCAGGGCGAGACTCTCCCCAGGGGCTCAGGTGTGTAACTCTAGAGTTTCCCTCTGCGTTTAGGGGTAATTATGGGGGGTTTAGGTAGGGTTCTGGTCACCTGTTTGCACCGTCGCTCCTCTGGTGTGTGCTCGCTCCTGCCCTAGGTGTGTGTTGATCTTCTGGGGGCGTCCGTTGGAAGAAAGCTGCTTGCAGGTACTAGGCTGTTCGGTCGGGGTTGGAGAGTTTTCACCTATCTCCACCTCCTCCTGGAAGGAAGTCCGTCCGCCTTCCGATGTATAGTCGCGTGGGTCTCTCAGACGTCCTGAGATGCTATCTGGATATCCTTTGTTAAGTGATGAGTGTCCAAATAATTGTAGACTCGAAGGGGGAGAGACAAAGAGGACTACTCACTGCGCCATCTTGGATCTTCTATGTTATATATATTTTAACACAATAAAAAATTTTTTTAAAGAATCACCATCCACCTTCTAAAAGCAGCTCCCTAGAGACACCAAACAGTTTAACCTAAAGGTTAACCTATTGAGTGACAGTTGACCCAGGATGGGAAAGACAGAAAAGGAATTTTGAGAAGCCAGCCCTCTCTGCTGCTGCAGCTGAAATGGAGTGACTCCAGCAGCATTAACACCCAGGCAGCAGTGAGCATAAGTAATGGCTGTTGACTTTTCTCCTGTTCTTTTGCCCAGTTTAGTGATGGTAATGATAATGAATATGGTAATAACAACAGCAGCAACAGCTGGCCAATTTTGAGCCTACTAAGTACCAGGGACTGTATTTATTGCTTCTCATTAGTTTTTTCATTTAATCCTCTCAGCCACCCTTTGAGGTGGGCACTAATGTTATCGTCTTTTTGCTGATGAGGAAACACACTCAGAGAGGTTACATAATTTATCCAGGTAAGGGTCAGAACTGGAATTTACATTCAAGGAGTTTGACTCCAGAGCCTGAGCTCTTAACAGCTGCATCATACTACCCCAACCATGGTCTCTGTGTGACACAGCTAAGATGTAGCTTCTATGCACAGACATCACTTTAGTGACTTAAGCTAAGTTACTTGGTTGTTCAACAGACATTTACCAAGCTCTGGTTCAGGCCCAAGGTCAGGGCAGGAAGGAGGGAGTAATAAAATGCTTAGGTCAAAGTCCTTTCTCTTGAGGAGATTAAAGTACAGGAGTTCAACAGTAAGCGAATCATCACTTAAAACCAGAAGTTAGGGCCAAAACTTGTGTTCACCTGAGGGCTATGGTGACCAATGATGGAAGCCCTCTGACTCAGTATCCCTGCTTTGCTAGGATACAAGGTACTCCTTTTTAGGGAGCCCAGAATGCTTTTATCAGCATTTCTGCAGTGTCTGTCCCTTTAGCTGGGTAGAAGACTCACAACACACTTAATTCAGGGGGTGGAGGCATGGTAGAGCAGTAACTCAGCTCCTTCTCAGTCATCAGACTTCCTTACCAGGGTGCGTCCTTAAAGGTCAAACACATTAGACCCAAGAGGTCAATTTCTTCAACACACTCTACTGCTCTTCCATCTGCCCCCAAAGAAAGGTGCCTTGTCTCTTCCAACTGTCCTATTCAGAGGACCCTAGTGATCTGTACAAAGAGAACATGAGGAGAAAGAGGAGAGCTCTGTGTGGGCAAGATTCCAGAAGCTGGTTTAAGACAAATCACACTCAAATATAACATTATGTTATTAACTAATTTATTCATTACAAAAGTCCACTGTAGCACACTCACACGCACATTATAAAATGTGCACATCACACTCCAGATCTCCTCCAGGAACACAATTTTAATAGTGGGCTTAGGATTGACCAACTTGGTGTGTGGTAGAGGAAGCTGCCTGTGTAGTTCTGAAGTATCTCAGAACCTTTTTAGAGACAGGAATGATATATAAATGCTCCCTACATATATTCTGTATAGCATCCATTTTTTTCTCTGTTTAGTAGTTTATCTACCAGTATTGACATCTGGTGATTCCAAGATTCCAGTATCTTTTCCAGGTACCTCTAGCTACAGGATATCTTGCAGTTGGCATTGTAGTAGCACTCTGCAAGTCTCTCTGTGAACAAAGGTCCAGGGGTAAGCAATCTTTTCAAATTATTCTTCATCTACCCCAATCTTTTAATAGTATTCATTTACATACTCCCCTTCACACAAGTTATACTCACAGATTTCTGAATGTAAAATAACTTTCCTGTTCACTATTAAAGTAGTCATTTTAAATTAGCCTATTAAATAGCCATTGTAATTAATAATAATTACTACAATTTTAGAGAAACCACAGGCATTCAATTCAACAGATATTTATTTTTAGTGCCAAAAGTTAGAAAGAACTGTACTAGGCACTACAAGGGGTTCTACAGGGGCTATGATCACTACCAGTACTGCTACTACAGGACATATTCTTCTAGCCATTTACATCAAATGGAGGGTGGGTCAGAAGTAAGGGACTACAAGAATAGTATGTTGTCTCATTGGAGCTTGGAGAGGGTATGATTAGAAAGGTTGAAGGAGTATAGGACAAAGAAATGTGGGGATGAGAAAGTGAGAAGGATGACTAGCTGGAAGGCTTGCATATCGGGAAAGGATGGTGGAGATGTGAAACTGCTACAACTGGCCCCCAAGCTCAGGCCAAGCAGCCTCTCAGGGTGTGCTATGGACTGAACTGTGTCCCCCAAAATTCCTTTGTGGAAGCCCTAACCTCCAATGCGACTATATTTTGAGATAGGACCCCTGTAAGGAGGTAATTGAGGTTAATTGAGGTCAATAAGGGTAGAACCCTGATCCAATAGGGTTAGTGTCCTTATAAGAAGAGACACCAAAGAGCTGTCTCTCCATCTCCCTGAGGTGTGAGGACACTGGGAGAAGGTGGCTGTCTGCAAGCCAGGAAGAGAACCCTCACTAATTGGCCCACATTTAGATCTTGGACTTCCCAGCCTCCCGAACTGTGAGAAATAAGTTTCTGTTACTGAAGCTACCCAGTCTGTGGTAGTTTGTTGCCACAGCTCGAGCAGACTAATACAGGGTACGTATAAGTTTCGGTGAGAATGCTGGTAAAAATATTCTGCATCGTATATCAATTCCTAGTAGACCTGGATTTCCTCAGTTTATATATTTAGGACACAGCACTATCCACTGGCCTCGAAGGAGGGTCTGGTGTTTGTTTTATCGCAAATTTTAGACATAAGGGCAAGAATGGATCTTCCTCCTCCTCTTGCTTACGTCTAGCAAAATGTCCAGCAGTATAAAAGGCTCATAGTAAATATCTGTTTAACTGACAAAGATGTCACTATTATCAAAGCACAAGATAAAGAGGGCCAAAACAAGGAAAGAGTGTTGAGTTTGAACATTTCTTCAATTCCAAGAACTAAGTAGTTAAGAGGTGGCACGAAGAAGATGTACATTTCTGTGTGTATTCCCACTCTGCAGCTCTAGTATCCGCACAATCAGGAATCCTGGTTCTCTTCATTATGAATAGAGTCTGTATCACTGTTTCTTATTTTACAATGACTTTTTTACAAATTGTACTTTTGAACTTTTGAGACTATCAGGTTTTGTAGCATCTCTATTTGGTGACCTCATCTCTCCGTCAATTTTCACCACGTGAATGCAAGCACAGTCTGCAGTGCTCTTCAACTACCATTCAAGGCTTTAAACATGCAGCTATAGCCATAAATCATCCAGAAAAACATTGACCTCTAGGTTGACTAGATTTCTGGAAGCTGGTTTTCCTCCATTCCCTGCTATTTTCAGCCAGTCTTTTAACTACCAACATAGTTACATGGTGCCATAAGTCAGTCGTTGTATAGCTAAATAAGTTTTCCAAAATGTATTGGTAGTGATTTCCATATAAAATTTTCAAATGCAAATTAAAAAGTTCTTTATTTCCTGAATTTTAATAAACACTTTCTTGTTGATACATATACCTTGATTATATCCACCCTAGGGTCTTACTGATCAAAGTTGAAGATGATTTCAGGGGGAAAAGATGTTCTCTTTTATATCAATCATAAAGTTAGCCTCTGGCCTATAAGTAGGATAACAAAATCAATAAATTACTTGACATATTTCCATTATTAACATTGCCCAAAATGCTCTACATTTCCTTTTTATGGAATGATAGAAACCTTTGGTCACTCTTTAGTAAAGCAAAAGGCTAAATCAAGAATCAATGGGGGCTGGCCCCATGGCCGAATGGTTAAGTCCGTGCGCTCCGCTGCAGGCTGCCCAGTGTTTCGTTGGTTCGAATCCTGGGCACGGACATGGCACTGCTCATCAAACCATGCTGAGGCACCGTCCCACATGCTACAACTAGAAGGACCCACAACAAAGAATATACAACTATGTACTGGGGGGCTTTGGGGAGAAAAAGGAAAAAATAAAATCTTTAAAAAAAAAAAAATCAGACCAGTAAGGAGACTGGTATTTAAAAAAAAAAAAAAGAATCAATGATATAAACTTTATAACCTTTTTAGGGAAAAAAAAGGATAACTGCAAAGAAGAGTGACTTGTGAGCATGGAGTGAAGCAGTTTCCCATCACAGATCAGTGTCTGAGTTTTTTCAGTTTCTTGAAAAGTACTTCAGTATGCCGGTAGCTGTAACCATAGGGCCTTTGTTTAGGTCAATGATTTTTAACCTCTCATTTACATGAGTACACTGACATAGCTCTTAAAGTGAATTGTACATTAACCATCCAAAATTGGACATTTATTTCTGAAGGAAATGGTTTGGCTTTCTAAATGCCTCTGTTCCATTCTTTTTTTTTCCCAATCATTAACAATAGTTCTTTGGATTTTTTTAGACACTCAGTCTTTCTCAAAAGGTATGCCAAACAAGAGACGGATACTTCAAAAATAAACATGAGAAGAAAGCAGATTAGAATTGTTGATTTTATATCACTGTTAAGAAACAGCTGATCCTAGATTTAAGATGAAATCCGTATTACGTACATTCATTCAGTTTATATGAAGTTAAAGATTCACCTTTAAAATATGTAATGCAAACTTACAGTTTAGAATTTTATCCTTTATACCACTCAAATGGCTTAAACATGTGGATCTCAGGAATCCAGCATTCCTTCCTCTGTACCATCAAAACTTATATTTTAAATTAATTCATAAAAATCCTACACAAGTTTAAAACAAATGCTAACATTCTGTGATTCTTAAGTAGCAAACACAGAATTGGTATGTTCTGTAAAATTATTTCTTTCTTTACCTATCAGTAATGTAGTTCATACAATTGATGAGATTCAACTTCCTAATAATTCAATTTTTCAAAAATAAGGAGCATAGGAGACCTCATCCATAACTTATTTCAAAGATAAGTTCTCAGTTTTTTATTAGCAAGTTTGTCTGTCACTGTATTTTTCTACCCTCTTGTCCACAAACGAGGCTTAAGTAGCTTTCCTTGGAGTTTGTAAAGATCTGACAAATTCCATTAGAAAGTCAATCTAGCTTTTTGTTTCTCTTGACATCAACACACTAGGTCAGCCTGTGTCTGAGAGGAACATGTCACAATGGCTGTCTTACTGCATTTCTCATTGTTGCTCTCTGGGGTAATATCCCTTGAAGGTCATAATATAGATCGTTTTATCAAAGGCATGTCAACAATAGTAGCTGGGCAAGGGTTGGTTCCGCCTAATGAGCTCTGTCCTCCAAAGCCACTAACAGCTTGATGCCCTAACAAAACCTGTTGTCTAAATACTTCACCATGACTTTGGGCTAGTCTCAGACTTTCCATGTCTGATCTGCACATTCATTCTCAGACTTCAAAAGTACATTGTTTAATATCTTTTATTCCATAAGTATTCCAGATAAATGCAAGTATGCAAACAGTGTTTCACTTTATTATTGTTCCTTCTCTGCCCCACACTTTTATACACCTAAGCAGACACATACACACAGACATATGTATAAGTATGTACACATGTTTTCAGTTTGATGCCTGAGTCTCAGACTTATTTAGAAGGAGGTCTGGTAAATGAGTCCAGGCCATGATGTTTGGACCATCCTGAATCAGTCTCCAAGAAAAGCAGGTTCAAGGGACCAGCTCATCAGCAAATTTTCCCTAAAGTAGATACACCTTGTGGTTAATCTATAGAAGTTCATCCTTAGTCTAACTTGTAGTATGTTGTAGGTGGATGGGAGGGAGGACATGTACCAACTTTTTTAATATGACATAGTTTCCTAGCATCCATCAGCTGGATATTGCCTGTCCAAGATGAGTTTATTGGTTTGCCTGTTTCAACACTTCTGTTCACTAAAATCTGCTCATCTAAATGTTATTTATTGACCAGTCCAAATGCTGAAGCCGAATTTTTATAGGCGCCTTCGTTCCCACAATAAGTGAAGTACCATTTCCCTAAGAAACTCTAGTGAGATCAGTCAAATATATCATTAGAAAACTGAAGTCTCAGCACGAGCATGATGTAATGATTTGCTGTAGGTATGGGCTGAAGATATTGCAACTCTATGGACTTTAGTTTTGACAGATTAAAAATAACCAGCTAATGAAATTAAGCACTAAAGTTTTATTCTTATGTTGTCCCTAGATAAAGTCATTTTTATTTTGGTTTCTAACTTGATTATAAATCGAGTTGGCTTGTTAGTACAACCATGCACCTTTTAAGGAATCCAGGTGCATTTGATTAAGCATTTAACATCACTCCCAAGGGCAGGCAATCCCAAAGAGCCACTGGGCATGGAAGGCATTAACCATTCATTTTTCTGCCTGTAATCAGCCTTAACCATGACCTGTCACCCCCACACTAGATTACCTGGGGCCTTTCTGTGTCAGATATCATGTGCTAGAGACCTGAATTTAGTACAAATGAGAATTAGATTTAAATTACTAAGCTAATTTTCATTTCCGATTTTAAACAAAACTTAAATACTTGCCTCCAGAAATAAGAGTCGTGTTTAACCAATACCAGCAGCCCTGTCTTCTTGCTATGAGCAGTTTATGCATCCTTCCTTTTTTTTTTTAAGTACAATGTTGAATTAGGACACAGACATCTACTTGCCACTCCAATGAGAATTTTAATGTCTAGTTAAAATATTTAACATGAGTTGACACCGCAGTGGTTTGGCAACAGGTACATTAGAAATAACCTCTAATTGAGTTAAAAGCTGATGCTTAATTCTTTTATCTTTATAGGAATAGTTCTCCAATATTACTTTGATTTATTACTGACTTTTATGATTATCCTAGACTGAGTAATTTAAATATGTAAAGCCCTATAGGTACCTGCTGGGCCTAATTTGCAAGGGAAAATATAATCATTGTAGGCATCGTTGATGCAGATAGTGGGTGTGTTCTCATTTAGAGGCCAAAAGGCTATTGAGTATCAGTCTCAAGATGCAGCTCCCCCTCTGTATATATTTATTAATAACGGAGCTGGAAGTCTCTCCTGGTGTGCTGAGCAGGTCATATTATTTTCTCTAATGATTTTCTCTTTGAAGCTTTTAACTTTGTGTTTTATCAGAAATAAAAAAAATTTTGAAGAATTCAACAAATTTCAAATTGATAATTTAGGGATGTAAGCAAGAATCCTCATTAACAGTATTCTATAAGTGACATGTTGGCAAATAGATAAAATTAAAAAGGAATTCCATTCTATTAAATTTATTTGCTACAAATAGTCATTGAGATGTAGATTTTCCATAGAGCTGCATTTTTTGTTTGTTTTTTTTCCTAGACCCAAATAACATAATATAGCATGTGTCAGTGCCAAAAATTTGCTGTTATGACCTCTGACAAAATGGATCAAAACCTACAGGTCTGGCAGATTGGTTTAACCTTACAAAAAAAAGTCTGTTGTTTTTTATCATCATTCCTAAGAACAGTCACGGTGTGTGTTTACGAAGAATGGTTATTTAAACAAGGAAAACATCATAGGTACAAACGGTACCTAATTTGCAAGTGAAAATATCATTGTTCATGCAGATGTGAGTACATTCTCTTTTAAGGGCAGTGGGTCTATTCATTGCCTCTTCCCCCCCCCTCAAAAAACAGCTCTAGACGTATAATCACTATGTAAATTTAGTTGGGCATATTTACACTGGAAACAAATGTAGCCAATTATAGAAAAATAGGTGGAGCTGTTTTAAGCATTCATTAAATCTCTCAAGGCAAGGGGGTAAATTAAACTTTATTAAGGCTGTTATAAAAATAACTATTTTAGAATTTAAATATGGTTCTGTAATTTAGTGCTTGTTGCCAGATTCAATTTTAACACCAAAATTTAGCTTTCAAAAAGTACTCCAAATGAGGTATTGCATCTGGGAACCTGTGACTGTGCCCACCACACAAGCATTTAAAAATTAGAGCCTCAGCATGTGCCATTTCATGCTGAATCAAGAGTGGCCTTTCAGTTTCCAAAAAGAATCCCCTGGTTTGACCACTCTTGAATCAATAAAGTAGAGGGTTAAAACCCCTGTAGGTTAGCTTCTGCCAGCTTCGTCAACAGGGTAGAAAGCATTGTCCGCCGCCCCCCCCCCCATCTTAATGGTCTGCATGATCACTGCCAAGAAGCCAGCTTTCTACAACCTATTTTCTCACTTTTTTTTCTTTCTTTTTTCTTTTTGGTGAGAAAGATTGGCCCTGAGCTAACATCTGTTGCCAGTCTCCCTCTTTTTGCTTGAGGAAGATTGTTCCTGAGCTAACATCTGTGCCCATCCTCCTCTATTTTGTATGTGGGATGCTGCCACAGCATGGCTTGATGAGCAGTGTGTAGGTCCATGCCCAGGATCCAAACCCATGAACCCTGGGCCACCGAAGCAGAGCACGCAAACTTAACCACTACACTACCAGGCCAGCCCTATTTTCTCACTTTTAATGATGAATCTTGCAGAAAGAATTAAAGTGGTATAATATGAATGTTAAATTGTCATTTGAAAAGCTAAAGCATCAGTGAGGGTCAAATTTCTGTGAAGAATGACTAGCACAGCTAGCTACATGAGAAGTAATCATCTAAACAGGCTTAGGAGAAGGGGATGGAAAAGATACAGTTGTATGTCAGACACGGTGCTGAGTACCTTAGAGTAGCAGGGTGGATGGTAGCTTTCAGCTATGTGATTTGAAGAATCCAAAATTCCTCCTAGTTAAAAAACAGTGCTAAATTATACACATACACTTTTGTTACAATTATTTTGTATTAGTTTCATTTCTTTGTGCTAAATGTAGTCTCTGCAGCTCTCTTTGATGTACGTACTTCTGGAAAGATGGCAGAGCAGATGACAGTCACATTATGATCAGGTCTGTGAACATTTCCTTGGGAGAGAAAGATCTATGAGGAGCAGGAGGGGGAAGTATGCCAGTGAATTAGCCAAACAAGGAGGGAGACAACGAGATAGAAGCTGGATTTCCCTCCTTTACAAAGTTGCTCTGCAGTCAGTCAGAGAGGGGCCCAGCTTTGAATTACTACATGTGAGAAAAGCGTGAGAAAAGTTGGAGAGTTTTGATGTATGTCCTTGTCCCAAAGTAGGCCTGGCATTTTTTTTAACTGAGAGAGGCTTGCATCTGGGCTGAGAAGTGTTAAGGTAAGAAAGGTCAGCAGGTTACAGAGGCCAATGCAACAGGCTTGTTAGGTGTAATCAAAGACCTACTTAGGGAAGCAGCAGGAAGTGGAGGTTTGGGATTTCCACCCTAGGGAAGTTATAGGGGCCAGCTGGCCAGAGAGAAGTTGGCTTAACTCTGAAAAGGTTTAAAATCTAGTTTAAAATGCTGATTAGAAAAATCCCACAATGAGCAGTTTGATCTTTCCCCACCCTCATATATGAGACACGATGATGCTGCCCAATAGCTTGGCACTATTTTACAGGAGCTAATGTGTACACAGGTGACTCTGGTAAGTGCTTCTGCCACCTGTTTTCTTTCCTCCTCTCTGTGTTTTAAGAGCCTCCCTCCCCCCAACCTCATGAGATCAATGGTTTCTGTTTTCTTCTTCCTCAGATATTGGCTCCCTGGGGAAGACTAGAATGACAATGTAGACTGACCAAATTGTTGTCAGGAGTGGTTGCTCATGAAGCCACTTCGTACTGATGTGCTGTTTTTATGTAGAGACCAGCACTTTGCACTTAGTGAGCATAAAGTTTTTTATCAGGAATTTTCCTTTTTGAACAATGATTCCACACTATTCTGTGTTATAGTATTCTCTCACTTTAACGTGTTTGCCTCTTTTGAAAACTTGTGTTTCCTCCAGAAACACTAAGAACTAAAGAGGAATGCAAAACTTTAGAAGAGCCCTCACTGAAGATAAAAGTATGATTAGGATATTGAAAAAATAATTTAATGGGTAAAAAGCCTCTGGGACATCAGAAAGGTTATTGACAAAGATACATCTTTATGCATACTTGGCCTTGCCACTGGGGGTATCGTGGTGGGGGAGGAGGGAGACAGGAAATAGAAGGTTTTGAAACAGGGATGACTAGGTTTGCATGACTAGGTTTGTGCCTTTAGAGACTAAAGCTTAGTTCATCTAGGAGTGGAGCGACTGAAGATAGGGAGATGTTCAAGAAGGTATTTTGATGGTCCATGTAAGAGGTGACAGAGGCCATGAAGAAGAAGAAGAGGGGAGGAGCCAAGAGGTATTTGGGAATCAGAATCCCCAGGACTTGGTTTCCTAACCACTCTGACAGCATCACTGGTGACTGTGTGAACTTGCTTGTGCCTGGTCTCCCACAAATTTCCAGGCCAATCTTGGTGAGCAACAAGGATGCATTCTAAGACCAGTGAATATTACTTAATCAGTTCATGGTACCCAGTGGGTTAACCCTCCTGTCACCTCACTAAGCCATCCCCATTTTCTGCTAGCAGAAAAATGGAAAACAAGGTTCACAATTTACCGCCTATGATATATTAGAATATGATATATTAGAAATTAGAATTTGTTTGGATGTGATTCTCTGCCTATATCAGAATGATACAGTAAGAGTTTGAATCCTGGAAATACACTTGCCCACTTGGCTAAAGCAGAAGTAGGGGAAAAAGCAGTAAATATAGGCAAAGTTTGGTCTAGTGGTACAACATGTTGTCCAAGGGGTTAAAACAACAGTAGGTTCAAGTTCAGGAAAGATGTCAATAAAACAGAAAACTACTAAATATAAGAATCTTTATAAATTATGAGAACTGAAACCTTCAGGCACTAAAATAAGGAAATAGCAGAGAAGCTTGAAGACAAAGCAAGAAGTTGATTATAGGAAATACATCATATTGTCTGCTTTAGACTCGAAGCAGAGATAGCCAAGTATTGAACCACAAAAAAATTACAACGGGGCTGCCCAAATGCTTACTATTAAGTCAGTGACTTGAAGAGCCACTAATCCTATAGGTATAAATATCATTTAGCCTCAAGCATGGGAAGGAGGAAGGATGTCTAGCCAGGAACCTGATACCACCTACAAACTAAATTCCATCCTGACCAGTCTTGGGTCTGATTACCAATTAATTCATTTATTACACAAATATTTATTGAATGGTCATCTACAGTGCCCCAGATACTCTGCTGGTTTTGTGATACAAGACTGAAAAACAGCCACTGCCTACTCTCAAGGAGGGGAGGGAGTTGGCAAGCACAGAGTGATAAGTGCCCTCCTTGATAAGAGGTAATGGTTGGGTTCCAGCTTTAGCAGAGGATTCAACAACATGCCTTTTGGAGGAGAGGATAAGAGCAAGGCCTCAGCCCAAATCAAAGCCCATACCATCAGTGGAAAGTCACCCCTCAGCATAGACAGCATCCATGTAACTCACCAGGCTGCCTCAACTACAGATTTCCAGCACTCAAAGACAGTCAGAATGATCTAGTAAACTGAAACCACTGAGATTCTTGTCCAGCTCTGGCTCTGATTTGGGTTATTTATATCTCTGGACTCAAGTCCAGATTCCTGGATGTGATGGAGACTATGGTCATGTGTGATAGGATCTAGAGCATGACTGCTATATTCACACCCACTCTTGAAGCTCTCTCTGTCCCACACTTAGCCGCTAATTACGAGCGTGAACAGAAAAGGCTGTATGAGGGAAAAATTGATGTATTAGAATACTAGTTTTAGTGGGTGGACTACATTTGAGGACTGTGGAATAAATTTTTATTTTGAAGAAAAGGTATACATTACAAACCCTCTCCTTAGATTATTGTTGTCATTTTTACTTCCATCAGGGTTGGAAATAGAGGGAAGAGGGGATCAAGATAATCTTCAGTCTCTCATAGCTAGAGATCATAAGAAAAATACTCCAATTTAAGAGAATTTATTTTCCATAGTTGGCAGGAACAAATGTTTGTAAAGAATATATTTTTTTTTAAAAATGGATACCTGGTGGGTATAGGCCAATGAGGCATAAGCTATTTTCTCTTTAAAATCTAGCATCCTCACTAATCACAAGTGTTGGTGAGGATATGGAGAATTGGAATCCTCACACGTTGCTAATGGGGATGTAAAATGGTGCATCCTCTTGGACAGCACTTTGGCACTTCCTCTAATGGTTAAGCATAGTTACTAATGAGCAAGCCATTCCACTTCTAGATATCAACCCAAGGGAAATAAAAACATGTCCATGTAAAAGTTGAACAAAAATATTAATAGCAGCGTTGTTTATAATAGTCAAAAAGTAAAAACTACCTACATGTCCATCAACTAATGAATGGATATATATAATGTGGTATTTTCATACGGTAGAATACTTTTTGGCAGTGAAAAGGAGTGAAGTACTGTTGCATACATGCTACAACATGGATGAGCCTTGAAAACATTACACTTTGTGAAAGTAGCCAGTCACAAAAGACCACATGTTGTATGATTCCATTTATATAAAATGTTCAGAATAGTCAAATATATAGAGACAGAAAGTAGATTACTGGATACTTAGGGCTAGAGGACTTGCTAATAGGCACAAGATTTCTTTTTGGGGTGATGAAAGTATTCTAAAATGGATTGTGGTAATGGTGGCATAACTCTATGAATGTCCTAAAAACCATTGAAGTGTACACTTTAAAGGGGTAAATCCTATGGCATGTGAATTATATCTCAATAAAGCTACTTTTTAAAAAAATCTAGCTTCAGTATCTTGGCATCTTTGACTCTTTCCTTCTTGCTGCAGCCACAGCTTTTTGCAGTGGATTTCAGGGAAAGTAACATGTGAATCTCTGGTGTCATAAACAAGTCCTCTGCTGTAAGGGTATTTTTGGAGAGTTCATTAGGAATGATCGCTTAACTGGAATTGCAATCCAATAGCTTCTCAGTAAGAATGCACCATCTGTGCTATTCTTTAGATGAGTCTATCTAACAGCTTTATATTTCAAAACACTCATCGATTTAATGTACATAGCGCAGCTATGTAGGCTTATAGAATGAGTTTTGAAGTTTTTAAAAGTATTTTATCAACAGTATACTTTAGGTTATAGCCAATGTATTTTTATTGTTTATTGAGCAGTCTCAACTCAGGAGGCATTAGTATGGAATGGTTTTAATTTTCTCCAAATCACTGCCCTAGGCCATGTTTTATTGAACCTTGCTTTTCTAGCCCTTAACAATATTTAGCAGATCTGATACTATTCAGGTTACTTTCAGTTATTAGGAGGTCAATCTGGTTCATTTTTAAACTCCCATCTCATACCTGGTTTAAATCTGATTTCCTCCTTATATTCCATTAGGGTGGATGGAACATGTTCTGATTCTCAGATCCCTCCTTTCTTTTCCTTTTCAAGGCCTAACTCCTAGGCATGGGGGCCAGGTAATGATTGATTACCTAGTGTTCTTTGCCTAATTTTCCATGGTTTACCATCCTCCCTGCTTCTTTAGCAAGCACCGTCTTGCCATCCATGCCTTCTGGGTGACAAAGTACTGCTTCACGTTGCGTAATTTGGAGACCTCACTTCCCAGTTCCCTGGTGTGGAAGATCCAGCCCTAACTCAGCCTCCTTGGTTAACTAACCCCTTCCCCAGTGGTGTAGTGGTAAATGTTTAACAACTGGCTGGGTGCGAGAGTAGGATGGTAGTATGTGCAAATGTACGTAATGTTAAGTTTAGTATACATTTTACTGATGTATAAAGAATGTGTGGTACACAATTTATAGATAATATGCAATACTCTAATGCAAATTCCATATAGCCAATTGATTCTTCCAAAAGACTTTGAGTGGGTTGTGGGTTTTTTTTAAGGTTTTTTTCTGTACAAAGAGCTAGCATTGTTTCTGCAGTAAGGTAGATGTCCTGGACCCATTCAGGGACATTCACTTCGTCCAACTTAAAGCCTATATCCTTCACATACTGATGGAAACACTGTCGGCACATACTGAGGCCGTATTTCTGAACAAGACCCTGCCAGTTTGAGCAAGAACAAGAACAAGAACCCTGGCCAAGTTTTCTTGGATGGCTCTAGTAGAAGTACTGGTGACCCATCTTGCTTTCTTGGAGGCAATGAGGCAGAAGGGCGACTTTCAGTGATTTTTGTCAAAAGCTATTGTCTGTAGCCATCTTATGGTTGCAACCGACAAAGAAGTGTAGTTCTAACATGAATGTTGGGTGATACTTTCATTTAAGTTAAGAACTAAGACAAAAGTGAAACAAGAAAGATGTTGGAATTTCACTTTTTAGTCAGTGTCAGGAGCAGCTTTTTTGCTGAATCAGATAATAGTTTCAAATACTGGAAGAATATTTCCGCCAATTTTTAATGCTATTCACATTGTTGGGACTCTAGACATGATACACTTTTAAGTTTAATCAGCATTAGTAGCATTTTCTCCATCACTTTTAACTGTAGACAGTCAACAAAACAATAAATGAGTCCTAATTTGTAGCATTTTCCAATTTCAGGCTACATAGATGATCTTACTGAATACATAATTGTGATAAGATGCATGGTGGCACACTGGTGTTGTCCACCATACACAAACAGTGGACATAAAAAAAAAAAACTATGAGGATAAATAACAGCAGTAAAGTAATTAAGAAATGATTTTTAAGTATTTATCTTTGTTTATAAATTATTTAATTGTAACTTTATGTAATTTAACTTTTAATAATGAGGTATTCGTTTACTCAGTACCTCTTTTAGCATTGCTAGTTATTAATTCTGGAGTTACAGCATATCTTGTTAGACTCATATGCAGTTTTACTTAGTATTCTCAAATTTAAATCTAGCTTGATAATATCTACCATTTGGTTTAAATCACGAACTTGATAATTTTCTCCCTAAATCATTTTATGAGTGCCACACACACACTCTATGTGTGTGTGTGTGTATGTGTGTATGTCTTTTCGAGATACTTAACAATCTTTCTGGTTTGGGTTAGGCCTATAATTAATAGTCTGTTTCCCCACACTCCAAAATACAAAAACCTTAACTTTGTCCTCCTCACTTGACTTTTAGTTAGTAGACCCAGAGGAATTCAGATACTCCTAAATCTTGTTGACATTCTTCAAAGAAACATGAGATTTTTATACCTCTGGGGTGAAATAGCTTTAATTGCTCTAAGTCTTAACCTCATCAAGATTAGGATTCTCCAAATAAAATTTTAGTGAAGGAAAGAAATGGGAAAGAATGAGAACTTACCCTACCGGATATCAAAACATACTATAAAACTATTTAAGAAAACAGGAGAAACAAATAAAGCCAAAGACAAATTAATCTGTTGAAAGAATGTCAAGTGCAGAATCAGGTCCAGATATGTATAGGAATCTTGTGTTTGTTAAAGCTAGCATTGCACATAAAAGTTACTATGTGTAAATATAGGAGAGTATTTCTAAAATACTGAAATGAATGGAGAGGCCCTTTGTAAATAAGCATGACATCAAACCAGAAAATAATAAGGAAAGATTGACATGTTTAACTACTTAAAAATTTTAGACTTCTTTATGGCAAGAGACATCATAAACTAGATTAAAGGGCAAATGATATACTGGGAGAAAGTATTTCTTCCACACATAATAGATAAATAGTATTATCCTTAGAGGTACACTGAATTTATTTTGGCTGAATACTGAACAGCTAGTGTTAAAATCAAAGAACAGCCTAAGGCAAGGCTGAATGTTCCCATCATTAAACGATCTTCTGAGATACAAGAATACATATGAAGTTTTATTTTAAGAATTTAAATGATATAATTTTATTATTAAAAATGCAGTATGTTTTTAAAGTTTGTCATCATGATGTAGCAATATAATCTCTCAGCACTGCCAGCTGCTAGATGGTTCCTCTGCACATTTGCAATACTTAAATAGATCTTTTTACCTGATAAAAATCATGAATTGGAGGGGGGCTACCTATGCCAATGTAGGTTACTATTAACGGATATTTTGCTATCCGATCAATAAGCTTTCCTTTTTCTCTAATAATAACAAAAAGGTAAAGACTAACCTCCCCAACTCTAGACCTAAAGATTTGGCTGATTGTAATGGTGCAGTGTCATTGAAGCACTCCCACAAACTAAAACTTAATGCGTGCAATGCTTAAAGAAAACGCTTTCTGAATATTTAAGATGTAGGATTTTTGCCCTCACATTTTTATTTCTAATATTTTTACGTTCATTTGCTACTTCCCACAATTATTGGATGTCCTGCTTTCTCTGCTGGCAGCCATTGGTTGTTACCAAGTCCTTTTCTGTCAGCATTAGTATGCACAGCAAACAATATTAAGACTTGTTTTGTTCCAGCAGCTTTTTCACATGCGATAGCTGCTCTTCCATCTCAGTTTGAACATTTGTGTGAATACGTATAAAGGCAGTTACAAACCTTTCCTTGTGTATCATATTGTTTGTCTTTGGCTGAAAGAGATTTTCAGTCCCAAGTTACAGTCCTAATACTTATCAATATTTTTTAAACCAGTATTCAGATATTAGCAATAAGTCCAAATGATGGTATTATGCTTATTAAATATGATGATAACCTATGTGATCTTTGATCTCCACAAGTTCAGTAAAGCTGGAAATGTCATCCAAGCAGGCATCTGTCTATTCAGTCTTCCAAAGACTAAAGCTGATTTTGGCTGAGTACTGAGGCCAAAGCTGAACTTCAATCATGTTTAATATTTATAATATACAGAGTACTCTTTTAGATTAGTAAGAAAAAAATGGACAAAAGACATGAACAAATAAATCACAGGAGAAGAAATACAAATAGTGAACGAACACGAGAAAATGTTAAACCTCAGTAGGCATCAAGTTACATGCAGTTACAACAATGACAATTTTTTTTATCTTGACAAAAAGATTTTAAAGCTCAGTAAAGCAGTATTGGTGAGAATGTCCAGAAACAGGGTAAATTGTACATCTTTTTATTGAAGGGCAGTTTTGCAATATTTACCAAAGGTTTAAAATGTGTACTCTCTGTTCTAGCACTGTCACTTAGAGGAATGTACCCTCCAGAGTACTCAAACATGTGCTCAAAGGCTTATACAAGACTGTAATACTAGTTCTAATAGTGAAAGTTCAAATCAAATCTAAATAGGCATTAGTAGGGGGCTGGAAAAAATAATGCTGGATAACTATGCAAAGGAATGCCCTGTAATCACTAGAAATAATGAACTGGATCTATTTTTACTATCTTAGAAACACACATATATTGTTAGAGAGGAAAACGCCAGTTGCAGAATGTCATGTGATTCCTATTTGATTTAAAAATAAATAAAAAGAAAAGTGTGGAAGGACAAGCACCAAACCATTAATGGTGATAACTCAGGATGGAAGAGGTATTGGGATAGAGGAAATCATAGGGAAGAAGGTAATATTTTTTACATCATACATACTTCTTTATTATTTGACTTATTATAATGAACATCTATTACTTTTTAATTTTATAAAAGATTTAAATAAAAGTAGGATAGACTAAACCATGGAAGAAAATGTTACATTAAAGACAGAAAAATGAGCTGTTCCTCATCATTCCAAGGCAGACCCACAGAAAGCCTCCAGTGACTTGGTGGGTAGCCAAAAGAATGTTAATCACAGGTATAATTGAACAGCTGGAGAAGCAGCGGTTTATAACCTTGAAGAATTCAAGAAATGACAAAGTTACAAACCACAAATTCCAATAATAAAATAATTAAGTTTAAAAAAAGGAGAAACAGGGAAGAAAACTATCAGAATCAACGTCATGTCCCCTTCTCTCATTTGCTAATAATCCATGTATAGAGGAGAAATTTCTATGATGAACCAACTTATAATGCTAGTGCTACAGAGGGACACCTGCCTTGTAGAGTAACTGCTATTTATGGCTATGTTGTGTGTGTTTCTTATTTATTTATCTTCTTCTATCCATCCATGCTTTCCGTACAGTAAACATAGGGTTAACAAGAGGGATACAGAGTCAACAGGCAGAGTCCCATGAGGGCAGGAATTTGCTTAGCACTAGTTCTCTAGTACCTGGTACATAGCAGGGACTCAGTAAATATTTGCTGAATGAACGAATGTGTGGGCTGCAGTCCAGTGGGAAATATGGATAAGTAAACAGACAACTGGAAGGCATATTCTTAGTGCAGTGATATAGGTATGAACAGACAAAACAGAAATGGGCACATAGACTGCTAGGAAGCCCCTGGAAGACATCCCCAAGGAGGCTGTGCCTGAGCTAAATATTGAGAGATGAGAAGAAGCCTGCCAGGCAAAGGTAGCAACAGAAGCAAAGGTGCAGAGCCAGGAAAGAGCAGAGCTGACTGAAGACGCTGCAAGGCGTTTAGTCTGGTTTAAAGCATGGGGAGAGAAGGCTGGAAAGATTAGGTCCAGGTCACAGAAGATCTTGGCAGCCATGCTAAGGATGTTGGATTTTACCTGAAGAGAATGTCTTCAAGAAGACAAACAAATTTATATATGTTTTTTTTAAGATTTTATTTTTTTTCCTTTTTCTCCCCAAAGCCCCCCAGTACATACCTGTACATTCTTCGCTGTGGGTCCTTCTAGCCGCAGCATGTGGGACGACGCCCCAGCGAGGCCCAACGAGCAGTGCCGTGTCCGCGCCCAGGACTCGAACCAACGAAACACTGGGCCGCCTGCAGCAGAGCGTGCAAATTAACCACTCGGCCACGGGGCCAGCCCCACAAATTTATATTTTTAAAAGATGTACGCAAATACTTAATTTGCTTGTCTTAATTTTGAAAATAATAGAAGAAATTTTGTATGTGCTTTACAAGAATTCATTTAATTCTTATAACAATCTATGGAGTAGGTACTCTTATTGTCTCCATTTTGCAGCTGAGGAGACAGAGGTACAGGGAAGCTAAGTAATTTGCCCAAGTTGACTCAGTTATTGGTGGAACTGAGATACAAACCCAGGCAGTCTGGATCCAAAGCCCAGGCCCTTTTCCATTATACTGCACTATTTTTGTTTGTGTTTCTTTAAAAACATATAGGCTTGCTTCAGAAAAGGGAATCCAAAAAGAGAATGGAAAAAATTTCTCCTGACCACCCACCACTCAAGACAGAATGTTCTCTGGCCTTGCAAATAGAATCACTCAGCAGTTCAGCAGTCTGCCTGTCTTTTCCCCACTGCCCTCTTACCATTCAGGTGCTTCTTAACCCCTTTAGTCTTGATCTCTGTCTCCCTCCTCCCTTTCTGGATGGGCTATAAACCTTTCTGGCTTTCAGGGTACCCCCGGGTACTTCCAGGGTAGCCCCAGCCATGAGAGACGTGAGATTTGAGACGGGGTTACAGGAGCTGTCTGAGCCTTTCTCTTCTAGAATCAAAAGTACATATACCAGGGGCTGGCCCGGTGGCACAGCGGTTAAGTTTGCACATTCTGCTTCGGCAGCCCAGAGTTCACCAGTTTGGATCCCAGGTGTGGACCTACGCACTGCTTATCAAGCCATGCCGTGGCAGGCGTCCCACATATAAAGTAAAGGGCAAGGATGTTAGCTCAGAGCCAGTCTTCCTCAACAAAAAGAGGGTTGGTGACAGATGTTAGCTCAGGGCTAAGCTTCCAAAGGAAAAGAATGCACATGCCACAGATCTCAAAAAAATGGGAGAGGTTGGCGGAGGACTCAGTCTGATCATCTTTTACTCACTTATGAATAATCAAGATTGTTATTCAGTCCACGAGCATTTACTGAATAGCACCTCTTTGTGCCTGGAACTGTGTAGGGAGGCAGAGGTGAGATGAGGGAGGAAGAAGATGTCACCCTCATCAGTGATCTTTCTGTCTTAGGCTTTCATTCAGACTAGTATTTCATAGCTAGCTTTGTGTCAACAAAAATGACCACGTGATTTTTACTGAACAGATGAGGTGATGTGGTTTAGAGGTCTGGTTAGTGGAGGGCGCTGTATACCCAACTCCCACCCCTAGGCTGTTCCATTGACCACACTGTAAATCCTGTACCTTTGCTTCAGGGAACCTCTATACATGCCACACTATTATTTGGGAGGATTAAGTGTCATCATCATCTAACCTTGTGCTGTAAGAGGAGCAATGTGAGAACGTGCTCTCCTCTTTTCAAAAATTCAAATAATTGCTGAAGAAAGGCAGAAAATGTGGGAGACTTAAATTTCAATTTATTTATCCAGTGATGAACTTGTGCTTTTTCTTTAGTAAAGAGTGGAAAGACTGATAGATGATAATCTCAAAGATTGATAAAAACTTGGAAAAGTAGTAATAATCTGGAACCAAAAATGATGGGAAATTTTTCCTTCTTTTTTAGAAAGAAATTGTTAGAGAAATAAGGTCAAGTAATTTGGAGACTATCCTTCATGCCTGGCATATCAGTATCCATGCAATATGAAACCCTATAACAAGATTCCACCTTACTTAGGGTCATAATTATAAATTTTAAGAAAGAGTGTCTTATGCCATTAAGTTCACTGTGATAGTCATTGGCTACATATATACTGCATAGTTTCGATTCATTTACTTGCAGTCTTAACTTTCTTCTATTCAGCAAAATATTTTAGCATTAAAAACTATTTGATTAATAACACAATTTTAAAATTCCTTCATTTTATACTTTTATTCCTTCTTTTATACTTTAAACAAGTTTAAGATTTTTATAAATTTGCAGAGATGCATGCACAATAATGTTCTTTACAGCATTGTTTATAAAACAAAAATTGAAAAGAACTCAAATGTCTCTAAACAGGAAATTGGTTGTCAATGCAGATGAATATTAAAAATGATAAAGTAGGTCTGTAATTACTGATATAATAAGTTATTTACCATATAGTGATTTTTTAAAGATTATAAAAGCAGACTATAAGTTAATCCTTTTTTAAATTATATGTTTAGAAAAGATGTCTAGGAAGATATGTCAAAATGTTAACAGTACTTCTCTCTGAGTGAATTTACACATCGTCTTCTCTTACAACTTTCTGTCTTGTGTATTGTCTGAGATGGTTTTTAAAATTATTATTAATTACTGTTTTTAAATTAGAATGTATAATTTTACAGGTGAAAAATATTTTTTAAAATCAAACTTGAAAAGGTAAAAGGAACTCTGAAAGATATTTACTGTTAATTATTTAAGCATACAAAAAAAAGTTTTGCGCAATGCGTGTTAATTTTGTCAGCACTCTAACTTGTTTCTGAGATGTTTTTCCCCCTCTCCCCCTACTGAAATAGTATTAACACTTGATGTAACACTTTTCCCCACCCCACAGCTTCCTGTTCCCTATCCTTCATCTGTCTCCCTCTCCCTCCTTTCACCTGCCTTTTGAGGTAGAACGTTAACCTCACTGGTCATTCTTCTGACGTTAAGCCTGTTCTCTGCCTCCATCAGTAAGTTAGGAAGTAGAGGTGGGTCTTTAGTGTGTTTCACTATCATAGAGTCTGTTTAACTAAAAACCTGTCTTGAGTGATGTAGACTTAAGCCTTTAAGGATGCCCAGGTTTCACCGTAAGGCTTTGCCTTCTACACTGCCAGAAATTGGAACAAGATGATTTTTTTTTTGAGGGTAGAGAAATGCATCTCAGACCTCTTTTTGGCCCTTTTTTAGACAATAAGGTCATTACTTAGTCTGAACTGAAAGGCCACATTTTCAAAAAAGTGCCATGTCAATTCCCAGGTATTTTGTGTCTACATTTAGTATTGCTGGTTTAAATCTTCTTGAGCCCTGGCTGGGCTGGTTTAACTGATAGAGTTTTGGTTTCAGCATTTGGGCAAGTGAAGGAGAAGAATCATGAGAGTAGGCAGAGAGGCAAAAGTTCTGACCAAACCCATATACTGAGTAGTCCGTTAGTTGTTTGTGATATAAGTGAATGTAAGAAACTGGCCTCTCCCTAGAAAAACAGTAACAAGCTTAGCACAACAAGAAAACTTAATCAAGGTTTGTTAAAATTTAAGCAAGGTCTGGTTAGAAGGGCTCTCAGTTGCTTTGTTGTCGTCAGCCTCAACAGATCATTAAAAGGTGATGTTTCTGCTGCGCCTTTAATATTGAGAAGATGCGACCATGAATAACTTACTAGGTTAGAGTCTCAGAATCTTCCCAAGTTATGGGTGGTATTAGACCATAGGCACATTTCCATTCTTTGCCTTTTTTCTTTTTCATATTTAACATTAGCTTTGTTAACTTTTCTCCTTTTCCTTTTTGGTTCCTTCTTATCCACTTGCTCTAATACATTCAAATTCTCAACACCAAAAATAATGGGAAATAAAAGTCAGGGAAGGAGTGAAATTAGAGAATAGGGGGAGAAGGGTGGATTCTGGGATCTCCAGAAACCTAAATTACTTTTGTTTTAATTGCTTTGATTTTTTTCATTAAACATTGATCCTGTCTGAGTAAAGAACAGTCTCCCACACCACCTGCAGTTAGGAGTGAGGACTCCTTTCAGAGCCCTGCTCCGCCCCTTGTGCCGCTGCCTTTGGCAAGTGACTTTCCCGCCTTGTGCTTCAGTTTCCTCAGGTGTCGGCTCTCTCCGGGTGTTCTGTAGTTAATACGTTTAGGACATGGTAAATCAGTGAGTGTTAGCTATTCTTAGCATCTATTCGCATTTTTTTAATAAAGGGCCATGTAGATTTTGATATTCGCAAATTTGGAGAGAGAAGTAGACCATGTTCCCCTGTGTCATTGGGTCTCACTACCAGCTGCTGCATGACTGTGTTCAGCTGAGGCTGTGAGTGCGCCCTCAGTGCTAATAGACCACCACTGCCTCGGATACAACCTGGGCTAAAGGAGTTGACCCTGGAGTCTCCCTTCCACAGCCCACCTGCATTTTCTCAGTGAAGTATCAGTTTGGAAACAAGGGGAGGAGGGTGAGAAGTGTGTGGTGGGGACAAGGAGAGAGAATAAGACTTGTCAAGAAATATGAGAAGAGGTGTCACTAAAAGCACAGGTAGATGACTCTTGGAGCAGCTGGTGTGACATGTGGCTTATCAGTGGCAGGTTATTGCCAAAGTGATGCTGTTTCAGGTGGGAGCAGCAGCTTCTCACCTCCTCCAGGCCCACTCCTTGAACAAGGGCCAGCTTTCCAGACACTCCTTCTCTGGAAAGAGGAAGAGGTGCTGTATTTACTGACTCCTGACTCTGCTTCCTTTCCAGCTGACCCTCTGGTGGGCAGCATTGCCACACAGTACATGACCAACAGAGCAGAGCACGACCGGATGGCCAGACAGTGGACCAAGCGGTATGCCACATAGGGGCCTGCTGCCTGCCGCCCCCGCCGGACCTGTGCAAGCACATTCACCAAGTGCATCAGTAGCCCTGCCCACCCCTCTGGACCTCGGTTCTTATTTTCTTATTTTTATTAAATTTTGAACTGTTTTGTGATGATATGTCATCCATCCCCCACTCCCTTCTCCCTCTCTCCTCCTCTTCCTTTGCTTTCCCTCCCACCCCTTGTTTTATTCCCTTTTTGATTTCTATTAACTTGAAAGATTTGGGGGTTTTTTTCCCACCTCAATGTGGATGGGAACTTTTGTTTTCAGTGCAAACAATGTTGGATCTGTAATAGTAAGAGCTTTCTTACAAAGCTTTGTATTACTGTGTGGTTTTGTTTTTTGTTGTTGTTCGTTTTATTTTGATTTTTTTCCTTTTATGTGGTCTTTGGGAAGACACGAATTCAGAATTATATCTTGTTTCTACTTAAATGTAGTGCTTAGGATTAATTTTTTTGTACTGAAGTCTTTATTGGTGGGTGCATGCTACTGGGAACAAGTTTTTGTACAAAAGCTTCAATCAGAATCACTGTGCATTACTGAGACTCTGTTTATCACTAGCCTTCTGTCCCCCACACAGAAGACTGTTGGATTGAACAAAATAATATGTATTTTGATTTACTTAAAGTGCTTGTAAATTTCTTAGGGACCTGCCACTTTTGACTGTGGATCAGTTGATGTACACTTGTATTATTAAAGCACTCAATAAATCACTGTGGCTGATAAATGCACTTCTGGTAACCCGGCGTTTGCTTTGTATCCTGGTGACCGGAGTAGCCCTGCATGTGGCGAGGCTTGTCTCATTCAATTACAGATTCCAGTGTATTTTTCATCTCAAACCTCTAATATTTCTTTTCTGTTGAGTAACTTAGCATGTGGAATTTCTGCAGCTGTCAGTAGCCTGATGATTTTATGCTTATTTCAGATTACTATCATTTTACACATTGGCTGGACATTACTTTCTCATAGACATCCTTTGTTTTACAACCATCTTTACGCAGCACTTAAAATGTGTGACTCCAAAAATAGCCTTCTAGTGAAAAGGAGGTCTGAGCTGATCATTGCGTTCTACCACTTTTGAATTTATTTCTCTCCTCTTTTTCCTCTTAAGATTGTTGTAGTGATTGCCCTTGAGTTTTGGGTTTATTTTTTCTCCATAATTTTAGGGAAAGAAGTAAACTCAACTGTATCAGGCATGGTCAGCACCTTCAGTGACAAGGGTGTGTCTGCCTGGCTTTGACCTTCAGGCTATTTTAGGTATGCAGCTATAGGAGGCAGAGGACACATGTGTGGTGCAGTTTGGAAAACACACTGACATGCTGATTGATATTCAGGGTTCTTTGTGTTACAAGGCATAGTGGAAACTCCTGCTTCCACTAATTACAGATAAGCCCACCATACAGCTTGGTCTCTTTTAAGGAACATCTTTACTGCTGCATAGTAGGATTTACAAGTATAAGTCATACACCTCTAAATATTTCTGATTCGAATTTTATTATCTCTATCTAAAACATTTTAAATATCTAATTCAAAAATACGCAGTTTTTGTTGGTTTTTAGCAGTTAAAAAGAAATCCTAAAGAAAATATGTTTAAATATTGAAAATGTTACTTTTAAACCAAAGTACCTAGGGATATTTTTTCTCTTCTTAATAGCAATTTTACCATTCGTTTTATTTGAAAACATTTTCAGCATACCAAAACACCATACGGTCTCTGTTGCAACTGCTCAACTCTGTAGTTGTAGCAAAAGGAACTACAGGCAATACATATGAATGGGCATAGCTACGTTCCAAGAAAACTTTATCTACCAAAACATTCCGTAGCCAGGTTTGGTCCCTGAGTTGTAGTTTGCCATAGACTGGGGGAAAAAAAGAGTCAATAAATTTAAAATAAAATACATTTAATTAATATAATACAATACTAATTTTTAGGAAATTACCCAGAATGTTTTATTGCCTACAGACTTTCTTACTACAAAGGTTTATATATTTACTTTAATACCTTAGATTAAAAAATTCAACCCTAAAAGCGTTGAACCATTGTAATACACAATTTTATTAAACTGATTTTTTTTTACTTTTAACTGATTAAACAGTCGTGATATTAATACTGACTTTTATAGACAATGTTTAAATTCACTTTGCCTTCTTTTAAAATGTCAACCCCATTGGACACACATTTTAAATGATACGTTACATCTACATCTCATACCTGGTTGTACTTCAGATCATTTAAAAATGTGTGTTATTTAGGAGGCAGAGATTATAACAATTCTAGTAAGAAACGCTGTCACAAATCTGTGCTTGCTTTCCCATGAGCCATTTTTAGGTTTTATGCCAATTTGATATGAAGAGTCTATAAAATTTCCCTCCCCATGTTTATGAATTCTGGATACTTAATGACAAGTAAGTGTACCCTCCCCTCAAAAGGTGAAAGCTAGAGAAACTCCGGAGAGACCAGCAGACTCTTAGTTGATTCTAAGTCTGGATTCCAGGTAACATGGTCATTTTACTTGAAATCTGTAACCACAGCAAGCAATACAATTCCAATAAGTTTTCAAAAATGTTTGAAAATAAGATTTGGGAGTAGTTTAGCACTCAGAAAGCTGAATAGTTTTGCTAATAATTGTAGGAATAACATTTCTTAAAATTCAGGAACGATTTTGTACCTTAGTATTATTAACTTTCTGAACCAATTATTGCTGGTTATAGTATTTTGTAGCTTTGTTAAATAAAATGTTGGCAGGTCCTTGACTAAGACAGGACCATTGGTCATTGAGAAAGTAGTTCAAAATGATATTTAT
The DNA here is from genome assembly GCF_041296265.1 of Equus caballus. Classification (NCBI taxonomy): domain Eukaryota; kingdom Metazoa; phylum Chordata; class Mammalia; order Perissodactyla; family Equidae; genus Equus; species Equus caballus. Next base: position 70,702,343 of record NC_091699.1, on the reverse strand, counting down.
TGATCTTAAGTAATTCAGAAGGTTGTGGCCTTAAATTATCATAAAACTGCAAATAAATAGGACGTTCTTCATCTGTCCTTCTAGAGGAATCCTTTGAAGATAGCAAGTACAGAAGTAATCAATCTTTTCTTATTCCAAGACTAGAGAGTAAACCTAGAAGTTCATCCTGAAATACTGGTTTGGGAATTAGGAGGAAAATATTTGTTCAGAAATGTACTGTGTACCAAGCCGTCAGTTACCTAATAGAACCTTAGCCTAGCCCTTTAGGGTGTAGGTGGCTGCCGTAATCTGAATGTTTGTATTCCGCCAAAGTGCACCTGTTGAAATCCTAATCCCCAAGGTGATGGTGTAGGAGGTGGCGCCTTTGGGAAGTGATTAAGTTATGAGGGCAGATCCCTCATGATTGGGATTAGTGCTCTTATAAATGAGATCCCAGAGTGCTCCCTAACTCCCCTCCACCGTGTGAGCGCATAGTGAGAAACGGCAGGCAACAACTGGGGAGGAGGGCTTTCAGCAGAACCCCGCCGTGCTGGCAACCTGGCCTTGGACTTGCAGCCTCCAGAGCTGTGAGAAATAAATTTCTATTGTTTATAAGCCACCCAGTCTGTGGTATTTTGTTATAACAGCCTGAATGGACTAAGACAGTGGCCCTCAGTCATACACAGTTAACAGGGTGCCAGAGTGAGATTCCCACCCAAGCATGTGACACCAGAGCCCTTGCTGTCAACTAAAAAACCACGTACGCCTTTCATCTAACTACAAGATCACACTGTAAAAGTAACTGGGCATAATTCAGTCTTAGAGTCAAGGTGCTGTACAATTTCTAGGTGGTGGGGGTTTACCATCTTCAGTAAATGGAAAAGCGTTGAAGGAAGTGTGGACCTGGTATTAGATGGGCAACCAAACAGCACTTCTAACCTTAGTGGTGCCGCATTACATTTTAACCAGCCATGGGGAGACCCCTGAACTTCTCCGCATCTCAGTACTATAGTAAAAGGTGCTGTTAATTATTATCAGGCATGGCAGTTTTTAAATGTCTCTATAATAATTTGTGCTTTAAAAAGAGACATGTTCATAATTAACACTGGAAACTGTTAAAATTGTACAAAAAAGCCCTACCAGAGGATCCTGACCTATCCATGTATTTTATTTCCAGGTAGCTTTATAACCTGTCACAATGTCCCTTCTGTACAGGCTCTCTGGTATGCAGGGTGGGACCTCAAGCCGTGTGCGCACATGCTGTATCCTTAACTAGTCCTGTAATTGTCCTCCAAGGAATTCTGGGCAGGCCTAGCTGTATTCTGAATCCTAGCACTTAAGCTGCATCACATGTGGAACCTCCTGGAGTTGACTTTTTCAGGGGGCTCAGGGCTAGCTTGGCCTCTGAGGACTTCCTGTAGTAGCCATGCATTTCCCCACATCCATGCTCCCCCTGGGGAGCTGATTGGTTCCTTGAGACTGGAACATTCTTTCTCCACTAGATACCTTTCGCTCACAGATTGCACCATGAGCACTGGTAATGTGGGTTAGGATAACCAACTTATCCCGGTTTAGCTGGGACTTTCCCTGTTTTAGAACAGAAACTAGTCCCAGTTTTAGGAACTCCCTCAGTCTGGGACAAACCAGGAGTGTCAGTCATGAGAGCTTTTGTGCCAGAACTAAATTTCAACATAAGGTCTCAGGCATTACATGGGGCCACTTTGGCCTGCAGAAATGTTTTATTTGAGGAACAGTGTTTTACTTGAAGTACAGGAATCCTTTTAGAAGAGACATGCACTCTACAGTTTGAAGAATTTCCGCCACTCTCACTGGCTTTCACACCCAGCCATTTTCATTCACTCCCTGGTTCTGAAGGCATGTGAGTTTAAACCAACCACAACCTTCCTTTACATCTTCAGACGTGACTTAAGGTATGTATGCCTTGCTATGAATGAGTAGTCTTAAGCATAATATGCTTTTTGAGAGGATTTTTTTAAAGGGAAATTCCTGAATTTTAAAAATCTCTTATGTATGGGACCCACACGGGAAAATGGAGGAGACAATGTAATCCCCTCTCTTTCTCACCTGTTCGTATATGCACAGTCAAAGTGGGAGCCAACCCCAATTGCTCTAAAACTCGAAGTGTCAGGGTTTTCAGTTCTGGTTACAGAAAAATCGCTACCCAAACCTTGGCATCTTTTGGAGCTGGTGTGACCCTAATCCCACTCTCGTATCGTCCCCTCCTCCCATGCAACATTGCCCTCCCATCCATCTTAAAAAATTAGATGGGAGGTCAGAGTTCAGGATGACAATCATATCCTGGTCTGTAGGAAATTTAGACCTCCTGAGAAATTCTGTCAAGCTATGCAACAGAAAAGTAACAGATGCTTTACAGTTGGTGCCACTGAGCGCGTTGAGAAACACCAAGCATGATTCTTTTACTTACTCTATAGAGCAAGAACTGTACAAAGGGGCAGAGAGAGGTCACACTTGCCTGGTACAGCCTGCCTCTGCTGAGATTGCCAAGAAGTAAGATGATAACATTCTTCTTTGTCTGTTCAGTCTCCAACTTGAAACTACTGACAAATAAATAAATGAAGATGGCCACCACCATAAACTTTGACAGTTTTAGTCTCCATCCTTTAGACTGACAGCTGACTTTATGTTCACCACCGAACAGCTCCCAAGACTGTGATTTAAACAGCTTATGGATGGTTATTGAAAACCTATGATGAGAAATTCCAGAAGCTATTATTGACCCCAAAGAGACCCCATTCACTTTAAGCAATAATGAGGAAGTTATTTTAAATTCAACCATGACTGTATGTTTTTATTTAAACGTAAAAACAGCTGTCCATGTTAAAGAATCCCAGAATTCTCATGTGTTCTTAGTGGTGCATAATAAAATACCAGCATGTACTTGTCAGTCCACATTTGGGCTCTCGGATTTTGGAGGCATAGTAATGTTTATTATTTGGGATTTTTTTAAATAGTTGAATAGAAGAGAGAAAAAATAGATTTACATAAAAATTGTATTTTTTAATGTAAGAAAAATTTACATAAAATGAGTATATATAGGGGCCGGCTCCATGGCCGAGTGGTTAAGTTCTCGCGCTCCGCTGTGGCGGCCCTGGGCGCAGACATGGCATCGCTCGTCAGGCTACGTTGAGGCCCCCTCCCACATCCCACAACTAGAAGGACCTGCAACTAAGATATACAACTGTGTACTGGCCGGGGGGGAGGGGTTGGGGAGATAAAGCAGAAAGAAAAAGAAAAAAGATTGGCAACAGTTGTTAGCCCAGGTGCCAATCTTCAAAAAAAAAAAAAAATGAGTATATATAAAAATAGGTTTAAGTAAAAATGTTACTTTCCTGGGCAGTGTAAAATAGCACAAAGACTATATGTAGTAAACTCCCAAAATGTTAGGGGCCAGCCTGGTGGCATAGTGGTTAAGTTCATGCACTCCGCTTTGGTGGCCCAGGGTTCACTGGTTGGGATCCCAGGTGCAGACCTACACACTGCTCATCCAGCCATGCTGTGGAAGCATCCCACATACAAAATAGACCAAGGTTGGCACAGATGTTAGCTCAGGGACAATCTTCCTCAAGCAAAAAGAGGAAGATTGGCAACAGATGTTAGCTCAGGGCCAGTCATCCTCACCAAAGAAAAAACTCCCAAAATGTTTGTAAGCAATTTAACTTGATTTGTTTTATGGATTAAGAGGTCAAGGAGTAAGTTGCTGGGTCAGCAGAGTTAAGGGAAATCAGAAATGTGCACTAGTTAAGAAGAATAGAAATTTTGTCATATTGGTAATATTTATAGCAAGAAATTGAGAGTGTAGCCTCCATTTAGGGAAGATGAATAGGGAACTATAATTCCTTCTGAGGCAGAGTCTATAAATTACCCCTAATATCCACTCTCCTTTTTTTCCTCTTATAAATAAAACCATTGGAGTTCTAGCTGGGCACGTGGCCTCCTAGCTAGAGACTAAATTCTCCAGTCTCCCTGTAGTAGGTTGATAACAAAAGTGTTCCCAATTCTCTCTCTCTAACATCCACATCTTTTGCAGCTTCTTCCATGAAAGGGTGGAATCTTTTTTTCGCCACTCCTTGAATCAAGGCTGGCCTCATGACTTGCTTTGGCCAGTAGATGATGATGCAAGTAGTCTTGTGGCAGTTTCAAGCCTGGGCCTCCAGAGGCCTCATGCACTTTTCACCTCTCAGAACCCTTCCATGCTTTGAAAATAAACCCCAGGCTAGCCCACTAGAAGATGAGAGACCACATTGGGAAGAGCTGAGACATTCCTAGACCAACCCATTCCCCCCCCCCCCCCTCCGGTATCCAAAACAGCAGCTGACAGCAGTTGCGTGCATCAACCCAACCAAGGCCAGATATGCTGTCCACCTGATCCTTAGAAATGGTGTTGACTTAAGCCACTGAGTTTTGAAGTGCTCTGTTGCGCAACAATATCTAATACCCTTCCTTACAGCTAGGCATAGCCATGGAACTAAATTCTAGCCTAAGGAAGTGAACAAAAGTGACAGGAGCAAAGTCCAGATCTCACCCTGTGAAAGGAAGCTCCTCACCCTCCACTCCCTCTTTACACTTTCCCTGGTCTGGAATGTGGGTGTCGTGCTGGTGAGCCAGCTGTTACCAAGTCGACAAGGGCCACACCCGAGAGAATATGGAGCAGCAACAGGCAGAAAAAGTTCAGTTTTTAACATGTTGAGATTGAAATACCTTGGCTACATCCAACTAGAAATGTCCGGCCCCTCGATATGCTAGACTCACTTTCAGGAAAGCTCAGTTTCCGCAATGGTAGCTATGAAGTTGGGAATCCTCAGAGTATGGAAAGGAACGTGGTGATGGGATGGATGAAATCGCTTAGGGAGAGGGAGTGAAGAGGAAGAAGGCCAGAGCCAAGCCTTGAGGACGAACCACGTGGCTTACCACCTGTCCTGCCCCAAATGTCTAGAGATGACATTTTAATGCATTTATTTGAAATTGTTTATTTTTAAAACAAAATATCTATACCATTGATGGGAAAAAAGAATGCCATCAGGAGATGAAACATTCTGAAGAATTATGAAAAGACAGAGAAGCTGGAATTATTGACAGACCAAAAGCAGGAGTGTGCACAAAGTAGAACTCACGTGAGGGAAAACTACAGGGTAAGAGCCGGTCCAGAGTTACCCTCCTTCCTGCTGCTGGAGCTACTGCTATGGACCCCGCGAAGGTGGAGCTACGAGATCACAGGAGCCTAGGTCCCTGGTGCCGTAGAGTGTGGAGCACCCTGGACATCCCACCCAGACTTCCATGTGGAGAGAAGTCTACCGTTATCTTCTTTAAGCCACTGCCGCGTTGGGATTTCTGACACTTGCAAGCTGGTCTGAGCCTGGCAAAGACGCACACCAATCTCGTGATGCTGGCTGCCTTGGGGGAGCAGAGGGAACAAGGGAGACACCCCAACAAGATTTCAATTTTACCTCTAACATTTTATTTCTGTTTTTATGGAGATAAAAGGCCAATAACTATGACAAATGTTAACACATTCTGGGTGGTTGAAACACAGGATGTTTCCTATATTATAAGCTGTACTTTTCTATATGTAATTATTTTTCCAAATTAAAAATTTTTTAATGTAAAAATGGATTGTAAGCAAACCTTAGATAAGAGGGGATAAGAGTTTAGTTACTGTGTGATGTATTTTGATACACTTGTTTTCTATAGTGAGTGCATATTACTTTTGTAATCAGGAGAAAAATAAAGACATAACCGAGAAGGTAAAAGTTGGAATGGCTGCAAGCAGCCAAGGTAGGAAATGGTTTCAATAAGAATTGTTTTGAGGGGCTGGCCCGGTGGTGCAGCGGTTAAGTGCGCACGTTCCACTTCAGCGGCCCAGGGTTCACTGGTTCGGATCCTGGGTGCGGACATGGCACTGCTTGGCAAGCCATGCTGTGGTAGGCATCCCACATATAAAATAGAGGAAGATGGGGACGGATGTTAGCTCAGGACCAGTCTTTCTCAGTTCAGGACTAATCTTACTCAAAAAGAAAAAGAATTGTTTTGAAAGGAGATAGCAAAAACGGATGGTCATTTGAGTGAGATGTTTGATCAAAGGAGGGGTGTTAAAAGTGAAAGATACTAGAGCCTACTCACAATAATGAAAATCACCTGGAAAAGAAAGCATAGGCAGGGGCTGGCCCCGTGGCCGAGTGGTTAAGTTCGCGCGCTCCGCGGCAGGCGGCCCAGTGTTTCGTTAGTTCGAATCCTGGGCGCGGACATGGCACTGCTCATCAGACCACGCTGAGGCAGCGTCCCACATGCCACAACTAGAAGAACCCACAACGAAGAATACACAACTATGTACCGGGGGGCTTTGGGGAGAAAAAGGAAAAAATAAAATCTAAAAAAAAAAAAAAAGCAAGCATAGGCATCTAGCCTTGCTACTGAAAGCAGTGGCATCACCTGGGATCTTGTTAGAAATGCAAAATCTCAGGCCCTGGCTCAGACGTGTGGGATCAGACTAGGCATTTCAAAAGGCCCACAGGTGATTCACGTGCACACTGAAGCTGAAGTAGCACCAAGATAGGGTCACAAGCCTGTGGACGGAGGGGCACTTCTGTCCTGGCCGGGAGGAGGGTCCTGGGGGCTGTGCAGATGCAGGAAGCTTGTTGATTTGGTAATGGAGAGGTGAGGGAGTCACCATCTGACAGCTTCTAATTTCTGAGTAAAGAGCGAAGCGGGATCACCTTCTAGGAGGCAGGAAGGGAACGTGGGAGGTTTCAGAAGAGAGAGAGTATGAAACGGTCACCTCAGAAAGGGAAGAGTGACCAGGGCGGAGTGCCCACGTGGAGATGTGAGCTCATGAGCTGAAAGAAACCGACACTGGTCAGCCAGCTTGAATGGCTTTCTCGAGCAACGTTCGGCTGCTCAGGCGCAGGCAAGAGAAGACAGATGGGCCACGCAGAATGGGCTTTGCTGAGCTACGTGGGCAGGAGGCCGAGAGAGACGAGAGAATCAAGGGAACTGATTAAATGATGGACCCTGAAATCCGTCCTGGCAGTGAGGATCTAAAAGCAAGGGGAGGACGGAAAGCGGCCATTACAGATTCAGTAAGGGCAGTCTGGCATTGATGTGTTTCACTGTGTGTTTCACTGGGGTTAGTTATTGACATCACAGTCAGATTACTGTAACCGGAACAGACCTCCTTCTGTTCTGAACCGAAGAGTTCACTCTCCACATGATTCATGTTGTGTGTGCAATTTTGTTGTGTGTGCCACAGTTTCTCTCCACTCGTGTCAAAAATTGAGGGAATCTGTGGGGCTGGCCCGGTTGCATAGTAGTTAAGTTCACATGCTGTGCTTTGGCAGCCCAGGTTTTGTGGGTTCCGATCCCAGGCACAGACCTACACACCACTCATCAGCCATGCTGTGGCGTGTCCCACATACAAACTAGAGGAAGATTGGCACAGATGGTAACTCAAGGACAGTCTTCCTCCTGCAAAAAGAGGGAGATTGACAACAGATGATAGCTCAAGGCCAATCTTCCTCACCTAAAAAAAATAAATGAGGGAATCTATATTCTGAGTTACTGGTAAAGGTAATAATACCAGGTGCCCTGAGAAGGGGCCAGGAAGAATCACCAATGTGCTGCCTCCGTGCCAGGTTCTACCTATATGCATGTGTATATCCTTCTCTAATTCCTAAGATAAGCCCTGTAGGAGAGGCCTGATCACAACCTGCCCCCCACCAAGTTTACAGGTGAGGAAACAGAGAGGTCAAGTAACTTGCCCAAGGTCACCCAGCTAGGAAGTGACCTTGTCAGGATTCAGACCCTCTCAGCGTTCTGAACCCTGCTCCTACACCTCCCTGTCTCTCCCCGTAAGAAGATGGACCTGGTTGATAATCAGGTGTGCAAACAGCTGCACTCTGGCCAGCACACACATTCCACAGTTCTGGCCACAGTTTTTAACTAACGAAGTAGCAAGGCACCCTGGACACATTCTTGGGTGATGATGGGACTTGCTGTGGGTGGGTGTTCTCGAGCATATGGCAGCATTTCTTATCTGTAGGTTTTTTTTTAATCTTGACGTAACAATTGAGGGTAAAAATCTTTTAGAAGTACTAATGTAAAAGGTTTGCAATTCTAGATAGCTGTGAAAATTGTGTGTCTTCTGGCCACAAAAGCAGATTTCTGTGGCGGAACACTTAGGGCTTCTTTTGTTCCTTTGTTGGCTCATTTTCATTTTGTATTTAATGAATAAAAAGGGTAATCTACTGGGACAAGATTCTGTATTATTATTATCATCATCATTATTATCACCACAATTACTACCCCTTCTGAATATTTACCATGTAAACATTCAGCACAGGGCATGGAACACATTATATGAATATGTGTGTGTGTATATAATCTCATTTAATCCTTTCTGTAATCCCCTGAGATCTGTATTATCCTCACCATATAGATGTGGAAACTGAGACCCAGAGATTTCATAGCTCCAAACTCACGTAACCGTTAAGTGGCAGAGCTTTGTCTCAAACCCAGGTCTGTGTGGCTGCGAAGTCCGTGCGCTGAAGCACGGTGCGGTCCCAGCTCCCCATCCAAGGAGACTTGATCTGCATAACTGTGAATGTACCGATGATGAAGTAGGAAATTGCTGGGTTTATACAGCCAAACCCTTGAAGCTTATGTTAAATGGACCTCTAGGTAAAGCAAAATATTGCAGTCTGCTCCACTGGGTTTAATAGCCCCTCAAAAGAAAACAAGGAGAACAAAGCAGGAGGAAATGAGCATGATCTTTACAGTCAGGGTATTTGGAAAAAGCGACAGAAATCAGCCGCAGACAGCACGGAGTCACCTCTGCACTTCGCAAGCCAGCCGCGGTCGGCCCCATGCCGTTTCTTCTCTTCCTGCTGGCGGTCGGTTTCTGCTTTTTGCTTTCTTTTTTTTCCTAACCCCGTGGGAAGACTTCTAGTCATTTTATAGCTGAATTCAGTAGAAAAATAATGTTTATTCACTTCACAGCCAATTTGGGCAGAACACGTCTCTATTCCATAAAATAACGCATTGATACATTTATGAGTCAGAATTGCAGGCACCGTCCTTGCGTACCGTTGTGTTTCAGGCTGGATAAAATTAAAATATCACTTTCCTTTTTCTTTCCTGTGGATTCGCTTGAGTTGCCCTCATTAGGCGGAACTGGTGCTCTTGGGAGAAACGCTGAGTTCAGAATCAAGTCCTGGTAAATCTAACGCCGTCAAGTTGCAGTGAGCCAAAAACGAGACGCAAGGTGAAGGTGAATGGTAAGTGGACTTCTCTCTCTCTCTGTGTCTCTCTGTCTCTCTGTCTCTCTCTGTCTGTCTCTCTCTCTCCCCACCCACCCCATCTATCTATCCATCTCCCTCCCTTCCTCTCTTTTACGCACACACACAATCTGCCTTCCATTCTCCCACTTTACTGAATCCACTCACTCAAATGTCACTAATCCTCAAAGCCAATACCATCTTCTAGAAGCTCATCTTCAGGCCTCTAGAGCACTCCATGCTGTACCCCTCCATCCTGAACTTCTTTTTGCCTTGGCTCAGGTTGGAATGAATCTCACAGGCTGCAAAGGCAGCCTTCCACACCCTCTGAGTGTAGCCAATCCCTGATTTTCTGGCCAGTCCTCTCGCCTTCTCTCTTGTTTGATGATCTCATGCCATGTTTTCTAATGACCTCTAAATCATTCACCTGACATCTCTCACAAATGTCAGCTCTAAATTTCCGACTTCCCACTGAAACGGTTACCTGGAAATCCCTCGAGCACAGCAAACTCTGTCTTTATTCAGTTGAGCTCATGTACTTAATATGCATTTATTGCGCCCCTCAACCTTGTGCCGTTGCAGGAGAACCACGTAGATAAAGACAAAGTTCATGCTGCACGGGACCCAATCGGCCTGATACCACGCACATTTTTCCCCCAAAGGGAAGTGGTCATCATGGGCCCAGCCTGCCGCAGTGCCCAACTCGAGAAGGAGCACAGACCAGAGAGCGTGGGCTTCAGAATCAGATGAGTTGGGGCCTGCGCGATTTACGTGACCTCCCTCACGCCCGTGTGCCTGCCTACAAACTGGAAATAAAAACACCCACCTTGTGAGGTTATATTTTAAAGTGCCTGTCAAATAGTAGGGCTGAATAAATATTATTATCTGCCTTCTTTCCCTTCCCAAATTATCATTCTGCCAAAATTTATTCATCACCTGGTGTGTGCCAGCCAGAGTCTCCTTTCCGAGCCAATCAGTGGTAGTGGCAGAGGCTGCCCGCCTTGTTCCTTTCCTGTCTTCTTAACTCAGAAATACAGAAGGGTTAACATTTAATTAAAAGAGGAAGAGAAAAGAAAGAAGATGAGTTAAAGAGGAGGCAGGGTGGAAACACTGGATCAGTGGAGATTGAGGGGTTTTTCTCAAAGTTATTAACTCTGGTGAAATTTGTTTCAGATGTTTCATTGGCGCTTACGTTAAGCTTCCACTCCATCTTCATGTCTCTGGAAGGGCACGCAAGACACAGCCACAGCCGCTGCCTCTGGGGCGGGGATTGGGCGCTGCGAGTTAGAACTGGGAAGAGCACTTTCTTACCACATACCTTTAGCCTTGTGTGAATTTTAACCACGTGCAACTGCTGTGTTTTCAAACAATAAGAGCTACCAACAGAACAACACCACAGATTTCTCTCCAGCAAACAGTTTGGGGGCAATTAAGAGAACTATCTTACCCAAAGCGTACCTTTCTTTTTTGATAATAATAAACGAAAATTAACTCATAAAGTACGATGCATGATCATCAAGAGTTTGAAAACGCTGGTGTGTCCTCATCACCCAAAGGCAGAGCCGGCTGCAGTGCAACCTCATTTTTAATCTGCTGCAGGATGCGAAGAAAGGGCTCTAGCCCTGGGCGACGGGGGCTCCAGGGTGCCAGGGGGTTAACTAAACTGAAGTGGGCCTGGGAAGTGAGAGGATCAGGTTCCAGCCTTGGCCCAGCACTGACTGGCCTCCATCTCTCTGCCGCTCATTTTTCTCTTCTATGAAACATGGTTTGTAAGGTTGCTCTGATCCTCCCAGCTGTGGTACCGAGTCAGTACAGAGTAATTAGACCTCGCTGTCCCCTCCAAGCCCATAAAGGCCAAGTCTGTCTCTGCTCCCAACCTGTCAAAGTGCCTGCACTTCTCATGCTGAGAATGCCTTCTTGGCTTTCGGTGTTATTTCTAGAAGTGCCTCGCAGCCCCTATCGAGATATTAGACGTATGTGTTTTCCAAAGGGCATTTTCAGCCAGAGGGGATAGGAAAATGATTTGGGGTAGTACGTTGACAAACACTTATTTTAGTGGTTATGTATTTATGTTTATTATGTTATCTATGTTTATATTTATGTGTTATGTTTACCATTAACTTCCTTATGCCATGTGATACTGGTGTTCCTTTTATGGAATAGAGTATTATGGTCCCAGGTAAAAAATAAGAGCTAACCACAAAAATAAATAATAGTATAGGTGGCGTATTACTCGTGAGAGCAATCACAAAGGTGGTTTTAAAAAATGACTGAAGTTTGAGGAACACTGTTATGGGTTGAATTGTGTCCCCCCAAAATTCCTGTGTTAAAGTCCTAACCCCCAATATCTCAGAATATGACCCTTTTTTGAAATAGGGTTGTTGCAGGTGTAATTCGTTAAAATGAGGTCACACTGGAGTAGGGTGGGCCCCTTGTCCAGGATAACTGGTGTCCTTATGAAAGGGGGGAATTTGGACACAGACATGCACGCCGGGAGAATGTCTTGTGAAGGCTGGAGTGATGCTGCCACAAGTCAAGGAACTACCAGAAGCAAGACGACAGGTCTAGAACACACTCTTCTCTAAGCATATTCAGAGGGACCCGGGCCCTGCCAACACCTTGATTTTGGACTTCTAGACTCCAAAATTGAGGCAATAAATTTCTGTTTAAGCCACTCAGTGTGTGGTACTTTGTCATGGCGGCCCTAGGAAATTCGTACATGAATGTAGAGCACTGCGCTGTCCTGGGGAAAGGGGACAAAGGAAAGATGTGCGGGGAGAAATGGCTTAAGCAAGTGGGGAGATCGCTAGGGCTTGGGGTGTTCTCTCGGCCTTCGGCAGCCGTGGCCCCAAGCAGGGCACTTCGGTCCAGGCCTGGAGGAAGCAGCTGCCTCAGAGGCTCTGCTGAGATGTCGCTCCTCCTCTGTCTGAGCTCAGGACTGTGCACCTCCAGGCAGACTCGCTACCGACCTACAGAAGCTTCTCGGAGTCTCCTTTCCAGCAACTGGGGTGGTAGGCCTGAACTGGAGTTCTTCAGAATCTTTTTTTGCCTCATCCCTAGCTTTGCCAGGACCTCACATCAACAACTATTAACCATTTTAAAAAGCATTTTAATAAGCTAACTATGACCATCAATGGACAGTAGGTTAGTAACCATGCTCTTTTCCCACGGTGGTAATTTTTAGATGCCATTAAGCTCAGTGCTACCTTCCCCCCTCTGAGATACCACTGAGCGCCAGGGCAGGGTCCTGGCTCATTTGTGCCTGCATAATGGAGAGAAGGTAGAAGGCTGGAAAGCCTGGCCAGGGCCCGTGCCGGCTGCGTGACTCCAGACAGTCGTCCCCACCTGTGCTCCGTGTCCTCATCCGTCACAAGCGCATGAAGTGCCTTCAGCGCCTCAGCTCGTTGCTATGAGGATCTATGGAGATTGTCTACTTAAAGGGCTTTGAAATTTTGAAAACAGTGAGAGACTTTCTCCAAACATTTGTTGAGGACTTCCTAGGTGGGTGAAGTGAGGGGAATACAGGAGTGCTTAAAATCCTTTCTTTCTGGGAACGTTTACTTTACAAATGAAGATAACACTTATCAAGAATAACCACCAAACGAAGATTTACATACGTTGAACAAAGTAAAGTTGAATTAAATAAAAAGCCAGAGTGTTCAGACAAGGGAGAAGTCGCTGCAGGACAGAGGGTCGGGGAAGGTTTCCTGGCCCTCGAGACGTGGGAGGAATGGCGAAGAGTCTATCCATGTTAGAGAGACTACTCTGAACAAAGATTTAGAGCTGGCTAAGGCCAGGCATGCGCTGGAACCACAAGAATTCCAGGTTAGCATGGACAGGAAAGAAACAGATTGGGAAGAAGCCTGGATGCCGGCAGGAGGGTTCTATACACAACAGATTTGGGGGTGGTTGGACTGTAGCAACATACTCTGTAGGCAGCGGAACTCCCTGGGAAACCACCAAAGACGTCAGGCAAGAGGTGGCAGGGCCTGAACTCAGGGATGCTGAGAGATGCAGCAGAACACAGGGCCTCTGTGCCAGGACTGACGGAGCTGAGAGGCAGGGCGGCAGGGAGACCGCTGAGGACGATGGGACAGACTGCCGGTGACATCAGGGAAAGGGGAATGGTGACAAAATGAAGTGGATGGGGGCTTTGATACGTGCCCTTAGAATTACTCAGGGAATCAAAACAAAAAATTACTCAGGGAAGAGGAACATCATTCTCGTTCATCTGTTACTGAGAGCTTTGCGGGCCTTAGTCCATTTCATCTTCACGAACCCCTGTGAGCTGAGCACTAGTTTATAGATGAGAAAACTGAGGCTAAGAGATTAATTAACCTGCCCAACATCCCACAGCTGGGGGTGTGGAACTGGATTTCAAACCCGGCCTTCCAACCCCTATGCCTGTGAAGCTTATTCAAAACATACTTAATAACAATTGAATGTAAGGGACTCTCGAGTTCTTCTTTTCATTTATTTCAAACTTTTAAACATACAATAAAACCCACAGGTCTTAGATGTTGAATGTGATGAATTTTGACAATTGCAGACGTCTGTGTAACCATCACCCAAAACAAGATCTAGAACGTTTCATTCATCCCAGAAAACTCCTTTATGCTTCTTTCCTGTCAGTTCCCCTCCCTGACCCCCAGGGAACAACGTTCTGATTTCTGTCTCCACGAATTGTTTGCCTGTTCTAAATTTCCCGATAAATGGAGCATGTATCCTGTTATGTCTGGCTTCTTTCTCTCAGCGTGTTTTGGGGATTCATCCATGTTATTGCGCGTATCAATAATTCAAAGCACTATTTAACGCTAGTCCCCTGAGAAGCAGGTAAGCGTTATGTTGCTAATACTTTTTAAAGTCTCAGTGGGCTGTTCTCTTGTGGCTTTCTCAGAACCTAACCTTCATTCGTCCACCTACAGCATCCACTTGCCGGAAAGGAAATTAGCATCGACTGCAGAAGAAAAGCCATGAGAAAGAGGGAGGGAAAAAGAGACTTTCCTCACGTAATGACTATTGAATTAACTTTCCAACGTAAAATCACATTTTGGAGAACGGCTTATTTTTTTCCAGTACAATAACCTTTTTTCCAAAAGCACACTAAATAAATATGTTAAAAGCAGTAATATTTTGACATCCAGGCAGGCAAAAACACACTCAGCAATTTAGTCAACACAACCATGTCTTGTCAAAGAATATCGTAGGAGACAGATTTGAATCGCGCACCTTGTTTGCATGAGCCCAGTTTGCCTTGCCAGTGTAACCCGGGCGAGAAAGATGGAGAGGCCGCACCTCCTCCAGCTCTGGGCTTGTTACACACCTGCGGTGTCCCCACAATTCCAAGCGCTATTGTGCTCAGCCTTTATTTTTCCCTAACGATGTTCATCGGTATACACCTTCAAGTGCAGCTTGAGAGCAGAGTAACTATGAGCCGGAAGGTTGAAAATGTGGTGAAGAAAACATGCAGAAAGAAAAATGACCCTGCCAAGGAAAGATTCTCTCCCAGCCCTCCTCCTTCAACCATTCTTTCTCCCTTGGTGAATTCAAAAGAAACGCTAGTTACCTTCCATTTTATGTACAAACTAGATTTACCTACCTTCACTGTTGTTTATTACTTGTATAAGCTTATTTTCATTGTTCAACTGACAGAGTTTCTACCTGGGAAAGTTGTTGAGATCTCTTGGGTTGGGAGAAAATACATCATAATTTTTTCCCACTAAAATTAATGGGAAATTTTTTTTCATTAAACAACTTTTCCCTCAGCAGCAAAAGTTTCAGAAATGACTCAGGTGGCTAAGCAGGGATAGCTGGGTTTAGATTTCTGACTTTCCAAAATGGGATTTTGCGGCATGACGATAATCTTGAGTCGTCTGAATCCCTTTGTGCTCCTGCGGGATATCAGTGGCGGAGATTTGCATGGAAGCAGTACAGACAGAGAGGGGAAGTGAGCAGCTGGCTCCTTGACTGGCCCGAGGTGGGAAGAAAAGGGAAGAGAAAACAGAGACTAAGATGCACAAAAATGGAATTCTCCCTCACAGGCTTTGGCTTAGGGAAGTGACGGTGATGCCAGGCAGAGGGGCCAAATTGGGCACTGGCCACTTTGAAGAAAATCAGGAGAGGCCAGAATCAGGGAGGCCCTGGCGGCCAGCTTCCCGGAGGCACCCTTAGAGACCGTAGCTGGAGCCTGTGGGCCCTGCAGGATCTGAGGAGCTTGCTGCCCCATTTGTGGGAGCTGAGGTGTGCTGCCCCAGGCAGGGCCACTGCTGGGCCCTGAAGCTAGAGGACCCTCAATCACTGCAGACCTCAGAGGACATTTCCTCAGGGGCCAGGAGGGAAGGGCCTCACCCTGTGAACCTTACCTCCGGGGAAGCCCCCAGACGCCCCACAAAGAGCATTTACCATGTGCCGTGCAGGGACCTCCTGGGCCCTTTCTCTCCCCAATCTTCGATTGACGTCCTGAGGATGCCAAACCCACCAGTTACTGCTGACTACGCCCGCAAGTGCCAGGCCAGAGGGAGTGTTAAAGGAAAGTGCTGGAATGGGATCAGCAAAGTGCAGACTCTGGGAGCTCTGCGGAACAAGTGACACGGGTTCTTCAACGGAGAAACTGGGGGAAGGTTGTAGGGGAGCCTATAAATTAAAAGCAGCTTAGGAAACAAATGCACCATTTGCAATGTGTGGACTTTATTTGGGTTCTCTTTTTAAACAATCTGTAAAAAAAAATTCTTCAACAATAAGGGAAATTTAATGACCTTAACGAGTTGTTCACTGTCTTTGGTGTGATAATAGTATTGTGGTTATTTTTTAAAAAGAATCCTGTGAGATACATCCTGAAACACTGTGGATGAAATGATATAGTATCTGGGATTTGCTTCATACTAATTCTCCGGTGGGGAGGCGCTAGGAGAAGAGATGAACCACCACTGGCCGCGTGTTCACGTTGTTGAATCTGGGCAACTAGAACACAGGAGTTTGTGATAGTGTTTTGTCTACTTTTGAACATGTTTGAGGTTTCCCATAACAAAATGCTAAGGAAAGAGGGAGGGTGGGAGGGAATGGAGGCCCAGAAGTGGAAGAGATTTCATTGTGACTTGGGAGAAGTGAGGAAGGCCAGGAGGGGCCGGTATCTCAGCCTCGAAAGCCCCTTAGGGTTCTGACCACGGCGAGAAGGAAGGAAGGGCTTTTCACAAGAGGAGAAAATCAGCACAGGCCTGGAGACGCACTGGAGGGCACAGCACGCCTGACGGACTGAGGGATGGGAGGAGGAGGATATGGGAGCCCAGGTGGTAAAGGGCTCTGGGTGGTTCCAGCTGGAGTTGAGTCTCGTGCCTTCTGCATGCAGGGAGAGGTTCTGAGCTGGGCCGTTATTCCTTTGAGCAGCTGGATGGGGATGGGCCTGAGAGGCGGGTAGGGCTGTCCCTCTTCTGTCCCTCTACCCGAATCCATGCAGCAGTGTGGTCTGAAGTCTCGGCATCATTACTTGTACCTCCTGGCGCCACCAGAGTAAAACAGATGTAGCCAAAGAAATAAAACAGAGATAAAGATTCACAGGCCTGAAGGGAAATTAGGCACAACTACAAAGGATTTGCGGCATAGAGAGACTTGGGGGGCAGGGCAGGAAGGAGGGGAGAGGAGAGGAAAGGGGGTTAATTTTGCTCCCTGACTAAGAAGCAATGGGAGCACAGAGCCTGGAAGTCGGCATGTGCTGTTGAAATCTCCCAAGGGGAAATCTTATACCTGGATTCTATTTAAAATCAGCTCTGACGAGGCGTTGTCCTGTTTGGGTTTCTACCATTTATATAGTTAGGATTCATTCACTACCTGTTTCTAAGAAGGAATTTAAGGACTCTGCTAATATTAATTTGCAAACTTTCTTGGGAAGTGCGTAGGTTTTGAAACTTCGATAAATGTTCCAACCCTGGAAAAATAACTTACTGCTAATTTTGGTTAACATGATGATGACAGTATGCTCACATCATTTAGGCTGCAAGGGGTGTTTTAAATAGAAAGATGATATAGAAAAAGAAATTAAGGGAGAAATTGTTTTTCAGCCTACATTTCACATGTAGGTAGAATCTCTGAGAATCTCCCGCTCAAGAACTTGAAACTGACTGTGGAAGGAAATGGGTTGGGGAAACACCTTCCTACAGAGACATCAAAAGTGTCTACTCACAATGAGGGAGTTCTAGCCAGAAGGGGTTCGAATTCACAAAATAATTTTGAGTGTCTACTATGGGAAAGGCAGACTTTGCTCTTCTCTCATATCAATTTACCAATTGCATGATTTTCTTTCTTCTGTTTGAGAGAGAATGACATTTCTCTTACCCTCTGACATGAAGAGATGAGCACACGGCTTTGCCATCTCTCTGTTCATGGGACCTCACCAACAATGACAGCCCTTCAGTGACCCCACAGCCTCCGGGCCTGGGGTGTAACAGCCTTTATAAATTCAGTCTTCTGGGAATTTGAAAATGTAGACTTTTTCTTAGGGCCCCCATCCCTAGGCAGAAGGGAGAGTCCCCAGTGGGCTTTGGATTCAGACAAAGACTCCTAGCTGGCATAGGTTCGGGGGTTATTTACCCTCCACGAGTTTATGAGGATTAACTGAGAAAACTTAGGTTAAACATTTAGCCCACACTGGGCACGTGTTAAGCGCTGAGTAAGTGAGATCTACTGTTGTTATTATTACTCATTGTTATTATTGCCAGCATTATTATTTTATGGGCATCACGGATGAGCTGGCAATGCCAGTACAAACTCTCGCCGGAGCTTGACAAGGCCAGAATAAAACTAGACCAGCAACCCTGCGAAGGAGCTTGTGCTCCGCAGGCCTCAAGAACTGGCTCTCCAGCTGGGGCTGCCCGGTCGCCTCCCTGCTCCTCTCAGCTCTAGTGAGAAACAGCTCTTAGATAAAGCTCCTTTGAAGCCGGCAACTCTCTGTTGTGCCAAAGTAAGGGCAGCCCCCAAAGGTGGTGTTTTCTGAGCTGTTGAGGGACAGCCTGCAATATGTATATCAGCCAAGCTGAGTGTTTTTCCTTTGGGGGCCTGCCCAAGAAGGGCCTGGGTAAGTCCTGTTAAAGAATTCTGGAGGAAGTAGGTGGTCTTGCATTTGAGAAGGCGGGGATCTTGTTTCAAGGCCAGGCCAGCGAGTGTGAAACATCCTGGTCCTGCCACGGCAAAGGGGAGGAGGGGGGCCTGGAGAGAGGCTGTGCCCGTTTCTGTAGGTTTGTCACATGCTGCCATTTTGTAACATATCAAGGAGTCAGAATCTGAGATTTTAGTTCACTGAAGAAGAAATAAGTTGGGGGTGGGGAGGAGGTGCAGCTAGATGAATAAAGAAAAACCTGCCCCTCCTCACATCCTAGGGTGGGCTCAAAGCCAACGTGGACGTTAATGTTTCTGGGAATCTCCAAATTTGGTTCGTGCCAAGTAACTGGAGAGTCTGAAGTCTTCAGGAAGGGGTGGGGGGATCTGTGTGGAGCAGGCGAAAGGACCTGGGCAAAGGGTCAGCCCTCACCTGGGCAGTGGAGATTCCTGTGTCCCTTGGGAGCAGATGTCTCCCAGGCTTATTTCATACAACCTAGCCCCAGAGGAACCCGTTGGCAGAGCCCACTCCGAGCTGGTTATTGCTCAGAGAAAATTCCAGGGCCCTAAACCCTGAACTGACTGTGTCTCCTCAGAGCCAGAGGGAAAGGCAAGGAGGACCCTGTCTTTAAAGTGTTTTAAAAAGCCACGTTTTCAATAATTAGGTTCTGTTAAAAATAGAGAGGAAGAAAGAGAAAAGCCTGAACACAGGTCATGCTGTGAAAACAAGCTCATACTTAGCTTGATTAAAATTTTCTAAATAAAACTTCTCAAGTAGAAATTTAGAATTAAAAAAAAAAAAGCCGCTCGCTGTCGAGTGTGGTGCGGTGAAGTGAGGGAGCAACATCAAATGTGAACGTGTGGGTGTAACTATTGGTATCAACTTTCATTGCTCCAACAATCCTTCTCCTAAGATCTGACAGCTCATCGCCTCCCTGGGAAGTGAGTTTATTTCATTTCAAGCTCTTGCAATGAAAAGAAACAGGGCTCTAACCCTTTTATGGAGTGAGTGAAAAATGTTTTGTGTAGGTAATTTGAGCACAAACTAGAATTCACCAGGTGATTTTATATCATTTTCATAAACTTTTATTGATTTAAGATAATAGTGTTTTGAATTTATATGTCACATTTCTTTAGAGGGAGCAAAGCACATTCATGTCTATTTCCTTGGTTTTCAAAAATCCTTGTGAAGTAAGATCTGGCAGGCGCTATCATTCCTTTAAAGTAAAATCTACGTGGAAAATGTTTTTGCTTTTCTCTTTAGTCTACCCGGATAAGTTTGAGCCCTGTAAGAAATTCTTAGAGTCACAAAAGACTCCCCTTATAACTGTTAGGAACGCTGTAATTTTATTATGTGAAGCAGCTTTATAACTTCTTTACGGCATCGTGAATTCCAGCTTTGAAGCTGCAACTTCTGAAATCCTGCTTTCTCCGTTTAAACATCAGTTTCAAAAATAATCTTTTTGAATATTAAAAGATCAGAAGAACAGTTTAAACCCTTTTTTAAGACAGGAACAAGATGGAGTGACAATTCCCCTCTTCAACAGATGCCCCAAACTATAAAAGAAACTTCTTTCCTTTTCAATATAAAAGAGAATTTATTATACACCATTCCACTGACACTAGTGAGCAATTTAGAAAGGTGAGGTATTTTCCCTCCTTCAGATTTTGCCAAAGGACCAAAAAAAACCGTTGCTAATAGAAGTTGCTGCTATCACAATCATCAGAGACTATGGCGGGGGTGGGGGTGGGGGGGCAGTGAATTTGAGTGCAAATGTCTTGTTAAAGAGAGTGTTTCTTTAAAATCGAGATATAATTCAATCTCAGCTGGCCAGCGCTGGTGGTCTAGTGGTTGAGATTTGGCGCTCTCACCGCAGCCTGGGTTCGGATCCTGGTCAGGGAACCACACCACCCGTCTGTCATACTGTGGCAGCTGTGTGTCGCTGTGATGCCGAAACCTACTCCACCGCAGGGTCGCCCACACCCATGGTGGACAAATTTCAGCAGAGCTTACAGACTAGGAAAAAGGACCTGGGTACCCACTTCCAAAATATATGTATATATATTGGCCGTGAAAACCCTATGAGCAGCAGGGGAGCATTGTCTGATACAGCATCAGACGATGAGGGGATGGCACACAATGTACACAGCGTCACCAGGAGTCAGAATCCACTCAACAGCACTAAACAACAACAAATAATTCATATACCGTAAAATTCACCTTAAAGTGTACAAATCATTGGCTTCTACTATGAAATCGTACAACCACTACCTAATTCCAGAACATTTCATCACCCCAAAAAGAAACCCCATCCCCATTAACCCCTCAGCCACCCTCACCCCCACAGACCCTGACGATCATTAATCTGAGAATTTGTCTGTTATGGACATTCGTATAAGTGGAATCGTACAATATGTGGGCTTTTTTGTCTGGCTCCTTTCCCTTAGCACGTGCATGTCACAGCGTGTGTCAGTACTTCATTCCTTTTTATGCTGAGTAATATTCCATTGTATGGATGTAACAATTTTATTTATCCATTCATCAGTTGATAGACATTTGGGTTGTTTCCACTTTGGGGCTATTATGAATAACGCTGCTGTGACATTCGTGTACAAGTTTTTGTGTAGATGTATGTTTTCAGTTCTCTTGGATACACCCCTGGGAGGAGAATTGCTGGATCATGTGGTAACTGTTTGAGGAACTTCCAGACTGGTTTCCATAGTGGCTGCACCCTCTCACATTTCCACCAGCAATCTATGAAGGTCCCAATTTCTCCGCACCCTTGCCAACACTTATTTTGATTTTAGTCATCCTAGCGAATGTGAAGGGGTATCTGATTGTGTAAAGAAAGTCTCCGCTTAGATCATCAACAAAGGTTTGCAAATAATATGTACAGTCATCCCTGCCTGTGGAGGGGGGATTGGTCCCAGGACCCCTCCATACCAAGATCTGGGGATGCTCAAGTCCCTTCCATACGAAATGGCGAAGTATTTGCATATAATCTATGCACATCCTCCCTATACTTTAAATCATCTCTAGATTAATTATAATACTCAATACAATGTAAATACTATGTAAATAGTTGTTATACTGTATTGTTTAGGGAACAATGACAAGAAAAAAAAACTCTGTACATGTTCAGTTCCAGAGGGATAGAAAGGATAGGCCTGTCCATCCGCAGTTGGTTGAATGCGCGGCTGGGGAACCCACGGATACCGAGGGCGCTGTGATGGTTTCTCCCCAGAAGACCAAATATTTGCTACTTAATTATTGCATAACCTGCAACTTATTTTGAAATCCTTCGTTTCAGCAGAGCATACATTTAGTATCTCAGGGACCCCCGTCTCAAAGCTCCGGTCCTGTCCACTGCGGGTGGTCCTCCCTCTCGCGCTAGTTCGCTCGTCTTTCAAGGCAGGAAAGTGGTGTTTTCGTTCTCACTCCTATAAGCTCAAGCAGTGGTTCTCAGAGTGTGCTCTCTAGACCAGCGGCAGCAGCATCGCCTGAGGACCCATTAGGCAACTTCCCAGGCTCTCCCTCGGACCTGCCGAGGCAGAGTCGCTGGAGTGGAGCCTGGGAATCTGTGGTCAGCCAGCCCCGAGGGGATTCCGACCCAGCCCGTTTGGGCACCACTCCAGTTCCAGTGTCCTGCACCACCACATCCAGCTCTTGATGATTTAGACAAAGTCTGGGATTCAAAAGACTCTTTTCTTTCTTAAGCACTAGGCTTTCAAAACTTACCTCTGATTTAAACATTCGCAGAGCCACCTGGGAACTAGTTCAAAAACCACGCTTTGTTTCTTAACAGCCTGATTGAAAGATAACTGACTACAATCCACCGCACACGTGTCAAGCACACCATTTGGTAAGTTTGGGCTTATGTAGAGATCCAGGGAAACCATCGCCACAATCAAGGTAGTAAACATACCCATCGCCACAGGAAGATTCGTGTCTGCTCAGGATTTTGCTCCTGGTTTTGATGGGTTTCTCCTTCCACGGCAGGACAAGCCTCGGCTCATCCCCGTTTTTCGTGGTGAAGGGCTTCTGGCGGAGAGAGGGAGGGGTTGCCAGGAAAGAAAATCCACTGGGTGATGATTCAAAACATTCTCTCACTACAAAGTCACTCTGCACCTACAATTTTGGAGGGAAGACTGGACTCTGAGCACCGTGCTGGGAACTAGGGGTATCACAGTGAATGAGACAGACACCACCCCGATCCCTGAGTGACAGTTCAGCTAGGAATCCATGCATTGATTATGACTGGGGTGCGCCTCAGCAGAGAGAGTGCTGAGGAGAGAATAAAAAGGGAGCCAGCCCAGTCGGCCGTCTGGGCACTAGTGAGAGGTTGGGCATTTAAAGTGAGACCTGGAGGACGGGTTTGAACGGACGGGCTGAGATCCAGTCAGAGGAACAGCCCAGGCGTGCGTGCAGAGGACTGGCAGCTCCAGGAGGCCTCAGCCACCACCAACTGAGCAACGAGCCCGTCCTCCACTTCCAGTGCTTCCTCACTTTGTAATCGATTACAGGCAGCTTTGCGTCTTCTCTTGTATCATTATTTAATTCCTACAGTGTTGACTGAAGTTTTTAATATTTGTCTCTCCTCTTTTTAGTCCAGGCTGTGGGCTTGCAAGCACAAATTCCACAACTTGGTGTGTAACATGTCACAGTCATTTGTTTCACTAAATTAAACTAACTCAGCTCTGAGTCCCACCCCACTTACCACAAAGGACAGAAATTCAGGCTCAGTTTAACGGAAACTACGTCTCCACAACTGTCTCCCCAGGATCCTGTAAAGGTACTGAGGGTCTCGTACAACCCAGAGCACTCATCGAGGACCCTCCGGTTTGGGGCCCTCACTGCTATGGTCCGAATGTTTGTGTTCCCCCAAATCTGCCTGTTGAAATCTTAGCCCCCAGTGTGATGGTCCTAGGAGGTGGGCCTTTGGGAGGTGTTGAGGAATGGGATTCGTGCCTTTATAAAACGGACCCCAGCGAGCTCTCTCAGTCCTCCCCTCGTGTGAGGACGCAGCAAGAAGTTTGCTGTCTGTAACCAGGAAGTGGGTTCTCACTGGACACTGAATCTGCAGGCACCTTAATCTGACTCCCAGCCGCCAGAACTGGGAGGAAACTGTTCGCTGTTAGAGCCCCCCCTGCCTGGCACTTTGTTCTAGCAGCCATAATGGACGAAGAGGCCGACAATGGCTCAGGAACTCGCCGCCAGAGTCTAGATGGTCCTTGAATATGGGAGGGTTCTGGCAATCCTGAGCCAAGCTTGGACGTGGGGATCTTTCCTGAGACTGGGAGTCCCAGAGCCTTGGATCCAGCCTCCCTGGCTGCACCCCACAGCCTCTCCCTGGGAACCCTGGAGGGAATAGGTGTTACTGCGGATTCCTCTAAAACATTACCCACTTCCCCATCTCTCCGACTCTCTCCCCAGGCTGGCCCCTTCCACTATCTCTCCTCCCCTCTCCCTCTAAGCAGATCCCTCCTAACCTCCCGACATTGGCCTCTCCTTCTAGGCTGAGGTGGGGGTAAGATGCTAATGCTGGTCAGCGTCTCCTGAGGACCTCGTTCTGCCATCCCTCCCTCAGCCGGCCTTCCTCTCCATCCTTGTGTATCCCTCCAGAGTGGGGTGGAGTTGGCTTTTAACCCGGGTTCCCTGGGCTCTGTCCTAGATTGCTTCCTTAGGACAGTAATTCTCATGGGCCAGGAGCTAAGCCTGGGAAAGGGTGGGTCTTCCACCTCTGGAAGGTGGCCACCTCCTTGGAGGGTTCCTTCATTCCTGCTCTGGCCCTGTGTTCTCTGGAGGCTTCACATAACCAGGGGAGGAACAGCTGTCTTCAGCCAAACAGCTCTTGGATGAGGATTCAGCTGGACACTTCTGAGGACTGATACACGGAGCAGCCCCTGCCTCAGCACCTCTGTCACCCCCCCAAGATGGAGTATGTGCCTCAACTTACATACAAGTACCTCCCCCAAACCAGATGGGGAGCCTCTTGCATATGGGAACCCCACATGAATTGTGACCCACAATGGAAAGCCAAATGTGCTTTGTCCCTGCTCTGTCGCCAACTGGCGTTGTAACCTGGGCCTCAGTTCCACAGGCTATAAAACAGGGGCATTGATTTGAGTGTCCTGGGGTCCCTTCCAGCACTACCATGGGACGTTCCCAGGAGATGTTTGTATGAGTGGTGTCGGTAATGTTTGAAGAGATCAGAGGAGGAAAACCACTGAATACGGGAGATTTATAGACTTACATTTTAAAAATAAATACAGTTGTTTGGGAGCCAAACCCGAGGGAGGATGATGCTTTGGATGACTGTGGAAAGGGAGTCTTGGTTCTCTGCCAGCAGAGGGACTCTGACGTCAGTCACTCTGCTCCTGCATGAGGGTCTCTGTCCCAGTGCGCCTCTGTAAATGGGGGTCCGCAAACTAGCACCTGACGCCGGTTTTGTAGATAAAGTTTTGTGGAACACACCATGCTCATGGGCTTCTGTGGCCCCTCGCTCTGCTTTCGGGAGACAATGGCAGAACTGAATACTTGTGACAGAAACCCCCTGGCCTGTAAAACCCAAAATATTTACACTCTGGCCTTTTACAGAAAAAGTTTGCCAACTGCTGCACTGAACCTTCACTTCTCTTCTGGTGAAATCAGCACTGAGTTTATATTTTCAGTTTATTTTGCCAAACATGCCTGCAGCTGGCGGTGCTGATCTCAGCCCGTCACTAGCACGAAGGGAGGGTAGGACGCAGGCGCCGCTGAGCAGCCCTGGGCTGGGCTCCTTGATGTCGCTGACTCTTATCCTATGCAGCCCCTTGACTCTGCAGGCAGAACCCCAAAGTCACCTCCAGGCAGCTCTGTAAGTGGACTGTCACTGAATACACCTCAGAAGCAGACCCTGGTGTTTGCTTGGATGTGGACAAACCACGACACCTTCCCGGCTGAGGGCATCTGCTCAGGACTGACCCTGCGGGGGCCAGGAGGCAGCAGTGAAAAGTGAGAGAAAATACCAGGGTGGGAGCAGAATGCTGCCGATGGCCTCTGCCTTCGCCAGACAGGAGCAGAGGCCCGCGGGATCTTTCTCGTCCCTTCTCTCCTTCCATCTCTCTCCGTTTTAAGTTTTCTCCAGTTTGCTGCTGTCATGATGACCAGGGCTTTGAAAACCACAGAAATTGCCTGTGCAGCTGACACTCCCTCCAGTGACCTGTGGCCAGGTGTGTGAGCAGAGGCTGTGAAGTCAGGAGAGCAGGCTTCAGGGAGCACTGTAGACGAGACCACGGGACCCCTGCCCTTGGCGCGCCAGAAGGACCTAACAACTGTTACCATCCCGGAATTACTCCCCACTGGGACGCTGGCCCAAGCCTGCAGTAGTCCTCAGAGAGCAGATGGTACGGAAGACCAATGTCCCATCTTCCAAATTACCCCCTTTCAAATAAAAATAAAGCACAGACATTTGTCCTGAGTGCTGCAAGGAGAAATGCGGATGGTAACGGCTGCGGCTCCTCGGGCCAGGCGTGCTTCATTTTGTTTCCATTTTTACTGTCCTATTTCCTTTCAAGCTTTTTCAGAATTGACAGTTCAGTCCCTGAAGTCAGTGGGAAGCCATAAGGAGGTATTTGTATGAAGGTACAACTCGTGATGGAAGTGGAGCTGGCGGGGGAACAGCTGTCTTCTTCAGTCCTCAATCTTAGGAGTGGTTCCAAGGTGTTGTCAGAATCTTCTCTCAAAGATAATAAACACAGGAGGTTATCGACTGGAGGAAACACAAATCCAACTAAATAAACAGTGCTCTTTTGTGGCTGCTTTCTGTTCTTTTTCTTTACACTAGTGACATCGAGCAATGATTTCTTATCAGAGCCTGCAAAGGCAGAATTGTGAAATAAACTAAATTTGACTTCAGTTCAACAAAGATTTGTTGAGTAGAGTGCAAAGCGATAGACATCACAGGCCGCAGAGATGACTAAGATGTAACTCCTGTTCTCAAGCAGGGTACAGCCAAATGGGGGCTGTGGGGCAGACACATCCCATAGACGAGCTGTAAGGGGTGCATGGTGCAGAGGGGTTCAGAGAAGGGCCGAGCCACAATCGAGGCCACGTGAGGGTGTTCAGGAGAGAGCAGAAAAGGCCTGGGGGAGACGGGCCTTCCAGGAAGGTTGGTTAGCGTTTGTCACAATAACGCTGCATTACTCACGCCCAGAGCTCATTCACATGTGTTCAGGTTGGCTTGGGGTTGGCTGATCTACGCTGGCCGGGCTGGGCAGCTCTGCTCACGCTGAGGCTCTGCTGGGCTTGGCTCCGCCCTGCCCGGCGATCACTGGGTTCCACCTTTGTCCGGTCTCAGGCAGTTCTTCTCGCGGTGACGCAGAGGCACGAGAGGCCAACCCAACTGCACAAGCACATCTCAGACCTCTGCGAGGTCACTTCTGCTAACATCCGTTTCCCAAAGCAAAGTCACGTGGCCAAGGCCACAGTCAGGGATGGGGAAGTAGACTCTGCCTCTGCAAAGTCACGTGGCCAAGCAGAGAGGGATGAGGAACTGAGGCCAGTAGTTCAATCTGCCAGGAAAGGGCCTTCCAGGCAAAGGGAGCATTGCGTCCCACAGCACAGTTGCTGGAAAATGTGAGTCATGTTCAGAAATAGCAAGTAGCCCTGTGTGATGACAGCACTATGGAGGTGCTGAGAGAAACATTAGTCCTACGAGAAGCTCCACACACAAAAACAAGAGGTTTTATGGTTTAAAAAAATGTAGGGAAATGTTGTGTGCTAGAGTCTGCCTTTGGAGTTTTCCAGTGGGCATCAGCAGAGTAAAGGTTCTGACACGTCCTTCAGGAAATAAACCAGTTTCGCTTTGTTCGACCCAATGCTTCCTAAGCTCGCTCGGCCTCAGATCCTGTTCTCTCAAGTAACACTCACTGAAATTGCACAGAACTCCTTTTGAGAAATGCTGCATCACACCATAAGATGCGCATATGTAGACAGGCCTGGAAAGCGAGTTTGGACCATGTCACGGGGTCCTTTTGTAGCGAGATAAAGAGACTGTGCTTAATTTCTTAGTGTGTGGGAAGCCTCCAGAGTTTTAAGAACAGTGACCTAATGGAAAGTACTTTCTGCCTACTTCAACCCTTACCTCGACAAAATTTTTCATAAACACAAATTTTTACTGTAAATAAGGCTTCCTGAGAACTAAAATCAGTAAATAAGCCATGGCCTAAAGTCATGCTGCAAACTTCAGTCATTTGTGCACCATGGTCTTGATTCTGTATGCCACCTATACAGTTACTCATTTTTTAAAATTGACTTCCTTTTACCTTAAATATATTTTAAAGGGGAACTTTGGCTTAAAACCACTACCTGTCCATAAACTGATACTCTTCCCGTCAAGATAGGGGGCCTAATTCTCCTCCCCATGAGTGTGGGCTGGAATGAGGAGTGATTTGCTTCTAGAGAATAGAAAGAAACAAAACTGACAGTGGGACACTTCAGAAACTAGATCTTAAAAGGCACCGCAGCTTCCTCTCTCTCCCTCTCTTGAATCTCTCGCTCTGGGGGAAACCAGCTGCCCTGTTATGAGCAGCCCAATAGATGGGCCCCATGTGGTGGCAAACTGAGGCCTCCCACCAACAGTCAGTGAGGAACTGAGGCCCCCAGCCAACAGCCGTGAGAAAGAGCCGTCTTGGAAGAAGATCCTCCAGCCCCAATCCAGCCTTCAAATGACTACAGCTCTCGCTGACATCTCACCTGCAACCTCATGAGATGCGAAGCAGAGCCACCCTGCTAAGTCCTTCCCAGATTCTTGACCCTCAGAAACTGAGCGAGGGAACAACTGTTTATTACTTTAAGCTGCTAAGTTTAGGGGTTATTTGTTATGCAGCAATAGAGAACCAATACATGACTATATATGGAAAACCAGGACCACTTGCCATAAATAGAAAGTATCCTGAAAATCAACAAAGTAAAAGCCCAAACAATGTCATTGAATTTTCGTTAGATACTCAATACCCAAGTCTCTGAACCTGGACCAACCCTCTCTTTCTTAAAAACAGAGAGTAGCGTGTGTTGAAAACATGCTAGCTCCACACAATGAAAGACTGCTCAGCCGTGAGAAGAAACAAGTTACTGATACACGCAGCAGTGTGGGGGAGTCTCAGACACGAAGTGAGAGAAGCCACATACCAAAGAGCACATATGGTACAATGGCGTTTATGTGAAATGTCCAGAATAGGCAAAGATGTCGAGACAGAAAGCAGATCGGTGGTTGCCTGGGGATGGGGTGGAAATGAGGATTAACCGCAAATGTTTACAGGCGACATGGAGGGCACTTTTAGGGATGATGGAAATGTTTTCAAACTGGATTGTGGTGATGCTGTGCAACTCTACACATTTACTAAAACTTATCAAATCATATACTTAAAATGGGTGAATATTATAGTATGTAAATTATACCTCAATAAAGACATTTAAAAATTAAAAAATAAAAGAAAACTGACATTTATTTTCGCTGTATGAGTCTAAGTTAGCCTGTGCCTAAAAGCAACATGTCATATACCAGCAGTGATAGGCTGACCATGCTTGGGCAAGTGCTAGTTGAGAATGTCCCCTCCTGCTGGCGTACTCTGTGCCTGGCCAGACCTCAGCCAGAGCGCGAGGCGGTTTGTGATGATGTGAACTTTCTAGAGCCAGGCACTGACTGCCTCTGTGTTTCCGGCACGCAGGCCCCGTGAAACGCCCTATTTCCAGCTCTGCCAAGGACTCCAGGGGCAAACAGCCCTTACTCGAGGAGGTTTTTCAGAAAGCCCTTTTGAAGTCAGAGTGGATGATATGCTGAAGGTTTTTGAACAATAGACCCCTCCTTAGCAAAAAAAAAAAAAATCTTTGGTGCTTGTGATAGATTTCATTTATGGCCTGAATTCATCACCCTCCCCAGCCATACCCAAGACCTTGGCCACAGTTCTTTTCACTCAAGAGGCAAGTCTGCTTCCCTGTCGCTTGACTTCAGGTTGAGCCACGTGACTTGCTTTGGCCAATGACACGTGACATGCCACGGCAAAGCCTTGGAAAGCACTTGTGAGATTAGTTTGCCCTCTTGTTCTTGGAGGAAGAGCCAACAAGACCTGCTGAGGGAGTGGATGCATGGGTGGGAATGAGCAATGAGTCCCGGGTTTCAGGACTGAGCAACTAGGTGGAAAGCGATGCTATTTACTCGGCTGGGCAGAACGTGGGGGTGGGTAAGATTTGTGTGTAAGACAGGAGCATTAAGGCAGGAGTCAAGATTATGGTTGGAACAGGTTAAGAGATTGTCAAGAATGTGAGGGATCTGAGATTTACCCTCCTTGCAAGTTAGCCTGCCAGTGTTTTGGATGCTGACAGAAGACACAAGATGTCTGGGTCAAAGATAAAGGATAGTTTATCACTTACAGCAATAGCGGTAGCCAGAGTATCAGCATTTATCCTCAGGACCATTTGACAATTTAGAGGCAGGAGATTCGTTGACTTCTCTCAGAGTTCACTGCTGTCACCCATGGTGCCTTCCTGCTGCTTCTCTTGGTTTGCAACAGTCCACTTTCAACAACACAGCCAGTCAGATCGTGTCACACTGTTTTCTCCTCTCCCAGCCAGCCCCGTAGCCTTCTCTCATTCCTGGTACACACCAAGGGCAGTTCTGTCTTCTCTTTCCCCGGCTATTCTTTTCTTTTCTTTCAGATTCAATGTCACTTTCTGGGAAATGTCATTCTTGACCAATATGTCTAATGTGGATCTAGCACACCACCAGCCCCTTCCTTCATGGCGCCTGCCACAGGCTGTAATTGTTCTAGTCGTTTATTCGTGTTCTTGTTTATTATCTCACTCCCCTGAGAGCAAGTTCCCTGAGGGTAAAGACCTTGGCAGTGTGGTTCCTCCTGTTCATAGTCCAGCACCTGGCACGTGGCAGTTTCTCAATAAATATTTGTAGAATGCAAAATTCTATTTTCCAAAGAGCAGCTTGTGTTCTAAAGGCCCATATGAGCTGGCATTTTGGTAGGATAAATTCTACCAATTATATACTCCTTGAAAAAGATACATTTTTATAATTTCCTACGATCTTAGTATTTTTAAGACATTCCAGAAAGCATCATATACAGTTCAGATGCTTCTTGATGATTTTCTGGACCTTCTGTATTAAATGATAAATGCCCTAACGAGGTTTAAAAGCTGCAAAATTAAATGCAGGGGTCTTTTCCAGGAGGAGTTGAAATACACAGTAGCTTTTAAGTTTCTTTCATCCTCCGAGCCAACCACTCTATGGCAAGGGCTCATGAGTGTTATGGAAATCTTTTGGAGTTTGAGTGTTCACAAAAACATTGCATTTATTTTTAACAATATTGACTGGTCCCCCAGATTACACAAAATCGTGTAGAGTGCTTATGCACTGCTGGCACTTAATAATCAATAAATGAAGACATGAGGCGTTGGATTGTGACTAACGATACTCTTTTGGAGAAGTTTCTTCTAGTGTGTAAAGTGCTGTCATAATTCTTACACGCATTGCCCTCTTTCTTCAATGCCTCATCTTACAGTTAAGATGTCCAAGAAAAGCTACTCCAATTGACTTCATTGGGTGTGAAGAGTCCTAGGAAACATTTTGCTTTCCTGAGAAAAGGGTTGTATGCAATGGGTACAGCCCTTCTTCGCCCCTTCTTCTAATCTTGGATGTGAATGAGATGGCAGGAACTCTGGTCACCTTTTTGCAATCATGGGGGAAAGCACAAAGAAATCTCAGAGTTACCAATTGTGTCAAGAGGCAGATGCCTAGACGGGATTAAATGTGCAAGGATTTTATTGGGGGAAATGCCTGTGTCAGGGAAAATAGGGAGGGAGCTGAAGAAGACTGGGAGAGCCATCAGATTATGATCAAGTCTGACCCCAAGTGAAGAAGAGGGGAGAGCAGGTTTTATGGTCTAAAGAAAGCTCAGCAAAGCCATCAAGAAGTCTTCAAACCAGGGCCTGCCCCGTAGCTTGGTGGTTAAATTTACCTACTCCACTCTGGCGGCCCAGGGTTGGCCGGTTTGGATCCCCAGCACTAACCTACATACGGCTTATCAAGCCATGCTGTGGCAGGGGTCCCACATATAAAATAGAGGAAGCTGGGCACAGCTGTTAGCTCAAGGCCTGTCTTCCTCAGTAAAAAAAAAAAAAGAGGAGGATTGGTGGCAAACATTGTGATGGATTTTAAAGTGCAACAGCTGGAGCCCTTGGTCAACTATGCTCCCTGTAGCTGGAGGCTATGAGACATATTCCCAACATCCATCTTTGCATGATTGAACCTTTGCCAAAAACTAACTTCCTCTGGGATTCTTGCTTTTGGAGAAAGATAAGTTCCTATTTGTCTGCATATGCCCCTGTCCCATTTCCTCTAACTTGCTGCTGAACGCATTCCTAACAGATACACCCTCCACCCCAGCTAAAGCCCAGCCTCCCACCATTTCAGGGCTCCCCTCTTTCCTCCTTCCTTTTCTTCCCTCTTGTCTCTTATCTCTCCTTTCCTCCCTTCATTTTCTCCTGCAGAGCAGCTCAATTCAGTCTCTTTCACACTTGAACTCACGCCAGCTCCCAGCCCCCAACTTCCACCTTCAACCCCAAGTTGAATGGGCTTATCAAGTTGTTTTCCCAAAACAAACACTGTTCAAGGAATTCTGGGGCCAGGTGGTAAGATAAAGACTTCAGCTCGTTGTACACACCCCCCCGACACACACACCCACACACCCACACACACGCACTACAACTGTTCTCTAGGATAGGTTACTTATCTTCCTAACATGTGAAGTACTCTAGAACTAAGGCCATATCTTTTATGTGTAATTTAATTTTATTATAACTCATTTTAAAACGTAGAAAAGTATCAAGAATAATATAACACAAAAACATCACATGGATTTAACAAATGATAACACTTCACCATATTTGCTTTGAGTCTCATTTTAAGGAACAAATTACTACAAATGATAATAATTACAATACTACTAACTCGTAGTGCTGAATATGTGCCAGGCCTTGTGGTAAATAATTCATATGTATTAACTCCTTTAAACCTCATAAAAGTCTGTGAAGTAGGTATTAATATTGTCCCTATTTGTAGATAAGGAACCTGGGGCACAGAGATGCGGAGTAACTTGCTAATAAATGTAAGAGCCGAAATTTGAACCCAGGCAGACTACACTAGACGCAGTTTTTGGATCATATTTGATTCATGCTTATGCTTAGAATATATTAATTACCCAACAGATATTTGTTGAAAGATGAATAAACTCATTAATTTAGTGTGTAAATAAATACAGGACTGACTTGCATACTGAGAGAATTAAGCTCAATGAGATGACCGAATCCTTTTTATGAAAGAACCCAAGCCATAAACTCATAAATTTTCTATTGAGATAGTGTTATCTTGAGTCCTAAAATGTTTTTAACTTCCCCGCCTAGTGGCTTCCTACCAGGAAGAGGCAGAGCTCTTGCATTAGCTATTTACTGCTACATAACAATACCCCAACCCAAAGTGGCTTAAAACAATAGTCCCTTATTACCTCTCACAGTCTCTGTGGTTCAGGGATTCAGGGCTTGTTGAATGCCTTGTCCCTGCTCCACAACCTCTGAGGCCTTGGCTGGATAACGCCAAGACTAGGAGCTGGGTTCAATGGGAGGTTCATTCACTCACACATCTGGCAGTTGGTACAGGCTGTTGCCTGGGGCCCTGTCAGCCTGAGCTTCCTTACAACATGGTAGCTGAGTTCCAAGGGCAAGTGACCCAGAGAGAGAGAGTCAGGAAGAAGCTGCGTTGCCTTTATGACCTTGAAGTCACATAGTACCACTTCCACCTCGTCCTACTGGTCAAGGTAGTTACAAAGCTTGGCCTGGGTTCAAGAGGAGGGAACATAGATCCTCCCTCTCAGTGGAGGTGTGTCAATGTCACATCGTGAGGAAACCAGGTAGGATGGGATATGGACACAATCTACCATAGGTCTCAAGAAACAGATAATATAATAGGTATTCTTCCCATGACGAAAGGAGAGTTGATGCCTTTTAACCAATTGGATCCCACTAGGATGTATGAGAATGGACTTTACCAGTGTGTCCACTATTAAAGCAGACTAGGAACAAAAGTTACTATACATTTCAATTATTGTAAAACTAGTACCATGCTTTTTTCTTTACCCGTTCAAATGTTATCAGCCCTTAAAACACTGAATATGCAGGCAGTCTTAAAAATCTAGCCACATCTCATCTTCTATAATTCCAGAGTGTTTTTCTTTCCAATAATTCAGGCCGGCTCCTCCCTCTGCTTCCTTTTGTCTCATGAACCCACTATCTACAGGTCAGTGCGGGGTTGTGGGTCTATGGCACCAGCTCCACCCATACTTTCATCACTAACTCCTGTAAGTCAGAGCAGGTTTGACAAAGGGGTGCTACATTATTCCTGCATCCTTGTGGAAAGAACTACCATCTGGCTGGTTTACATTCCAGGAATGAAGCAGATGCAATTCATACCTTGAGGAAATAAAGGCAACATTCTATTTGACAGTTCAAAAGACTTATTCTCCCTGTCCTGATAGAAAATATCTACTTCCAGAACTGAGCGAGAAAAACGTAATAAAGTGGAAAAGCCTCTGGAAGAAGAGGTGATGGCATCTTTGCTCTGAAAGAGAATGGCAGGTCACTTTTAATGGTCACATCACAGACAGGGCGTTCTTCTGAGTGGCGGGAAATCGAGTAAACCCTTAATGTTTTCTTCAGTCATAAC
The DNA here is from genome assembly GCF_041296265.1 of Equus caballus. NCBI lineage: Eukaryota > Metazoa > Chordata > Mammalia > Perissodactyla > Equidae > Equus > Equus caballus. The sequence continues at coordinate 70,668,202 of NC_091699.1, read as the reverse complement.
GAGAGAAAGTGCTAAGTGTGCTGAGCGAAAGATGCCCTCGTGCTAAGGTTTTCAGTCTCCTGTGTGTGTACGAAACCCAAGGCTCCTGGCAAATTCCTGCCGTATCTGGAACTGTTCCTGAGAGCGGAGAGGAATGACAGTGTCTAGAGAGCATCATTGCTGCTTCTTTTTTATTAAAGAAAATCAGCCTTTTCCCCTGTCCTAGGACCAGTCAATTTCCACTGTCACTGCATAAATAGCTCTGTGATTTTGGCCATATTTTTTCTAAGGCATGAGTTATTTAAGTTCTCTAATTTAATCATCCTAAGATTATCTTCCTACACCGATTTAATAAAGGAAATTAAAATGTGTTTTCTTTTTGTCAGTATCCTCAACCACCATCTGCTTAAAAATGTGGATATAATCAGCCACTGGAAAGTATGAGAAACAGATCATGTTTACCAAGAAGTTTCGCTCTTTTGAAAAAGTGCGTGAATAAAATTTTGAAATCCCCACGAGGAAAAAAAAATCTGCCAGAATTTTTAGTTGAAAGAGATTTCATTTCATAGCGAGAGCTGGTAATGTAAAATGATCCCACCAAATATAAACCCACGGCTTCCTGGTAATTGTGTTATTTTTAATACAAATAAGGTATTTTCTTCTAATTTATTGTTTTCCAAAAACTCTTTCTGAAGTCTGTCTGGTAGCACTCAATGGGGCTAAATCTGGGCCACCTGTTCCCATTGGTTTTCATGTACCTTATGCATCTGGAAAATCGCTCCAGTCATCTTTCCACAGTAAGGATTTTCTGGAACAATAAATACTGTTTTTACATTAATAAGAATATTTTTTGAGTAAGGGATATTAATATTAAGATTTTTAAACTACTTGGAAGATTGACAGTTCTTTCTTCATCAAGGAAAATATACATTGATTTTTTTAATAGCTTTCATGAGATATTAATATACCATGCAATTCACTTATTTAATGTATACAATGCAACTTTTTGATATATTCACAGGGTTGTGCATCCATCACCACAATCTACTTTTAGAATATTTTTGTTCCTCTTTAGCAGTCATTCCCCAGTCCTTACCCCCAACCTCCAGCCCTGGGCACCCATAAATCTGCTTCCTGTCTATTGATTTGCCTTTTCTGGACATTTCATATAAAAAGATCCATGCAACATGTAGTCTCCCGTGACTGGCTTCTTTTAGTTAACATAATGTTTTCAAGGTTCGTCCAAGTTGTAGTATGTATCAGTACTTCATTCCTTTTTGTGGCCAAATAATATTCCATTGTTCAGATATGCCACATTTTATTTATCCATTCATCAACTGATAGATGTTTGGGCTGTTTCCACTTTTTGGTTATCAAGAACACTGCTGCTATGAGTATTCGTGCACAAGTTTTTGTATGGACACATGTTTTCAATTCTCTTGGCCCTATACCTAGGAGTGAAATTTCTGGGTCATACAGTAATTCTATATTTAACTTTTTGAGGAAGTGCCCAACTGTTTCCCACAGTGACCAAACTTCCACTAGCAATGTGCGAGGGTCCACTTTTCCCATATACTCACTGACACTTGTTATCGTCTGCATTTCTCTCTATAGTCATCCTAGTGAGTATGGAATGCTCTCTCATTGTGGTTTTGATTTGAATTTCCCTGATGACAAATGATATTGATCATGTTTTTATGGGTTTGTTGGCCATTCATATATCTTTTTGCAAAAAATTTCTACTCAAATACTTTTGAATTGGGTTGTTTGTCTTTTACTTATTGAGTTGCAAGAGTTCTTTGCATATTCTACAAACAAGTCCCTTATCAGATATATCATTTGCAAACATTTTCTTCCATATTTTAGGTTGTCTTTTCACTTTCATGATAATGTCCTTCCATGCACAAAAGTTTTTGAATTTGATACAGTCCAATTTGTTAATTTTTTTCTTTTGTTGCCTGTGCTTTGGGTGTCATTTGCAGGGTCACAAAAATTACCTCTAAATTTTCTCCTAAGGGTTTTCTAGTTTTAGCTCTTCCATTTAAGTCTCTGACCCATTTGGAGTTAATTTTTGTGTATGGTGTGCAGTAAGGGATCCAAATTCATTTTTTGCTTGAAGATACAGTTATCTCAGCACAGTTTAGTGAAAAGACTCTTCTTTCTCCACTAAATTATTTTGGCACCTTTGTTGAAAATCAATTGATCAGAAATGTAAGGGTATATTTATGGATTCTCAATCATATTCCATTGATCTGTGTGATTATCCTTATGTTAGTACCACACTTTACAGTCATGCATCGCTTAACAATGGGGATACGTTCTGAGAAATGCATTGTTAAGCAAATTCGTTGTTGTGTGAACATCACAGAGCGCACTTACACAAACCTAGATGGTATAGCCCACTACACACCTACACTACATGGTACTAATCTTATGGGACCACATTCGTAAATGCACTTCATTGTTGACTAAAACAGCTATGCGGTTCATGACTGTACTGATTACTATCTTTATGGCAAGTTGTTAAATCTAGAAATGTGAGTCCTCCAACTTGGATCTTCTTTTCCAAGATTGTTTTGTCTATTCTGGGTCCCTTGCATTTTCATATGAATTTTAGGATCAGCTTGTCAACTTCCACCGAGCACAGCTGGGATTTTGGGAGGAATTTCATTGACTCTGTAAATCAGTTTGGGGAAGGCTGCCACCTTAATGATATTAAATCTTCTAACCCGTGATTTCCACTATCTGATCCATTAATTTATGTCTTCAATTTCTTTCAACAATGTTTTGTAATTTTCAGGGTGCAAGTTGTGCATTTCTTTTGTTAAATTTATGACTAAGTATTTTATTCTTTTTGATACTACTGTAAACAGAATTATTTTCTTAATTTCAGTTTTGGAATGTTCATTTTTAGGGTATAGAAATAACACTGACTTTTGTATATTAATCTTATAGCCTGTAACCTTGCTGAACTTGTTGATTAGTTCTAATAGTTTTTTAGTGAATTCCTTAAGATTTTCTATGTATAAGATGATGTCACCTGCAAATAGAGATAGTTTTAATTCTTCCTTTCTAATGTGGATGTTTTATTCTATTAGTAGTGTGTATTACATTGATAGATGTAAACCAACCTTGTATTCCTGGTATAAATTCCACTTACTCATGGTGTGATCCTCTTTATATGTCACTATATTTGATTTGCTAGTATTTTATTGAGAATTTTTGTGTCTATATTCATAAGGGATATTGGTCTTTAATTTTCTTTTCTTGTGATATCTTGGTTTGGCTTGGTATCAGGGTAATACTGGCCTCAGAGAATGAGTTGGAAAGTGTTTCCACCTCTTCTACTTTTGGGAAGAGTTTGTGAAGAATTGGTATTATTTCTTCTTTGAATGTTTGGTAGAATTCATCAGTGAAGGTAACTGGACTTGGGTTTTCCTTATGAGAAGTTTTAAAATTACCTATTTGATCTCTGCCTGATATAGGTCTAACCAGATTTTCTACTTTTTCTTTAATCAGTTTTGGTAGTTTGTGTTTTCTTAGGAATTTGTCCATTTCATCTAAGTTATGTAATTTTTTTTTTTTGAGGAAGATTAGCCCTGAACTAACATCTACTGCCAATCCTCCTCTTTCTGCTGAGGAAGACTGGCCCTGAGCTAATATCCATGCCCATCTTCCTCTACTTTATATGTGGGATGCCTACTACAGCATAGCTTGCCAAGCGGTGCCATCTCTGCACCCAGGATCTGAACCGGCGAACCCCAGGTCGCAGAAGCAGAATGTGCGCAGTTAACTGCTGTGCCACTGGGCTGGCCCCCGGGTTGTTTCTTTGTTTAGTGACTTGACTGAAATAATCCTCTGAAGTCTAGTTCCCCCACAGTGTTCAGCCCCTGTGTCCCTGATGAGATTTCTCGTAGCTTGTTTTTCTCTTTTGACCTGGCCACCTAGGAATCACTTCCAGTGGGTATGAGCTACTTATTGCTCAAAGCGCTTAAGCCCCCTTATCCAGTTAGGTTTCAGCCCTTTGTGGTGGTGTATGTGTGTGGCTTGGAGGTTGCCGTCACAGTTTAAGGAGTTACTTTTTTGTCCCATGTTCTAGTATCTTAGAGTTCTCTGGCTGCTCCTCTCTGATCCCTCCCCAGTGGGGAGTGTGTGTGTGTGTGTGCACGTGCGCGTGCAGACTTGGACATGCACACCGTCTTCCAGACAGCCAGGGGTGACTGTGATATTATCTCTAAGCCTGGCTCCCTAGGAGTCGCCCCTGTGTCAGAGTGCCTTAGTTTTCAGTCAGTGTTGTGTTTAAGCCCCTGGAGTCAGTGAGGCCGCCCTGTGAGGCGGGTCTGTTGAGCCTTGAGGGATGTTTTCAAGCCGGCTCCAAGTCCTGCCCTGATTGCTCAGGGAGTGGGGCGGGGAGCGGCAGGGCCGCTTACACAGCCTTCCCGACCCCCAGAGTTGACTCTTGTCCCAGAAGGGTTCTCCTTGCGTCTCTTTCCTGCTTCTCTCTATTAAACTTCTGGCTGCTCTGCTGTTTTTCTTGTATCAGAGTTACCAGCCTCTTTATTTCCACCAAGACCTCCACTGCTTTTGACAACACTCTTGGGCATAGAGTTCACTCTGTTCCAAAGAATCAGTCCCCTCAGCAGAGCTGCCGCACTTTTTGTCTTTATGGCCTGCCTTTGCCCGGGCAGAACCCCTGCAAGATGCTGGGGTCAGGGACCCACTTTTCCCAGAGTAACAAACACCCCCTCTCTGCAAGTATGTACTGGTGGTGGGGGATGTGGCAGCCCCTGGTCTTCTTAGCTTATCCCTTACAGTGTGGACCTCTACCCTACTAGCTAGTGCACTGGACCGGGGGAGAGGTGACAGGGGCCCCAGTATTCTCATTTGGAGTAGAGATCCTAACCCAGGAGCAAGTCGGGCAGCAGGGGAAAGGGAGGCTGGTCCTCCTGGCTGTACTAGCCAAAGAGAGCTTCCACAGCCTGGGACTGGTGGGCACGAGCCTGCCGCTCCAAGGATGAAACCATACCCTCAGACTGGGAGCTGGGACAAGAGGGAGCCCCCATTTTCTTGGCTGCACCTGCCAGAGCAGAGGGCCCTGTGTAGCACTTCCCTAATATGGAGCTAGGGGTGTAGTGCGTAAGGAAGCAGGATGTGGCTCAAATGCCACAGACTCTCGCTGTGCTTACTAAGGTTTAATAAATTTTCTTGAATGACTTTTTCTCCATTTGCCGTGTGCCCTTTGAACAATTGCCAGGGACTTTAAATTATTGCTTTTTAAAATTTTTCACCAGTTAAGTTGTTGTTTTGCTGGAGAGAAAGTCTGCTGAGTTCCTTACTGCCCTACACTGATTTTTTTTTTTTTTTTACCTCTATACTTAATTGGATTGACGAGCTCTTGACCACGCCATTTGGGAGGACTGAGAGCTAAGAAAGTCATTAAGGACTGAGAGGATGGGAAATAATGACTCTGGATGGTACCTGAAAACGGCAGTTGCTTAATGCGAACTCTGGTTGCCTCTGAAAATTTCAGATGATGTCATATATTTCCTCCCCCGCCCAAAGTTATCAAAACACATTGCTGGTAGCTCACTTTCGTTTTATACCACGAATATGTGACATACAGCATCTTCAACTTGGAAGGAGACATCAAACAAATGAGGATATAAGTCCCAAGAGAACAGAACTTGCTATTCTAGTTTTCCAATTTCTGTATGAAATAGGAAATGGTGCTTAAACAACAAATGATGTCTTTAAAATGGTATTTTCAAATTGAGTACTGTTTCTGGATAGCACAAATTATTCATAACTCAGCAGGGTCATAGCTTCATATTCTCAAAAGCACACATTCTCTTTCCTAAGACACAGGGCCCCGAGACTGAGAGCTGAATTAAGACATTCCCTGCCATCAGCAAGAATTGTGAAGTTTCAGTTTGAGGAAGAATACAATCTGAAATCTAAAGGCAGTCAAATGTAACATTTTAAAATAGAAAGATAATTCTCCACTTAAACAGTTATCATGTCAGTTCTGTTAAAAAAAAACTATTCGTATTTAAGAAATATTTCTTTGGGGGAAACAAAACCACAATATTTAATAATGTTTGCTATACTTGTTCCACAGGGATAGCAGTTCCTGAGACTGATAAGATGTGAATTAATTTTTCAAACTATTGATGTATCTCTAATGGTGTACTTTAGTATATTTCCATTCACAGAGCTTCCAATATTTTTTTTTCTATAGAAGGGTGTGGTATACAGATATGACTACAGTTTATTGAGGATAATTTTGATAATTTTGTCCATTTCCACGGCCATATGCACATCAGCCACAGGTGATTGGGTCTCTGTTCCCAATGCCTAGTAGCACGCTGTAAAACATTTAGAGGTGATAGTGCTGTAGAAAATCGCAGAATGCTGAGATGGTGACCTCTGGGGCAACTGAGATGGAGGAAAATTAAGTGATTTTTCCCCAAGGCCCAGAGTCAAGAAGTGGGAGAGAGAAAACTAAAACCCAAGTCTCCTACTTCCTGTGGACGGCCCTTCCCCGGGTCACCTAAGGCAGCTCGTATCCTGAAATGACAAGGAGAGTGCAAGGTAGGCAAGAGGACGTTGAATCCTAAAAGCGGCATCTTGGGACTTTTCAATTTATAGGATTTTCACATTCCTTTTCTAAATTTTATCTTAACACAATCCTTTGAAGTAGTAGTAGGAGAAAGTAGTAGCAGCAACAGCAGGAGTAGAAGCAGTAGCAGCAGCAGTGGTAGTAGTAGTGGTGGTAGTAGTAGTAGTAATAGTAGTAGTAGTAATAGTAGTAGTAAGCATACAGATAGTCTCTTTTGGAGATGAGGAAATTGAGGCCTCTATGCATGTACTGATTTCCCAGCATCACACGGTCAGGGAGGAGGAGAAACCGGCCAGGAACCCAGGTCTCTCCATGCAAATTAGCATTTTAGACACGGAGTGAAAGTCAGTGGGACTTCACACACTGATTACCAAGGTGTTGCAGGATCTACGAAGATGAACAAGACAAGGCCTCACCCGCAGGGCATTTGCAGGCCAAGCACACCCCTCACATTCCTTCCTATTCCACACTTTGTCACTCCACCCATGAGGCTTGACTCAATAATAGTGACACCAAGAATCCAACAGGTTCGCTTGAGTCTGCCAATGTTCTGCCTTTGAGTAAGTTATTCTGTCTCTCGGTGTCTTGGTTTTCATCTTAAAAAACAAAACAAAACAAAACACCTCCCAACCTCAATAGGATGTAGCAAAGACCAGCTGACTACATAATAAATATGAAACTTCAAAGAGCCAGAGTGGTGTATGGCACTTCTGATGACACCCCCATGCATTTCTATGTAACAATGATTTCCGTGTCCTCGCAGATGCACTAACATAGCACATTGTGAGTCTAGTCACCAAAAAAATCTCCCAGTCTTTGTCTATGTAGCTTGCATCTCCTATATGAAAAATGACCCTCTTATATGGTATCTACACATAACACCACGTAAGTTAAGAGTGAAGGCTTGGAGGGCAAGAGAGGACATGAACTATAATACAGAAGTTTCCCAGCAGCTTTTGTCGTACAGTTCAGCTCACCTCTCTTTACATGAAGGAAATCCTTCCGTTCCTTAACATTGAACTGAGCACAGTGACACAAACACAGTCATGTGCTGCATAATGATGTTTCGGTCAATGACAGACTGTATTGTGATGGTGTTCCATACAATCAGTACCATTCAGACTGGGTGTGCAGTAGGCTATACCTCCCAGATTTGTGTAAGTACACTCCGTGATGTTTGCACGATGACAAAATCACCTAACGACGCATTTCTCAGAACGCATCCCTGTCATTAAGGAATGCATGACTGTATTGGTAAGAATAGTAGAAAGAACAGAGGAGGGTGGCCACTGGGAAGGAGTGTTTCAGTATTGCCGCATAAAAAACTGTCCTAGGGACCGGACCCATGGCGTGGTCAAGTCCGGCACGTTCCACTTTGGTGGCCCAGTGTTCATGGGTCTGGATCTGGGGTGCAGACCTACACCACTTGTTAGCCATGCTGTGGCAGCATCCCACATATGAAATAGAGGAAGATTGGCAACGGATGTTAGCTCAGGGCTAATCTTCCTCAAAAAAAAAAAAAAAAGACAACTGTCCTAAAACTTAATGGCTTAAAACAGCAATGATTTATTATTTCTCACTACTCTGTGATTGCACCTGGGGTTACTTGTGTGACTATAAGCAGCTGTTGACTGGACCGGAGCTGTCAGCTGGGGCATCTTTGTTCTCCTCCACATGGCTAGCTTGGGCTTCTGCGCAGCACAGTGGACTCAGTGTTCTAATAGGGCAAAGTGGAAGCCGCCAGGCCTGTGAAGAGCATAATGAGCAGGGCATCACTCCCACTGCGCTCTATTGGTCAGAACAAGTCACAAGCTTCAACTCAGATTCCAAAGGAGGCCACAGGCCACACCTCTTGATGGGAGAAGTGAGATGCTCATTCCGGAATGGAACGGATTGTTGGTGGCCATCTTTGGAGGAGTGTTATGAAATAGGGAGGCTTATGACTTCTATTTGGAAATTCCAGCCCTGGAAATTCCAGAGAAGGTGGGTGAGGTGGAAGAGTCTGCGTGGAGTTGTCTGACGGGTTGAGGCAGTTCTGAAGACATCAGTTCAGTGGTCCTAGTTTAGCGAGGGAGTGATCCAGTCTGAGTTCTTCTGGAAACGTTCTTCTCTAGAAATTCAGCAGGTAAGGCATGCCCATATTCCCACTCCCCTCACCTTTGGGGAAGTATTGGGGCAGGGTTAGCTGAGGTAGGGGGCATTACGGACTGAATTGTGTCCCTCTCAAAATTCCTATGTAGAAGTCCTAACCCCCAGTACCTCAGAATGTGACTGTATTTGGCGACAGGCTGTTAAAGAGGTGATTCAGTTAAAATGAGGCCTTTGGGGTGGGCCCTAATCCAATCTGACTGGGGTCCTTATAAAAAGAGGACATGAGGGCTGTCCTGTGGCATAGTGGTTAAGTTCCCATGCGCTGCCTCGGCTGCCCAGGGCTCATGGATTTGGATCCCGGATGCAGACCTACACACCACTCATCAAACCACGCTGTGGTGGCATCCCACATACAAAATAGAGGAAGTTTGGCACAGATGTTAGCTCAGGGCCACTCTTCCTCAAGCAAAAAGAGGAAGATGGCAACAGCTGTTAGTTCAGTGCCAATCTTCCGCATCAAAAAAAAAAGAGACAGAGAAAGATGAGGACAGAGAGGGACACCAGGGGTGCACAGAGGGATGACCACGTGAAGAGGCAGCAAGAGGGTGGCCATCTGCAAGCCAAGGAGAGAGGCCTCAGAAGACACCAATTCCGCAGACACCCTGACCTTGGATTTCCAGCCTCAGTTCTGTGAGAAAATACACTTCTGTTGTTTAAGCGCCAGGTGTGTGGTATTTTGTAATGGCAGCCTAGCAAACAAATATAAAGGGGGAAATCCTAAAACGGTAGGGCCAGTGAAACCAAAAAACCCACAGGGCACCGTGAAGGCTCAAACGCCTGGAGGACTGCTCTGAGGCTCACAGACCCTGAGGCACCAGAGCGGGGTTGGGACATGGTGACGTGTCCCCAGGGTTCTGGGGGCAGGAAGGCGAAAGTACCCGAGAACCAGAAGCCTCCAGAGGTCACATACCAGAGACTCAGCCCCGGGTACATCTTGCTGAGCCCACTGTATTTTTATAGAAATTGTAATTAGTTGCCAACGTTTAAAAATAGAAGATTTTACTGTTTAAAAAAATTAGGGTTTCCAGCTTCTCTTGAAAAATCAGAAGACCTGGCTGCCCTCACCCCACGTGTCTCCACGAGGGAGGACTCGGACTCGTTTTTTCACTTGATTCTCCGTTGTCAAAGCATGTGTGTGTGTGTGTTTCCTAAATGCAGTTTCGTGAATAACAGGTGGGAAAAGAGACAAGCACATTCTATCAAATCGCGGCACTTTGAAATTCGGGGATTAAAAGTCTTTATGGTAATTTATGTCTTGTCATTACTGTAAAGCGTGTGATTCAGCATCTCCACTCTGTTCATTGTGATTTACCGTGGAGGAAGTTACCTAATTGGCCGTAGCCAGAAGAGGTGGGAGCCTCCAATATCCCAGGTAGGGCTTTTAAAGGGTTTTTGTGATCTTAAACTGAGTTTTTATAGGTGTTTCTATTTCCAGAAGACATTGGAAATAGCTTTAAGTGTACGTACGTGTTCAAACTGCTTCTCACTTGACACTCTTAGATACACATTGGCAGCTTGTAAATTCCTACTTCAGTGTAATGAAAAATCTCGTTATAATTTGCACATCAAACAAGAGGGGCCCCGTTACTCTAGCTGGGGGAGCCTTGATTGAATTTCTAGGCTTTTGAGAAACTCACAACACTCCCAGTTGTTAATGTTCTTTATACATAATATCTGAGACAGAATTAGCAACAGAATTACTGCTCAGATCTGAGTTGCTTTTCTTTCTTCCAAGGCACTTTGCATATTTTACAGAGGATTCCCCCTGTTCCCCGGGTTAAATTAGGCATTCAGAGAAGCTGCAGTCTCTGCCTCCTGGGCACTGGGGACTTTATCTCCACTTGGGGAAACTGCTTCTAGAAAAGGGATGATGCTGGCTTTTCACACCTGAATCTCCGTGGGGCATGAAGGCACAGCCTCCTGACTGGGATGTGTGGGAGACTGGGACGTCTTTGGCCCCTTCGTGCCCCCAAATCCTTCTCTTTTAATGACCTCCCCTTGCACCCATGCCACCTTCACAGACCCCGCCATTCTCCTGTCCTTCAGCTGTTCAGGAGAGAACATTCTCCTGCCTCTCTGGAAAAAGACCCTTGATCCAACTTTTCACTGTTTTGCAATCATTCTCTCAAGGCTGGCTTTTCTCCCTCCAGTCTAGTCCAGGATCCATCAGTGATGTTCCATTGATCCCTCAGTAACTGTTGCCCATGTGCACGTTGCCAAGTCCTGCCACACTCTGGACCCCCGCCCCGCGCCCGAATCCGTGGGGGCGGGACAGACGCCAGGCGTGCCCGCTCTAATAGACCCACACTAGCACGTGGAGAGGCTCGCTGAACCCTCGCCGCCTCCTGCTGGGGTAATATTTTTATGATGTCCACTTACAGATGAAGAAACTGAGGCACAGACTTACACAAGGTCACACCATGGGAAATGACAAAGCTGGTGTTGAACCCACACAGCCTGACCTCAAAGCCCTAAAGGCATACACGTAGTTACACGCAACCCACACTTTGTTCCGGAAAGGATTTACGATGGTTCACGGAAATACACAAAGATAAAATTAAAAAAAAAAAAAAACCCTCAAAATCAACAGGGGAGTAAATCAGGACGACAGGAGAATGAGGACAGGAAAAAGCAAGCGGCCGCGTGCTCTGTGCGCGCAGACCGAGAGCCCGGGGCGCTGCGCCTGTGCGGAGGCCAAGTTCGCGCTGTGCCATCCAGGTCGGTTCAGAGCACGGTGGCTCTGCACACTGAGCTGGGGGCTGCTTAGGGCAGGCGAGCCGTGATCGTTTTTGTCTTTCCCGCATTTTACATCTAACAAATGTTGATGACGTGGATATAGTTATGAAGGAAAGCGCATCCTCTCCCTTGCTCTCAATCCTGCTCGCTCATGAAACTCGCATTTCCACTTCTCCGAGGCCCTCGAGAAGGTTCTCCTGGCACCTCCCACGGGCTCCACCCGGGGCGGAGGAGCGGTCCATCTGACCTAGGAGGTGGCGAGCGGCGCCCCGCTGGCCCACGTTGCTCTGCAGGGCGGAGCCCGCCCTCCTAGAGGTCACGGCCGCCGGGCAGAGGCTCGCCCTCCTTGGGCTCTCTCTCAGCCTGGACCGACCGCAAGGCTCTCCTCCGTGCAGGACACGCCCGACTCCTGGGAGTGAGGATGGGGTGTCCGGGGGTTAGGGGAGTGTGTGGGAGCCTAAAGTCCTCCAGCGGTTCTGAGGGAGCTTAAAAGAGTAATAACAATTCAGTGGAAAGTTGTGGGACAACCATTTGGGCATCAGGTCCAGCTTTTGCAGTAATAAAGTGGATGTTTTGATCCCCGACTGACTTATAGATCTGTTTCTCAAATGGTACAGAATCTAGAAGGAAAGGTTGTGAATTTTTTTTAACACTTTAAATCTCCGCTGAAGATTTGCTTTCTCACAAACATTTCCATTCTCTTTCTTTTCTTTCTTTTTTTTTTTTTTTTTTTGAGGAAGATTAGCCCTGAGCTAACATCTGCCGCCAGTCCTCCTCCTTTTGCTGAGGAAGACTGGCCCTGAGCTAACATCCATGCCCATCTTCCTCTGCTTTTTATGTGGGATGCCTGCCACAGCGTGGCTTGACAAGCAGTGCCGAGGTCCGAACCAGTGAACCCCAGGCCACCAAAGCAGAATGTGCAAACCCAACCACTGTGCCACCAGGCCAGCCCCAAACATTTCTATTCTTAAAATCGGGGGTCTTCTGGAGTCAGGAAAGCTTGTGATTGCAAATAACTGAAAACCAGACTATAATGGCTGCATTCTTTTGGGTCTTCTGAGAAGCAGATGCCTACACAAGAGTAGATGTGCAGGAGATTTATTGGAGCAGCGCTGGTGAAGGATAAAGAGGAGGGAGCTGGAGGGGGAGGAGAGAAACCACGATGTGGGTCTGACCCCTTTGAAAAGGCGACGGGGAGGAAGCAGCATGGAAGAGAACGTCTGAGACTGCAGTGCAGGTCCAAAAACTTGTGGTCGGATTGCTGGGGAGTCCTTGATCAGCGTTGCCCGTTGGAGGATGCCCCCATCTCACAGGAATGAGCCAGCACTGGCTCACTGGCCAGAAGCAGCCTGTGGGGAGTGTGGCCTCGCCTCAGTGTGGTCGTGGATCCAGAAGAGCAGCCGCAGAGCCTTCCCTGTGCTCCCTGTGGCAGGAGATCAGAGTGGGGCCATCACACAGCTTAACCCAGTAAGGGTGTGAGTTAGGAGGGCGTTGGCCAGCAGGCATCAGGGCTGGTGTCACTGCTGTACCTTGGCTCTGCCACCATGGCCCAGAGATCTCTGCAGCCAGCAGGAGAGAGGTGGAGGGGCAGCATCTCTGTCAAGAAAGCAAAACCTTTGCCAGAAGCCTCACAGCGGCCTCGTGAGTCTCACTGACCAGGGCTAGGGCGCGTGCCCACCCCTGCACGGTGGCTCACACAGAAAGGAGTCAGGTCAGCCACCACTGCTGTGAGCCACCACAGAGGCCTGACACTGAGCTCCAGAGGAAGACCCTCACACTGCCGTTTCCGTCCTGTGCAGACTCCGTGTTCGCCAGTTCCACCAGGGCCCCGCTGTGCCTCCAACAGCAGCTTCCCAGCACTTCTGGGCAGTCACATCTCAGCGTCTCTGCTGAGGTGACTGGAATGCTTTCTCATAGCTCAGCCTGGTGAGACATACATACAAATGATACAGTTCATTTTCTCCCTCCCAGAAAAGTACAGATCTTTGTCGACTTAAGATGAGCTTACGTCCAATAAACCCATCATAAGTTGAAAAGATAAGTCAAAAATGCATTTAGTACACCTAACCTACCAAATATCGCAGCTTAGTCTAGCCTGCCTTAAACGTGCTCGGACAACTTACATTAGCCTACAGTTGAGCAAAATCATCTAACAGAAAGCCTATTTTATAATAAAGTGTTGAATAGCTCATGGAGCTTATTGAACACTGTAGTGAAAGTGAAAACCAGAATGGCTGTCTGGTACAGGATGGTTGCAAGGGTATCGGTTGTTCATCCTCGTGATCGCACGGCTGACTCGGAGCTGCGGCACACTGCCACTGCCCAGCATCACGAGAGAGTATCCACTGCATACCACAAGCCCAGGAAAAGATCAAAATGCAAAATCCAAAGTACAGTTTCTACTGAATGCATACTTATTTCGCATCATTGTAAAGTCGAAAAATCCTAAGTCGAGCCATTGTGAGTTGGGGACCATCTGAATTTAACTTTCCTTTGGAGGCTGAAACTATCATTGGAGGGGCAATGACTTTAGCTGTTTGCCCACCATCGCAGGTGCTATGACATGTGTCCTCTTGTTTATTCCTCCCAGTGACCTTGTGTGTGAGGTAGACGTTGCTACAGACATCGGGACTTCTCTCCCTCTGTCTACTCCACTCCCCCCTGTTGTGTGGCAGCCACAGGGTTTGGGATGTGGATGCTGGATTCACTGGGTGGTCCTGATTAAGCCAATCAGAGTAATCATATCCCCTTGGCAGTGATTGGTTCAGAAATGGGCTTATGAACCAATTTGGCTCCATGAGATTCAGAGGAAGGTTGCTAGAGCTTCTGGGGTTTTTTGTTTGTTTGTTTGTTTTGTTTTTTCCTTGTCCTAGAGGGAAAGCCACAGGAAAAGCTAGTTTCTATCTCTGACCAGATGTGAACAAGAAAACCGGGATTGCTCTGGCTGTCATCCTGTGACTCCGAGGGGAACCCCGTTAGAATGAAGCCAACACTGTGGACAGTAGTGTAGAGTCAGAAAGAACCTGGATCCTGGAGGACATCACTGAGTGGCTGGACCAACCACCCTCAAGACCTCACCATCTCTAGACTGCCAAGTACATGAGCCCATACATTTCCTTATTGTTGAAGCCAATTTGGTTAGATTTTCTGATACACTGAAAGCATCATAACTGCTCTGTTTTGCCCATTTTAGAGATGAGAAAACTGATAACCAGAGGGATTAAGTAACTCGCCCAAGGTTGCACAGCTAGTTTGGCAGAGCTGAGCTTGGAACCAAGGTCTGACTCTTGGCTCCACATCCTGCAGCTTATCTGGCTTTTCACTGGGATGGCTGATTCACATATTTCAAAGGTTATAAGAACAGCTCAGACATGCTGAACTTATTCAAAAACTTGTCTTTGACTTTTCACGCTGCTTCCTCAATGAGTTCAGAGCTTGGCCATTTCCTGTGTGACTAGGCTCTCCAGAATATCAGAAGATTTCACAAATCACACTAATGCCAAAGCAGGCAGATTTATTACTGGTTTTCAGGGTGACATCAGTACCTTTCCTCCATTTGTTAAAATAGGCAGTAATGATGACAAAGTATAAAACAAATATATACGAGGCACTGGCTTCCAATTTTCTCTTATCATAGTTGACAAGTGTCCCAAACCCGTGGGAAGGGTATGGGTGGGGAGCAGGCACTGAATCATCAAACTATTTTTATACTGTGGATAAAAGGATTGTGAATGCAGCAGCATAATCGACAAAAGTCTAAGACCTTTTTCTAGAGCGATTAAAATCTTAGAATTGGATAGAATTGGGAGGGCAGCTGGTCTGGTGTCCCACCCATGGCGGGCAGGAATCCCTTCCAGAAGGCCCCTGATGGGCTTTCCCTTGCAAATGCTCCAAGCTAGGAAGGCACTCCTCCGTTCTCCCTGCTAGGAAGTCCTGACATTGCACTGACTTTATACTGACAGTCTGTTCTAAACAAAGTCACTGTTCTTCAGAACATAATGGATACTGGCTCGTTAAAAGACAAATGGTGACAAATTATCCTTGTCACTGGATTCTACTCCCAAGAAGATGTTATGATGAGCCACCAGTAATAGACACCCCCCCCCCGCAGGTCACCCAACAGGTGAGCCAACCCACTCAGCCCTTTACCCCCTAGCTAACTTTGGATAGAACCAGAACACACATCCTGCCCATGAATTTGGTGTAGCCCAAGAGAAAGACAAGGGGTAACTTCAAGGTTTTGTGTAGCAAAAGGTGACCTTTGTGGGGGGGGGGGGGGGGCTTTGTTTTTAATTTATTTTTATTGTTTTCAAAAGCACACGTTTGTATAGTTTTGAGTTAAACAGTACTACAAAACTAATAATGAAACCAGCAGACTCCTACCATGCCCTCCCCATCTTTAAATATTGCTCTGCAGAGGCAAGCACTTTCAAATCTTCCAGCTATTGTTTCTGGTGTTTATACTTATATTTCAAATGGTGTGTTGATATTGTTATTTCTTGACTTTTCAATTTTAGATATCATTTAGTTCCTTCCTGTTGCAGAAAAGGAGGATTGAGCACTGTTACGCCTTCCCTTCCCCCTCCTGGTGCCAGCCCCCACCATCACTTACAAACTTTCCCTCTCTTGTCTTCCCCATGCAGTTATACCAACATTTTTGGTTGAGTCAACATTTAGTGTTTACATTTTTATGATGATGTAAGTCTTGTTCACAGTTGAGCCATGTGATGAACTCCAGAAAGAATAAAGAGGCATGACTTGACCTCACTATCAGAGAGAACTTGAGAGCAACCTGGGGTGCCAAAGCACTCCCCGGAATGTTGGAGCTCAAATAACTCAGACTGCCGGCAATGTATTGCCGGGGGTTGTTTGTCCCATGTCTGCCCGGGTTGAGGCAAATCTGCCTCCTGAGGTAGCAAGTGAGGTTCTCCTTCCTAAGGAGGGTGGAAGTGTGATATGTACAGAGGACAAATACAGAGACAAAAAGAAGGGTGAACCCAGGGCCGTAGAACACTCATAAACTAGCCTCTACCCGTGTGGGAACCTTTCTGAAAAGCTTGATTTTGTTTTTCCTGTTCCGTTGGACTCTGGGAACAGTCATATTCAGCATCCTGTTTAAATGCTTTTCTCCTTTGGGGCAACTCTCTCCAGTTACTCATAACCTTTCAGTGATTCACAAACCGCCTTGTGTTTGTTATGAGTGGATGTTACACAGAGAACAAGGGAAGCCCCGTGTCACCAGTTTCCTCCAGTGTTTTCTGAGAGTGGCCATCCAATCGCCTCACCATGGCGCGGCCATTTTGCCCGCTGTCTCCCCCTGGGGGAGGCTGGGCCCCCAGGGTTGAGTCTGGCTGGTCACAGGAGCATGGGGTGGGGGTGGAGGGAGGTGAAGGTTGGGGGGGGGCTTATGTTTGCCTGCCCCCACTCAGGGAAAGCAATCAAGCCGATTTTGTTTTCAAAATAAATGTTGCTATTCTTCCAAGGATTAGGAATTGAAGTTCAAACTTAGGTTTCTCAAATTTCTCCCAGATACAATGAAAACAATCTTTAAGTTCCCACTTACAAACTTCCACATGTGTGTTTGTATAATGAGATACACTGTACGCATCTAGCATTTTTATTTCTGCCCTAAGAAATCCTCCTTACTGTTACCGAGTTTCATTTCACAGTCACTTGATGGGGAAATAGAAATCTATGGGGATTTAATTATAAGTTCTATTCCAGGGATTATTTTTCAAGATCTATAGAAAGGAGCTGAGCACAGGAAAACCTCATTGCCTTTTTTTCCCCCTATTAATGGAAATGTTCGAATTACCTAAAAAATAAAAAATAAAACAGGGGCCGCCCCGTGACCAAGTGGTTAAGTCCTCGCGATCCGCTTCGGCGGCCCAGGGTTTCGCCGGTTCGGATCCTGGGTGCAAACATGGCACCGCTCATCAGGCCATGCTGAGGTGGCATCCCACATGGTCACAACCAGGAGGACCTGCAACTAGAATACACAGCTACGTACTGGGTGGCTTTGGGGAGAAGAAGAAGAAGGGGAAAAAAGGAAAAGAAGATTGGCAACACTTTTTAGCTCAGGTGCCAATCTTTAAAAAAATAATAAATGCAACAAAAACAAAAAAACAAGCACCTGAGTGTCTCTTTACATCTTCAGATATTCAGCTTCAGTTTCTAATCAGCAAAAGCCCTCCGCCTCTGCCCCCGAAACTCTCACAGTTCCTTTTCTAAGCAGCTTCCTTTGAGTGGCTCCCTTTCGCGGCTTTCTTTTACGGGTCTGTAAACTTTTGAAGATTCAGTTATGCAAACAAGGTGACAAGTGCTGTCTTCAAAGGAGGGGAAAGCCAGAAATGGATGTGAAAAAAGCCATTTGAGCCACGGGGGCTGTTTCTTGAGCAAGCTGACCTTCCTCTTATCTTCGTGAGAGGTTACTATACCTCCATTTAGTCATGATCTGTCAGATTGAGAGCTTGTCCTTTGCAATTAATCGAGCTAGACCAAAACTCTGCTGGCGGCAGAGGGGACCAAAGAATCCATTGCAGGTGCAGTTTTAGGCCATACGATGGCAATACCAACAATGGGGTTTTGCAGCCTGCAAAAGGGCTTTTACGAACATTGAAAAATTTGATCCTTAAAACAACTGCATGGTGATAAGAATAGTGGCAAATATTTATTGCGTGCTTACTCTGTGTGGGGTCCTGATGACGAGCCTAACGTGTGTTAACTCTTTTGATCCACACAATTGGTCCTCTGAAGTTGATATTGTTGGCATCCCCTCTTACCCCCTCAGATAAAAAAAAAGGAAACTGAGGTCACACAGCTAATAAAGTGGCTGAGCTGGGACTTGAACCCAGGGAACCAGGTTCCAAGGTCTATAGGCTTAAGAATCTTACTCCCTCCTCTCCCCAGGGGGTGGGCATCCTGCCCACTTTACAGTTGCAGAAACAGAGGCCCACAGCCTGTCTCCTAGAAGCTCCCAGAGCTGGTGAGGCGGCAGAGAAAAGAGTTAAACTCTGGTGTCTGCTCCCACATCCCGGGCACCTGACATGGGTCACCCCCTCCCTTTGTGATTCAACTTAACTGGGACAAACCTGGGATGAACAGTTTGTCTTTCTGGCCAGGACTAGGGTGCACCCACCTCAGGACAAAAATTAAGGATCTCTAAAAATCTCAGTAATTAAAATATATAATAGCTATGAAATATTTTTTAAAATAGAAATGAATGCAAAAATCCATGGTGAACAAAGATATCAAAAATTTAAAGAAAGACAAGCTCAGTCCGTCCCGTGTTCCTCTTCAAGCCCTTTCCCCAATTCTGGCCATTCTCATTTGATTCCGATTCCTTCATGCCTTGCTCTTGAATAAATACTTGAAAGTCTTGAGATGTAACTTGTTTATTCCAGGGTATTTACATTTGATACCTCTGGTGCAAAGGAATTAGATTCCATAAGAATGGCCAGAATTGAGGAAAGGGCTTGAAAAGGAATTGGGACGGGACTGAGTCTGTCTTTATCTAAATTTTTGCTGTCTTGTTCATCGTGGTTTTTTATATTGTGACTTTTAAAAATATTATTTATGTTGACTACTGAGTTTTTTGGCAACCCCTTACATTTTTTTTTACATTTAATACAGGACCTGGAAACCAGTGAAGATGAACCATTTTCAAAACCAGAGAAACAATCTCAATGTGAAGTTTCAAATGGTGTGGCAGGAAGGGAGCAAGACACGAGGGCAGGTACCTGAGGTTCGAGCACCCGCTCTGGGTGGCTCCCAGGGGGGTCTTGACACACAGGCGCACGACAGTTCTGTGAGGTAACGTGTTAGTGTCTCAGAGAAGTTCACTAGGTTGCCCAAGGCCAAACAGCTAGCAGGTGGCGAGCCAGGATTGGAATCTGATCTTTCTCTTCATTGCAAGCCCTGAGCACTGGTCTCTTTTTGCAGTGAATCAGGAGTAAACAGGAGAGAGCAAGAAGGTGGTGAATAGACTACTCAATATGCGTAATGAAATTCCATCTAATTGCTTCTAAATTCAGATAAAACCCAAAAGAAACAAATAAGTGCTTCAAGAGTAAACAAAACACTTTTGAATCAGTATTTTAGCTTTTGCAATTTTATTGAGGCATCATTGAAGTACATACTCTGCACACGTTCAACTGTAAAATTTGGTCTGTTTGGGCATATGTATACACTTGTGAAATCACTTCCACGGCAAGAGAACATTTTCGTCACCCCCAAAAGTTTCCTTGTGCCCTTTTGTAATCCATCCCTCCTTCCACCCGTCTCCAGGTGACCAATGCTCTGCTTTCTGTCACTGTGGATGTGTTTACATCTTCTAGCATTTTATGTAAATGGATTCATACACTATGACTGCCTTTTCTTTGGCTTCTTCTGCTCAGCATCATTGTTTTGAGACTGATCCATGCTGTTGCCTGTATGAACAGTTCATTCCTTTTGACTGCTGAATGGTATTCCTTTGTGTGGAATTATGACAATTTGTTGATCTGTTCCCCTACTGATGTTTGTTTTCAGTATCTTAATTTTTTATGCACATAAATAGTATATTTTTATAGATACTTGAACCTGCTTATAAACTATGTGCTCTCCCTGAGCTCCTAATTTCCTTGATATGGCAGGGACAATGTTATGTGTTCACCTGATCCTACTTCATATTTTTTAAGCAGCTGCCTTGGAGAGCCACTTGACCGACAGTGGACTTCACGTTGAAGAGAAATGACCTCTTCTGTGCTTTGTGGCTGTTTGTTACTGCAGCATAAGCCTAGCCTTTCCTGACTAATACACTTTAGCTTAACAAACCCTCTCTTTATAGATATAACAAGGAGACAGTCCTGGCTAAATTTCTACTAAGGCTGAACGGAGTCCAAATTAATTAGGCTTTACTGCTTAGAAATATCTGAGAAATCAACTAATATTGTACCACTAAAGACCACCTTTCCCTTCGGTGCCTGGGAAAGAAATACACATATTCAGAAGAGGAGCATGGGGGAAGGCAATGAAGAAGAGAAAGAAAAAAACCACGTATTACTCTTTGTCATGTACCAGCAACTCATCTACATTAACTTATTTAATTGTCACAACTCTGAGGCGATATTTATAGTCTCATTTTTAGAAAGGAAAAAACTGAGACTCAGAGAGGTTCCCAAGGATCCACAGCTGGGAGGGAGCAGTTTCGGAATTAAAATCTCAGTCTGCCTAACTCCTGACTGCCTAACAGCTTGTCCCATCAGGTTGGGAAATGCAGAAAAGTGTGAGAAAAAGAGCTGGCACCCAGTACGGCCGCCACTCCCTGCTGCATACTAAGGCCAGTTCTCAACAGGTGCAAGGTGGGTCCTCACGCAGGAATGGTCCTCAAGGCAGGCAAAGGGCCCCAGTGATGGACACGTGGCCGCACACATAGCCAAAGCCCACCCAGCCCCGGCCGAGCTGACGCAGCCAGGTGGGGAGAGTGGCAGACAGAGCAGTGCCTGGAGGCAAGAGTTCGGGTCTGAGACCTATCTCTGCCCCTGGGGGTTCTGTGGCCTAAGGCAAGGTCAATTAACTTGTTCAAGCCTTGATTCCCCGAGAGTAAAGTAGGGATGATCTGTAGAAAGCAGACGGAAACCCTTGAAGTGCTCTCTAAGTGTGGGCTTGTCCCCGTCTCTCTTGACACACCCTCCGGTGACATTTACAGGCACAACCATGCAAGGCCTGTGGTTTTGGATAAGATGGGCAAGAGACGGTCTCCTGGCTCCCCTCAAAAAGCCATATTGGCACAATGTGGTTATTGAAGGAGAGTCTGCTCTCTGTTCCAATCACTTTTTCACAGTCTCCAACTGTGATTAGTAAGAAAACACTTGTGAGAAACCCGCCAGCTCAAGACTCTCTGGGACTGGAAGCTTTTCATCCTGACTCTCGTCCTCTGAAGAGCTCTGCCTGCAGTTGGACTTCTTTCCCAAAGAACATGGGCATGGTAGTTGGCCCAGGTGTGAAGGCCCTCGCTTACCCTGAGGGTTTGCCCATTTCTGCAGACGAGGCCCCCTTTGAGCTGGGAGGGAGCACTCTTTTTATCAGCCAAAAAGAGGCCCCAATTCTTCTGCCCTGAGAGAGTCCCCAGCCCACAGTGGAGGAGCTGAGCTAAATATGTTAACAATTAGCAATTAAACATCTTGCATTTATGGGCATCAAGCCACCGCTATGTTATACAATATTAAAAATATGAAATTGTTGCCTTAGTAGGTTAAAACAGTTCAATCTGCTATATGTTATCACTTGACAGGTTCCAGGAAGGAGAGTCTTCTCTCGGTAACTTTTAATATTTGTTTCCCGCTTCTTCCCTGCTTTTCTTCTTTAAAAGCATTGGGTATGAGCAAAAAGATAGATGCCATAAAAATACACCCTTTGAATAAAGTTTCATCGTCTTAAACAATAAATAAAATGTAATTTTTGCGTATTAGATATATGGAACTCTGCTGAGAGCTGAGAGTAGGAAAAGCTCTCAGGAGAAAGGACATAAAAAGAAGACTGTTAGGTGGCTTGTATTAAACAATCTGAAAAAAATATGAAAAACTAAAATTAAGCATCACCTCCTCCCCCCAAAATAAACCCCTTTCTGAACTATCTGTATAATAGAACTAAAGATATTTAATTACGTGATAAAGGTCCTAGTCTTTGCATTTTATTATTGGGTATTATACTCCATAGAAACAAATCATTGGTCAATTACAAGTGTATTGAAGCATAAAATGCTTTATTAAGGCTGTGATTATTCAAGTGTGGTTTCTGAAGATGCCGGCTCCTTGATGGGTTCATTTCACTGCCTTTAACTCCATCCTCCGTGGCTGTTCTAACCTATGCAAGTAGTTAGCATATCCACATACTTAATAACAAATTATTGGATCTATTATATACTTAAGTCCTTGGCTATGACCATGTAATTAGATCTCTGGGTCCTTTAAAGGAGAGGCACTTTAAATAGAGATAAAGCAATAAAAGTGGTTTGTTGGGCTGCCAGTGTGCTGTACATTTACACACCCAGCCCTGGTCCCCAGTAGGCGCTGGAGGGACACTGGTGTTCGTGCTGGGAGTTCTGTATGGGGGCATTATTGCATTCACCCAGCCTCCCTGCAAGTCAGCATAAAAGGATTTTGAGTATAAATGGATGACATTTTAAGAAACTCTGAGGTAGAAAAATTAACAGGATAATTTTATGCGGGCTGTTATAAAAACCCTGGTCACAATTCCTAGGGGTAAGGAAAAGCAAACTGAGATCCAGCCTCAATTACTAAATGGAAAAGAAGGAGAAAGAGAAACTAGGTGAAACCTTCAGCTGACAACAGACTACAGGGAGCAAAACTCTCAGTTACCTGGTATAAATAA
This sequence comes from Equus caballus, assembly GCF_041296265.1. NCBI lineage: Eukaryota > Metazoa > Chordata > Mammalia > Perissodactyla > Equidae > Equus > Equus caballus. Next base: position 70,645,344 of record NC_091699.1, on the reverse strand, counting down.
ACATTAATTAAATACATGAGCTTGTGGATGATCATGCACCTGTTAGGCATAGAAGCACAGAAGTGGCCTTTGGGCTCTGGGTCCCCAGAGCTACAGCGTTGTCACTCCCGCTGTCCAGCAGTGTTGCCAGAGCGGGCCCCCACCTCATGCTGCTTCTGATCTTCTCTCTCCCTCCTCTTTTCTTTCCTTTCTTCCCCCAACAAACAATTGTTTAATAATTTAAAATCCCGTAACTATTCTAAATTGAATTCTACCAGGCAAACCTCAAACTTGATCTTCATTATTCATTTTCAAGGTTCCATAGCTCCAAGTAATACTCTTTATTAAAAAAAATTGCTTTAAATAAACAGTAAAAACACTGGCATGCCCACCACCTAGAATGAACAGACAAATGTTACTATTTTGTCATTAAAAAATAGTTAAGAGCAACAGACTGAACATTAGAGATAAAATGAAAGCTCCGTTCCCCTCCCTGCCCCAGGCATGCATGATCAGGGACTCAGCGTGATCCCTCTGGTCCTCGTTTTACACTTTTCCTGCACGGACACGTGTTATACACAGTGTACAGTTTTGCTGTCTCCTCATTTTACGCAAATAGACATCCTGCTGTAAGTTGCTGTTTTCACTCAGCACTGAGCTTGAGCCACTGGCACGGATTTCCTTCATTCTTGGAACTGCCCTATAGTGCTCTGCGATGTGAACCCTCCTCCGTGTGTTTATTCTCAACGTCATGGCCATTCAGATGGTTTCCAATTTGTTGATGTTTCGAACAATGCTGCAACTTTATGCGTGGATTCAACTGTTCTAGGTGTCACCACGTCGCTCTGCAGATCGGCTGCACGGATTCAGTCTCCCCCAGCAGCCTGTGAGCGCTCCTGTGGTCCCACAGCCTCTCACTTGGTTTCGTCAGACTTTGATTTCTGCTAATCCGGGGCCTCTTTGGGGTTTTAACTTTCATTTCCCTGATGATTAGAGAGGTTGAGCACATGCTCGCAACTGGAGATGTGGCCTTCTGGATGTCCTCTGATGTGCACTGTCCGTCCTTGTCCTTGGATATTTTTCTGTTGGGTTGTGTGTCTTTTTTCTTATTAACTTATTGTTCTTTGCATATTCTGAATATAATCCTTCATCTGTTTTATTTGTTGCAAATGTCTTCTTCTAGCCTGCCATCAGTCTTTTAACGCTTTATGGTATCCACTGTATTACAGATGTTTTTCATTTTGATTAACTCAGATGTATCCACTTTTAAGTTGAGTTCTGCTTTTTTGTGTCACCTCTAAGAAATCTTTGCCTGTTTCTAAGGTTATAAAAATATTTTAAAGTTTTGCTTTTCACATATAGATGTCCAGTCCCATCAGGATATGTGGGGTAGAAATCTAATTTTATTTTATTTTTTCTATTGAGATAGACAGCTATCCCAATGTCCCTCATTTGTAGGGCCATTGCTAGCGTATCTTAAGCCCCCAGTGTATCTGGGATGATTTCCGGGCTCTTTATTCAGTACCATTTTTCGTATCTTCTTCCTACCTTTTCTATCCAGTTCATCTACACAGCGGCCAGGATACAGTAAGTGTATGAAGTGGCTATTTGTTATAATTAAAATTTACATGGAACGCCACAAGTAATTTTTTTGGCTTAAGGAAAGAGCACTGATGAAGATGAGGACTGCCATTCTCTTTGGATGGAGTTTGGTAAACATCAAATAAAAGAAGGAATTTGATTAGGAGGGGTTGGGGGCAGGAGAAAGGAGCTCCAGTTTGTCGAGCACCTAAGATGTGCCAGCGTAGTTCTGGGCTTAGCTTATGAATTCATCTCATCTTCTCAATAGCACTTTGAAATAAGTTTTATTTTGTACTGTTTTATTTTATAGGTGAGGAAATGGGAGACCCAGAGGAGTTCCATAACCTGCTCCAAGTCATGAAAGTCAGCGAGCAGCACAGCTGGGGCTGACACTTGAGTCTGTCTCCAAAGACCTTGACCTCTCTACTTTGCCGCAAAAATGAAAGAAGGTGCAGCTGGACCAGGCCATCGCAGGTAGAAGTCACTTCACCCCAATTCACACAACCATTTGAGCTCAGGCTGGGACGAGACCATGACCTTCTGCTGAGCATCTGTCACTGTGAACCAGGCAATTTACATATATGATGTCATTACCTTCTATCGATCCTACAAAGTAGGATTATTATTCTACACTTGCAGACGAGGAGCCTGAGCTACAGAGAGGGTAAGCATTTTCCTAAGTCACTCTGCCACTAAGATGTACTACCAGGGCTGAGGATGGCCTGTGTGCCTTCGTATACATTAGATTAAAAAGATGGCTCCTCCCTTTTCCCCACCCCTGGGGTAGACACAGCCCCGTGTAAGGGGCTTGGGTGGTGGAGGACAGGCTAGATCTCAGCCCTGGGAGCCCCTCCACCAGATGCCCTTGTGCAACTGCAGTCTGCGGATTGGAACATGGAGGGCCTGATAAGGCTTGACCTTAAATTGGTCTGATTCCAACACTCGTTCTATTTCTCCCACATCTGTAGACAAATGCCTCACAGACTTTTCTGGTTCCAGATCATTTGGTTGAGAAAAAAGACTCCAAGGGCCCACCCATTTCAACCTCCTAATGAAGCAGCAACCAGGTAACAGCAAGGAATTGTATGTATATGTTTTATTTAGCTGTGGCTCTGGTTAATTCATATTTGAACTCAGTGCGTACTAGGTCATAAAATCTATTCACTGGGAAAAAAATAACTCAAAGTATGTAGTAGTGATGCCAAATGTTGTCGCATCTGGACCTCTTAGGACAAAGCAGAGTTCTCTGCATACTCGAGTATGGTGCTAATTTTAAGATTATAAATTGCTAGTAAGTGGGTCTGAGGGGAACTTAAAAGTAAAAGCCGATGAAAGGAGTGGCACTTTTGGATTCGCTCACAGCCACAGGAGATCTCACTTTGAGAACCACTTCCTTAAAAAAAAGTCAGACTACCTTGGGTTTCTCCAAATTCCCAATAGAAATCCTAGTTGGGGAATATTCAGGAGCATCTGTTACCAACCACATACTAAGCAATTCCCCATTCTTTCTAGGTATGGACAATTCTCTGAGCTGTGTCCACATGACAATAGCTTATCTAGGCTCACAAACTGCAGGCACAAATCTGAAATGCCAGCAGCGCCTCACATATCTAGAAAGAGAGCATTTGGATGTAGAACTGGAAGGGGCTTTGAGGACCAGAATCAAATTATCCAAGAAAGAATGATAAAACAGTGGTTATAACTGTGCCAGAAATAGGATAAGCTAGAAGGAGTGTAGATGAATGACTTTATTGAAGTTCTAGAAGGAAAAAATATGGATTCCACGTGTCCTAAATCCAGATATTGTTCTCAAAAGACCATATTTAATAGCTGAACGAAGCAAAGAACAAAATAATGCCCTTCGGGGAGAAATAGAGAAGCTGAAACCAATAACTGCCTAGTCTACGTTTATGACTTTTCCTGACTGAGCAGCTCTTGGCTCAAACCTAATCGAGTCAAGACATTCACTACCACGTTGGCTTTTTACCTGGACTCATGTCAGCCTCCTTGGCTAATTTCTTCAGTTCAGTACCTGTCCTTCACGCCATCCTTTAATGAAAAAGGCAGGAAAATGACAAGCTTTGCTTTACCCTGCTGGGCAAAGAAGCGACAATTTCACTTCCTTCTCGGAGAGGGCATTCTCTCCTCCTTTTTCTGCAGTCCTGCTGTGGCCAAGAGGAGAGTGTGCGGCATCTGGATTTGACAGTTCAGATGTTCTGTGACACCAGATTCAGTCCTCAAGGATTCCTTTCTCTTTGGACTGAGGGCCACTGATTTCTGTCTCAGGAGTAAACGGCCCCTTTTCTGGTTCTCTGTCTGCTGCTCCCGGTTTTCCTCTGCTTGTATTTTCCAAGTTGGTCTGTGTCCCAGCTGTGTTCCCCACAATCCCTCCGCTTAATGCGACTTGGCGCTGGCTCCTTTTAGTCACTGGTGTGTTCTGAATCAAGCTCGTGAAAGCTGCTTCCTTGGAAATTGTTAACACGGTCTCATTCCACAGGCAAAACTTCGCAGCCCTGTGCGATCCTCATCTGTAGTAAAGCAACCCCAAGTTCCAAATTGGCTTTTATAGAAGAGCCTGGAATTGGTTCCTAGCAATGAGTGCTAAAATTTGTCAGTTCCATTAGCCAGGAGAGATGAGAAAATATTTCTTCTTTTAGCTTGCCCCTTCCCCTGAACCCCTGACCCCCCAAAGGCAAAAAAGAAGTAAAATCTAGCTCCTCTCAATTAATGGGGGCAACTAGCTGTTTTAATGTTTTGACTAAAGAAATCTTCCCATTAAATAATAAACAGGCCAAATAAGGACGTGATTCATCTTGCCAAGTTCACTCACCATAATTTTGTTGGCAAGCCTTATCTGACACGGAATAATAGAATTTCAACCTTGGAAGAGATGTGAAAAGTCATCCAGTCCAACCACCCAGCGGACGCTCAAGTGTCCTCTACGCACCACTGGCTCTGAAACCTGGCTGCACACCAGAGTGACTGAAGTCACTCGTTCCAAATAAAAATCATTTGGCTTCACCCCTGCAAGTTTCTTATTCAGTAGGCCTGGGATGAACCTGTTTATTTTGAATAATACCCAGGTAATCCCAATGCAGCTACTTCACAGAACAGTGTTCCAGAACCACCACAGTGTCGCCGTGTTTGGAGGCTTGGCCGTGTGTCAAACGCCTTCGCCTGGTCTTCTCTAGCACCTGGCCCTCACTGCCTTCCAAAGTAGCCAAATTTGGGCAGCTCTGACTGTTGGAAAATTCTTCCTCAGTCTCAGTAGAAACATTTCTCCTACAACAGCTTATCTTTGACAAAGGAGCTGAGGGCATACAATGGAGAAAAGAAAGTCTTTTCAACAAATGGTGCTGGGAAAACTGGAAAGCCACATGTAAAAGAATGAAAATTGACCATTCTTTTTCACCATTCACCAAAATAAACTCAAAATGGATCAAAGACCTAAAGGTGAAACCTGAAACCATAAGGCTTCTGGAAGAAAACGTAGGCAGTACACTCTTTGACATCAGTATTAAAAGGATCTTCTCGGACACCATGCCTTCTCAGAGAAGGGAAACAATAGAAAGAATAAACAAATGGGACTTCATCAGATTAAAGAGCTTCTTCAAGGCAAGTGAAAACAGGATTGAAACAAAAAAACAACCCACTAACTGGGAAAAAATATTTGCAAGTCATATATCTGACAAAGGCTTAATATCCATAATATATAAAGAACTCTCACAGCTCAACAACAAAAAATCAAACAACCCACTCAAAAAATGGGCTGGAGACATGAACAGACATTTCTCCAAAGAAGATATACGGATGGCCAATAGGCACATGAAAAGATGCTCATCATCGCTGATCATCAGGGAAATACAAATCAAAACTACACTAAGATATCACCTTACACCCATTAGAATGACAAAAATATCTAAAACTAATAGTAACAAATGTTGGAGAGGTTGTGGAGAAAAAGGAACCCTCATACACTGCTGGTGGGAATGCAAACTGGTGCAGCCACTATGGAAAACAGTATGGAGATTCCTCAAAAAACTAAAAATAGAACTACCATACGATCCAGCCATCCCATTACTGGGTATTTATCCAAAGAGCCTGAAGTCAGCAATCCCAAAAGTCCTATGCACCCCAGTGTTCATTTCAGCATTATTTACAATAGCCAAGACATGGAAGCAACCTAAGTGCCCATCAACAGACGAATGGATAAAGAAGATGTGGTACATGTATATGATGGAATACTACTCAGCTGCAAAACAGAACAAAATCATTCCATTTGCAATAACTTGGATGGACCTTGAGGGAATTATGTTAAGTGAAATAAGCCAGCGAGAGAAGGATAATCTGTGTATGACTCCACTCACATGAGGAATTTAAAATTATGGACTAAGAACAGTTTAGTGGATACCAGGGGAAAGGTGGGGTGGGGGGTGGGCACAAAGGGTGAAGTGGTGCACCTACAACACGAATGACAAACATTAATGTACAACTGAAATTTCAAATGATTGTAACCCATCATTAACTCAATAAATAAATAAATAAAAGAAAAAAAAAAAGAAATATTTCTCCTACAGCTTCTCCCGACTGACTCTACTCCGGCCCCTTGGAGCTACACAGAACCCGTCCGACCACCAGTGAGCCTTCAGACACTGGAAGACGGCGCTCATGGGCTCTCCTGAGATCTCTTCTCCAAACTGAACAGCCCCACTCGTGTAACAGTTCCCGTATGGCTTGGGTCTCACCCTCTCCCCAGGGGGTTTCCTCTCCCGAGGGTGGACCTACCTTTGGGCTTAGAATTCAGTAAACCTAAATTGTAATACAAGCTCCCCCTCTCACTGGCCAAGTGGTCTGGGGCACCATATTTAGCCGTTGTGAACCTCAACTTAGTCATCTGCAAAGTGGAAATGATACAACTGATTGCACAGGGTAGTTGTGGGGGCCAGTACAGGGCCTGTCACAGAGCGGGTCTCAAAGGGAGTCCCCCTCTGCCTCCTGGGTTGTCCCCCTTTCTCTTGGAGTGGAGTGTTTAAAGCAGCTCTATTCAACAGAAATGTAATGTGAGCCGCATATGTAATTTTTCACATACGTAATTTTAAACTTCCTGATAATCACACTAAAAGACTAAACAGATATTCATTTTAATAATAGATCTTCTTTAACCCAATTTAAAATATCATTTCAACTTGCAATCGATAATGAGATAGTTTGCAGCTTTTTTCCACCCTGAGTCTTCAAAGTCCGGTGTGTGTTTTACTCTTAGAGTGCATCTCCATCGAGACCAGCCTCACTTGCTCGAGAGCGACACGTGTGTTGGATGGTGCAGGTTTAAAAATACATCTATGCGTTCCTAAACCGTGCCTGGAGCCCAGCCACTCTCAGGAATGTCGCCCTTCTCCTGCCCTTGGAAAGTTGTTCTGTCTCTGGGGATTAATCTCAGGCCAAAAGCACCGTTCCTCTCATGCATCTATGTTTTTAAATCTGAGCGATTAATTCAGTTATTCAGCAGTCCCTTGTTTTCACCAATATAGGCTGAGAACTGGGAGAACCCTGGTTCTTCCCCTCAGGGAGTGTGAATCTAGTTAGGATATATACCCACAGAACTATAAAATCAAGGCAGAATTGTTATGTACATAAAAACATATTGGGGCCGGCCTGGTGGCGTAGTGGTTAAGTTCACATGCTCCGCTTTGGTGACCAAGGGTTTGCAGGTTGAGATCCCCGGTATGGACCTACACTGCTCATCAAGCTGTGCTGTGGCGGCATCCCACATACAAAATAGGGGAAGATTGGCATAGCTGTCAACTCAGGGCAAATCTTCCTCAAGCGAAAAGAGGAAGATTGGCAACAGATGTTAGCTCAGGGCCAATCTCCCTCACACACACAAAAAAAACCCAACATAAATATATTGAAGAAATAGTTTATTGTCTTAACCACTGACAATAGAGTTCCTCTTGGAGACTGTTTGTAATACTGTGTGTAAACTCCTCCCCTGCTTCACCCACGTTCGCAGATCTTTAGCCTACCACACTCACAGCTGTCATATGTGAATTAATTTTTTCTTTGGCTAGGTGGGACTTGGGGTATTCAAAGAAGGACCAACAGAGCCAGCATGTGCTGTGAGGGAGGAGCCAGAGGAAGAGGTAGTGGTGAGCATCCCGCATCTCCACCCCTGCCCAAGACAGGGTCAGAGCAGACGTCTCACGGAAGGCTTTAGAATTCCAGGAGGGATGGGACAGAGTTACGCTGATCACACCTAGGCCAGTGGTTCTCAAACTTTGCTGCACGTTAGAATCACTGGGGAAGTTTATAGAAATCCCAGTGTCCAGACGGCACCCCAAATTAATGAAATCAGAATCTCTAGGGTGGGACCCAGGCATCAATATGTTTTAAAACTCCCCCAAGGATTCCAGCACAGCCAAGGTTGATGACCGCTGATCTGGAGAAGTGCTTCTCAAACCTTAACATCTATACAGAGCACCTGGGAATCTTGATAAAATGCAGATTCTGGTTCAGCAGCTCTGCAGTAGGGCTAAGATTCTGTGTTTCTAACAAGCTCCCAGGTGATACGGGTGCTCCTGCTGTAGAAAGTAGTGGGATCTAGATTTCAAGGGGGTGGGAGACCCTGCTTGTCATCCGCTTATGTGACGGTCTCAGGCTTCAGTGGCTGGGGAGCTTACCTCCAGCTGGAGGACAGGGGCCGGCCTAGGAGGCGGACACAGAAACGCTGGAGGACACAGAAACGCTGGATTTCAAAGGATGAAGGGCAGGAATGCATTTCAACAGGAAGACAACCATATCTCGTCCTCACAGAAAATCCAAAAAAAGGCTTTTATTTGGGAAAAGTGGTTCCCTGTGAAGGACAGAAACTGGAAAGGCAACTGGAGAAAGCTCTGAGCTAAGACAGTAGGCGTGGAACTCAGGCCTAAGTTGCCTGAAGAGCCTAGGAGGTTTTGACCTGAAGAGCAGCTTTCTGGAAACATCTAGTGACTTATCTGTGCAACTAAATATCTAATGATAGAAATCCAGCCAGGCAGTTACGCAGTGAGGACTCCGTAAACAAAGGACATTTGGATGTGAAAATAGATTGAATAAGGAGGGCCAGATGGATTTTGAAAAATCCTGAAGTTCTGACTTCAGCTAATGCTCCTGGGGAGGCTGGGAGAGAAACTGACAAACTCAAAGTAGCAAAAATCCTGAACACCTACTTTTCTTGGAAAGAAAAATGTAATTCCCCTCTCTGATCTCCCCTGTTACACTATCACCATATACCAGATCCCAAATCCTTAGCTAATATGTCCAAGCAATTTGGCAGGCCCCGGAATTAAAGCCGAATATCTCGTTTTATTTTCTCCTAAGTCCCCTGAATATCAACGTCCCTGCCTCCCAGCCTTTGAGCGCCTTAGGATTAGAACATGTCATCTTGTTCCTGATCCTGTCTGCCACCAACCCTCCATGCTGGCTGCCCTCTCTCGTTCAAACAGGTCCTGAGCCCACAAGCTACACTCCAGGGTCCCTCCTCCTCGCCCTCCTGAAATTATAAGGCAGGGGTTGGCTTTCCATAAAGCTGCTCTGGGTAAACCTTGACACCCACAGCTTGCCTCCCACTCTCTGCCACAGTTGTTGATGCTTGATTCATATACAATATAAACTCTTGACCTTTGACTTTGCTGTTCCTGTGGGTGGCAACCGTCTGACCCCGGTTCCCAAGATTGGGGAGTTTCCCGTGGTACGTGTCTGAGGGTTAGCAAAGCCCACGTCCCAACACAGAAGCCAAGAAAGGGCAGATTCTAGCTGCTTTCCTGCCCAACCCTGAGTTTGTTGACACTTGCCTTGGTTCGGCAAATCAGATGCTCCCACCCAACGTTTTGAATCTCAAGGTGGGAGACAAGCAGAGAGAGGAAAACATGCTTTCAAAAAATTCCTTTTCTGCCGAAGTCAGAGCCGGTTTCTGTTGCTCACAAGGACAAGATGCTCAAGGTTGTGCTAGGAAAGCAGGCAGGGACACAGCCCCAAAGTCTGTGGTTGGGAAATCCACACTGTTCTATGCCTCCTCTGAGAGCCCACACTGGGGCCACCAACCGCCCGTGTTTTCCAGGGATGGAGGGGCTTCCCAGGATGTGGGACTCTAAGTGCTAAAATTGGGACATGCTGGGCAAACTTGGATGGTTGGCCAGCCTAGCCTGACCACTGTGGCCTAAAAGAGTTTTGGTGCTCCAGTTGGCTGCAAGTAACTGAGGACCCCTCAATATGTCCTGGAGAAATAAGGCCCCCGGGAATGCCTGTCCCGCAGAAAGCCTTCTGAAATCAAAGGCTTGCTGGGGAAAAGCTCAATAATTTTATGACTGACTTATTAAAAGTATTTTGATGTGAGCAGAGGTGGATTTCCCAGGAAGCTACTGAAGCTTGAGCTTCAGAGGCCTTCGTTTGCCCTGGGAGACCCAGGAGGCGGCCCAGTGAAGACACACAGGATCACATTTTTTTAATTTTCCAAAAGTAAGATTTTTTTTTTTTTACTGCAGTAGGTTCAGATGCCTCTCTCTTTCCTTTCTGACTTCTCCTCCTGTCAAGTGGTGGGTGTTGGCGTGACCAAGGGCATTTTGGGAAATTCTGATAAGGGGGTGTTAAGCTTGGAATACATTTAATTTGGGTTTAATGGGATGTATTGAATCTTTGGCTCGTAGTAGTAGTCGCAGTTGCTTCCTTGTATAGTTAAGCTGTTGCTGGCTGAGCTGGTGTGGAAAATGTATACACCCAACCTTGAGTGTTTCATCTGATGTTGCACAAAAGGTGCTTCTTTTACATCTGGGGAAGAAGTGTTGAATTATCCATAACTTCAAAGCCAGAGGGTGGGTGTGAGGAGGGGGTAACAGAAAGCTCTGAAAAGGATGGCGACTGCTTTGAAAAGACAAGTGTGGCTCTCTCATGGAAGAGAGAGCGGGAGCTGAAAACTGTATCTACACAAAGAGGAGCTTTGGGAGCAGACGCATTCCTGTCCTGAATGCTTTATTTTGGACTTGAACTGGGTGAACTTGAAACCGCCTTTTATTTGGGGGATATAGCAGGTTTGGGAGCTGGAGAGTATAATAGATGCTACTTACACGTGAGATAAAAGTTTAAGGAGGAGCGTACATCACAACGTGCTGGATTTATGATGCCAGAAATTATATTAGGAGCGAGAGCATGTTGCAATGAAGAAGGGGGTGCCCTCCCCAGGTAGGATCATGCTTCTAGCGCCATGCGCTGCTAATAAAAATAGCACTTATCACATTTTTGGTTTTTGCCAACTGGGAACTCCTCAAGAGCAAGGTCTTACTGATGATGCTTGTATCAGCAGCACCTGGCAGACTGCGTGGACCCCCCAAAGTAGGCTCTCAAGAAATGTTTTGCTGAATTTTATTAAAATATCACGAAGGGGCCAGCCCGGTGGGACAGCAATTAAGTTTGCACGTTCCACTTCCATGGCCCAGGGTTTGGCAGTTTGGATCCCAGGTGCAGACCTATGCACCGCTTGGCAAGCCATGCTGTGGCAGGCGTCCCACATATAAAGTGGAGGAAGATGGGCACAGATGTTAGCTCAGGGCCAGTCTTCCTCAGCAATAAAAGGAGGAGGATTGGTGGCAGATGTTAGCCCAGGGCTAATCTTCCTCAAAAAGAAAAAAAGAATATATCATGCAGGATCTGTGACTGCTATGACACCCAGGGCCCTGCTACTTAACAAGGTTAATAACAATAAGGTGCTCTTAGAATAAAAGGCTTATGTAGAAAACCAGTGGAGGGGATTCTGGGACCACACATTCTTCCCCTCCACTCCCAGTGTCAGGGACTGTGAACCAACAACTCTATGTAGCCAAGGCTGGGGGCTCTGTGGTAGCAATAGAGGTGAGCATAGCAGGACTTGCTGCCCACTGTGTAGAAGCTGAAAGAAGAATATTGCAGGGAGAGCAAGCAAAAGAAGGAAAAAAACCAAATTGCCCTGAAATGAAATCCATGTATATCATCACATTTGTGCATTTAAGTAAAATTATACGTAAAGATGTAAACACAAACCAATTTTAAAAAGCTCTTAGAGCAGTGATCTCTAGACAGGTGGGTAGTGACACCCTGGTACCAAGAAGGCCTCCCGGGTGTACTGCCCAGTTTTTGTTTTTTTTAATTGAGTTCATAATAGTTTACATTGATGTGAGATTTCAGTTGTACATTATTTCTTGTCTGTCACCACGTGATTGCTCCCCTTCATTCCCTGTGCCCACCCCCCAACCCCTTCCCCTGGTAACCACTGAACTGTTTTCTTTGTCCATGTGTTTGTTTATATTCCGCATATGAGTGCAATCATCTGGTGTTTGTCTTTCTCCGTCTGACTTATTTCGCTTAACATAATTCCCTCCAGGTCCATCCATGTTATCACAAATGGGATGAATTTGTCTTTTTTATGGCTGAGCTGTATTCCATTGTGTACATATACACCACATCTTCTTTATCCAATCATCAGTCAACGGGCACTTGGGTTGCTTTGATGTCTTGGCTATTGTGAATAGCGCTGCAGTGAACATAGGGGTACATATGTTATTTGGATTGTTGATTTCAAGGTGTTTGGGTAGATACCCAGTAGTGGGACAGCTGGATTGTATGGTAATTCTATTTTTAGTTTTTTGAGGAATCTTCACACTTTTTCCATAGTGGCTGCACCAGTTTGCATTCTCACCAGCAGTGTATGAGGGTTCCCTTCTCTCCACACCCTCTCCAACATTTTTTATTTTTAGTCTTAGTGATTATAGCCATTTTAACAGGTGTAAGGTGGTATCTTAGTGTAATTTTGATTTGCATTTCCCTGACGATTAGTGATGTTGAACATCTTTTCATGTGCCTATTGGCCATCTGTATATCATCTTTGGAAAAATGTCTCTTCATATCCTCTGCCCATTTTTTGATCAGGTTGTTTGTTTTTTTATTCTTCAGTTGTGTGAGTTTCTTATATATTATAGAGATTAACCCCTTGTCAGATATATGATTTGCAAATATTTTCTCCCAATTGGTGGTTTGTCTCTTTGTTTTGATCCTAGTTTCTTTTGCCATGCAGAAGCTCTTTAGTCTGATGAACTCCCACCTGTTTTTCTTTTGTTTCCCTTACCTGAGAAGACATGGTATTTGAAAAGACCCTTTTTAGTTCGATGTCAAAGAGTGTACTACCTATATTATCTTCCAGGAGTTTTATAGTTTCGGGACTTATCTTCAAGTGTTTGATCCATTTTGAGTTTATTTTTGTGTATGGCGTGAGATAATGGTCTACCTTCATTCATTTGCTTGTGGCTGTCCAGTTTTCCCAACACCATTTATTGAAGAGACTATCTTTTCTCCCTTGTATGTTCTTGGCACCTTTGTCAAAGATGAGCTGTCCGTAGATGTGTGGTTTTATTCCTGGGCTTTCAGTTCTGTTCCATTGATATGTGTGCCTGTTTTTGTACCGGTACCATGCTGTTTTGATCACTATGGCTTTGTAGTACATTTTGAAGTGAGGGATTATGATACCTCCAGCTTTGTTCTTTTTTCTCAGGATTGCCTTAGCAATTCAGGGTCTTTGGTTGCCCCATATGAATTTTAGGATTCTTTGCTCTATTTCTGTGAGGGACGTCATTGTGATTCTGATTAGGATTGCATTGAATCTGTAGATTGCTTTGGGTCGTATGGACATTTTAACTATGTTTATTCTTCCAATCCATGAGCAAGGAATCTCCTTCTAACTCTTTATGTCATTATCAATTTCTGTCAGTAATGTCTTATAATTTTCATTGTATGCTGCCCAGTTTTAATCAATGTATAAAAACAATTTGGGCTACAGCTGAGGACAAACTATTATGATGATGCTCTTCCAGGAGGAACATTGATCAGGGAGGGTCAGAGGACGGGTCTAGAGCCAGGGCTTACCTTACTTTGAGCAAGAAGAGGTGTAGCATAACGCCAACCTGAAAACAAAGAATAGAGTTTACTAGAATTGGAGAGACTTTGCCCAGTGAGTACGTAAGAAGGCATCATGAGAGAAGTTCTGAAGGGCCACCAGGGGACTGGTTGGGATAATCACATGTGCCATTAAACCCACCGAAGCATGACATGAGATGGGATGCCACCACTGACAGCTGAGGACCACCACTTGGAATACAGTCTTAAAAGATGTTTCATTAAAGTCAACTTTATAGCTTCTTGGCTTCCTTGGAGTTTTTTATTGCTTCTTAATTTTTTCCTTTTTTTAACTCTTATTTTTGAATTAATTTCAAATTTACAGAAAAGTTGCATGAAGAGTACCCAGATTCACCAGTTCTTAGTGTTTTGCCTCGTTTGGGCTATCATTCAATGTACATACATTTTTTTTCCTGAATTATTTGAGAGTGAGTTGCAGGCATCATGTCCCTTTAACCCTAAATACTTCCATGCCTACATCCTGAGAATGTGACATTCTTTTACACAACTATGTTACAATGATCAAAATTCGGAAATTTGTTATGAATCCATAGTATCATCAAATATACATTTGGTAGTCAAATTTTGCCTAGTTTCCCAATATAGCCTTTATACTTAGCAGCGCTATCCACTGGAACTTTCCACGATGATGGAAAAGGCTGATGAGCATTTAAAATGTGCCGACTGTGGCTGAGAAAGTCAATTTTTAATTTAATTTAATTTTAATTTATACAGCCACATGTCCCAGTGGTTATTGGTTAACATAGTGGACAGCTCAGCTTTGCATCAAACTCCCACCGCCTTTGTTCCATCTTCCTAGGTTTTAAATAATTTTGAAATTCCGAGCACTGTCAAGAGAGTTTCTCTTTCTCAGAGGTCACAGCCTGGGAGCCCACCAGCTAAGACTGTCGGGTGGGCTTTGTTTAGCTGGCAGCGTATTTTCTTAAAGAGAAGTTGACTGTGTTGCCTGATGGACTTGCAAGATTCCCCTCTGAAACACATGTCCTGGAGGGGTGTTTGTGTGGGTGTGGGTTTTTAATGAACTTTTAAGTCAGTTTTAGATTTATAGAATTACTGTGAGGAGAGTACAGAAAGTTCCCATATATCTGGGTCCAATGTCCTGTCTTAACATTTTACATTAGTAAGGTACGCTTGTTATAATTAAAAAAATAAATATTGATACATTATTATTAACTAAAGTTCATACTTGATTCAGATTTCCTGCATTTTTACCCAATGTCCTTTTTCGGTCCCAGGATGCCAACCACATCAGTACATTTGTCATCCTGTCTTCTCAGGCTCTTCTTTGCTGTGACTGTTTCTCAGACCTCCTTTGTTCAGATGACCTTGACAGTTTTGAGCGGTGCTGGCTGGGTGTTCTGTAGGACATCCCTAATTAGGATTTGTCTGACGTTTTTCTCATGACTGGACTGGGGTTATGTATTTTAGGGATGAAGGCCATGCAGGGGAAGTGCCATTTTCATCACATCATATCAAGGGACATATTATCAACATGACTTCACTTGCCATCGTGATTCTTGGCTGAGGTAGTGTTTGTTGGTTTCTCCACTATAGAGTTACTTCCCCTTTCCGTATGGTACTTTTTGGAAGGAAGTCGCTATGTGCAGCCCGCACATAAGGAGCAGGAAGTTATGCTCCACACCTTGAAGGCAGAGTATTTATGTAAAATATTTGGAAAGCTTCCTCATGAGAGATTTGTCTATACTCCGCAGTTTATTTATTTATTCAATCATTTATACCAGCATAGATTCATGGGTATTTATTTTATATTTTGGCTCATAATCCAATATGGCTTTATTTTCTTGCTCAAATTATTCCAGCTTTGGCTACTGGGGGCTCTTTCAGTTGGCGCCTGTGTCCCTTTGACATAGCCCCATCATTGTGGATTGTTTTTATTTTTTGTTTTAACATTTCCTTACTTTCTGGCATTCAGGATGCTCCAAGCTCATCTTGTATATTTCCTGCCCGAGTCCTAGTATCAGCCGTTTCTCCAAGGGGCTCTTGTTCCTTTTATTGGAGAATGGTGTTAGAAGCAAAGATTCGGGTACTAGTTGTGCTTTTTGCAACTGAGGTGTCTTTGCTTCTAGGCCCTCTCAGCGGACAGAGCAAGGAAATATATGTATACTAAACTGTGTATATACACGTATCTCTAAATATTTCTATATGTGACTATCTGTATCTATACTAAGCTAAATATGAGCTCACGCTGATGTTTCCAACTCTAGTCCATTACCACATGGGTTATTCTAATCTCCCACTCCCACAGTGGCTCCCTTCATCCTCCATCCATTTATTTAATTGTTCAGTTCTGGTATACATGGATAGCATTGTCGGAAGTGCTAACCCATATCGCCATAGAAACAACTTTATTAAACAGAGGACAATGCTTATGTAGAGTTTCTTCTGTCTTTAGTCTTAAAGACTCCACTCATTTCCAAAGTTACTGAGGCCAGCACTTTTTCTCTACCCTTTCGGTGAGCTTTTTCATATATTTGTAATACAGTTTGCTTTGTCACATTCTGCTTTCCATCCTGGGATTTTTCCTAACCATCTAAGTGACTTTTTTGGAGTCTGCAGCACACATTAAGTTTCACTCTTTGTGCTGTAAAGTTCTGTGAGTTTGACAGATGCAGTGCCCTGTATCCACCATTACAGTATCATACAGAATGCTTTCACTGTCCCCAGGATCCCCTGTGCTCCACCCAGTCAGTCCTCCTCCCTTCTCCCTGATCCCTGGCAACCACTGATCTTTTTACGCTATTTTTGCCTTTTCCAGAGTTTCATATAATTGGAATCATATACTATGTAGAGTGAAAGACTGGCCTCTTTCACTCAGCAATTTGTATCTGAGATTCATCCATGTCTTTTTGTGGCTTGATAGCCCATTTCTTTTTATTGTTGAATAATATTCCATTGTATGGATGTACCACAATTTGTTCATCCTTTTACCTACTGAAGTACACCTTGATTGTTTCCAAATCCTGTTGATTATGAATAAAGCCTCCATAAATCCTCACAGGCAGATTGTTCTGTGGACATCAGTTTTCAAATCAGTTGGGTAAATACTTAGAAGTAAGATTTGCTGGATCACATGGTAAGCCTATGTTTTGCTTTGTAAGAGACTGTCACTGTCTTCCAAAGTGGCTGTGCCATGGTGCACTCCCACCAGGAGCGAATGAGAGTTCCTGTTTCTCCACATCCTTCCAGGGATCAGTCTTGTCAGTTTTGGATTTTAGTCATTCTAATAGATGTGTGGTGGTAATTCATTGTCTTAATTGGAGTAATTTTTTAAATGTGGCACTCAATGCCAAAAAAAAAAAGAGACGGCTTATGATATTAAACTACATGGAAATAGGATACAAAAATAACAAGAAAAAAATTAAGTAAACTGTTCAGAAAATGGGCATTGCTAGATGGCTATGGTGGTTTATTATTACACTTCTATATTAAATTTAGCTTCATGTTGCAAACACAGGTTCTTTTATACTCGAAAAGGAAACATATAAGATTACTTGGAGAGGCAAAATTTTCCTAGCTCCGAATTTAAGTTGAAATTTATCTTGTGAACTTTGAACTAATAGGCATTGGATGTCATAAAAGACGGCGTTGTCAGCCAGTTTTACGACTGTCACAACATGCTTCAAGCTGGAGTTCCTTATCTGCCTTCCGTAGAAGCTGTCCTCCATTGGCCACCTCTTCTTTCTAAGAGTTATGGTTTGCTGAAACGTGTGACTCAGAACATTAGTGTGTCTTTCTCTAAAGAACAGGCGTGATGCTCTGGATGTATTAAGTCCTAATAAATACTTGTGAATTAAATTGAATGAAAATGGTGTAGACACCGTCCTACTTGGTGATGCGATGTTGGCCTGCCTGGTTTCTCCCAGTGGTTCCTAAATCTGTGGTGATTCTCATCTATTGACCGCTATGAGAATAGAAACCTCTCCCTCTGCAATGCCAGCAGGTTCTCTCCATTCCAGCTCCAACTCGGAATTTTTTATTTTCACTTTGCTACTCTTTGGGGAATAGTCTGACTTTCAATGCATTTTCTTAGAGTGTAGTGGTGTCTCCCTGTTGGGTGGAGACTCCTGGGTTTGAAGGAATCTCTTTGGCTTTGTTTTGTGATGGCCATGTGTACAAGAGTTGTTGCTAAGCAATTGCTGTTCACCTCACAATGGTGGAATGGAGCCAGGTTTATGAAATCATAAAGGCAGTGAGGCATAACTCCTTTACCTGGAATTAAAAGGAGCAAAAGGTTCTTGATAACATTTCAAGTTAATTTTCACAGTCTCACTTGAAGCCGAGGCAGTGGAAGGAAATGCAGTGGTCTGATAGCCTGGTTGTCCTTCTCAGCCACGCGATGGAGAGATGTGGTGAACGGATACCCTACGTGCCCTCTTTTTATAAAGCCACTATACAGACTGCACTATCAAAAAGAAAAAGCAAAGAGTGTCAGAAGCTATTTAGACAGAAAGACAATAATGCTCTTTCTAGAGTGTCTATTTACGCCAATTGGCTGTGAAACTTTCCAAAGCTAATGAGATATTAAATGTGTTTTGTTGAGGGAAGAAGCTGATTAGTCTTTGGTTTGATTTCTAACGTAATTGGCAAGGAAAATTACACGGCTTAAATTTTGGATAACTTTCATTCAGAGCCCTGTGGAAACATGACTGGACTCGTGATGGATTTGAAGACCTGTGCCTGCTTCACTGGGAGCTTCCCAGCAGTTTTGAAGCGTAACTTCTCTGAATCGGGTTCATCACATACCTTTCGTGGTGTTTGTAGGGAGCCCCTCACCCCTTGTTTGGATGCCTAGACATTTAATTTTCCGCACATGACTCTCATGGCTTTCAAAGGCGGCTCTCATTCTAGGAAGGGTTTTTGAATTTGGGGCTTTTCAGTTAACCCCTTACACATGATTTAAGCCATTAATCAATAATTAACCGAGATCAGACCTATAGATAGCCAGTACGGAACTATATGTTATGTGACATGCTGACCATGGTCTGCTTAATGTAGGGCCTTTGGTCTTCTGGAACCAGGGATCTTTGAAATTGATGAGTTGTTTTTATAAACAGCATCAAACCAAATTCTTTTATTCCCCTTTAGGGTGGGTGGGGGCATAGTTGGAAGAGTCCAAGCTTGGTTCAGCCTGGGTGAGCTTGTAAAGACAACTCTATGAGCTTAAAAGTAGTTTCACGGGCCAGCCCCATGGTGTAGTGTTGAGTTTGGCACACTCCACTTCAGCAGCCTGGGTTCACGGGTTCTGATCTCAGGTGCAGTCCTACACCACTCATCAGCCATGCTGTGGCAGTGACCCACATATAAAGCAGGATAAGATTGGCATAGCTAATCTTCCTCAGCAAAAAAAGAGGAAGATTGGCAACAGATCTTAGCTCAGGGCTAATCTTCCTCAGCAAACAAACAAAAAACAGTAGTTTCACATCAGTTCCTCAATATTCTCAGGCCATATCTGGAAGATTATTATATAAGCTTATAGATTTTTGTGTGTAAAATTCCCACTTGTGTTGGATGCTAGCTACCTAATTCAAACATAGGGAGGCTAAATAGCCCCAAGTTCTTGTCATGTCCTGTAAAATAGAGCTGGATATGCAGCTTGTTGTAGGACAGATGAACCAGGTAAAAACAGAGAACACATCTGTGAGAAAGTGAAAACGCCTTCTAATTAGTGGTCGTATCTGCACATCAGAAGGAGTGAGGTAGCTATAGTGATGATGGTTGCCACAGAAGATCAAGTTCAAGTGGAAACGTGAGGTGCTCCACATTCACCGAAGTCTTACAATGGTTAAACGAATGGGAGAAAACCAGGAAAAAATGTGAAACTCTTGCCTTAGAATGTAGGAGTAGAGAGAGGCACAGTCAAATGCACTCTGGGGCCAGGCACAAATGTGTAAAGTAACACAGCATAAGCAACTAGGAATTAGAATGAACTAGAAGGTAAAGGCCTACCAAAAAGTATTCAAATAAAAAAAAAAATCCACTACCCAAGACTCCTCTACTGGGTGAGTTTGGTCGACGAGCCACCAGTTGAGACCTTGGGAATACAGGAATAAAGGCAGTAAATCCAATGGTTAGGTCAGGCATAAAGGGTCCTGTGCGAGAATCCTACTTCCACCAAGCACTGACTGAGTGACCCATGGCAAGTTACCTCTCTAAGTCCCAGTTTCCAATCTGTAAATTGGAGCCAATACTGATAGACAAATCACAGAGTCACTGGGAGCATTAAATGAGATAATATACATATTTAGTTTAACAAATGTCAACAACAAAAAACGAACTTGTTTTGTGATATGAAAAAAGAAAACTTTTATTTTACTCCCTTGTAAAATTCTCAAAGCAAATGGAAAATGAATTTTTAAAAAATATATTGAAAATCTCCTCCTCAGATGGATGCCCTTGAGGCTGGGAGGGAGAGTTGGGAGGCAGAGTACGCACTGAGAACCAGGAGTAAAAACAGGCAAAGCTCTCCTTCCTCTCTCTCACAGGGGAAGGACATTTTGAGGCATCTTTCAGCTGTTTAGTTCATTTCAAACCAAGGCCCTTGGGTTCACCGAACAAGTCTGCGAGCTAATTAGGCAGACAGACGTAGCTGGAGCTGCCTTGAATCACTTACAACCCAGACGATCCAGAAGCAAGAGGATAGTTTGCTCAGTGCACACTAAAGTCGTGAAGGCTTTGTTCTAATACTCCTTATAGTGAACTTCAGCTAAAACCAACATCCATAACAGCGGTTTCTCTCAGCAGACCTTTTAGACATTGTTGAGACAAGTAACATATGCGATGTTTTGAGTCCCTAAATGATTGCATTTTTATTGTTTTTAAACGATTTCTGGAGAATGGTAAACATGTCCCTAAATATAGGATGCAATTTTACCTAAAAAGTTGATACACTGTATTGTGGCTTAAATGGTGTGCCCCAAAAAGATATGTTCAAGTCCTAACCCCCAGTGCCTGTGAACGGGACCTTATTTGGAAGCAGGGTCTTTGCAGATGTAATTAGATTAAGATGCTGGAGTAGAGCGGACCCTAATCCAGTGTGGCTGGCGTCCTTATAAGTCGGCGAGAAGAGAGGCAGACACACGGGGAGAGTGCCACATCATGCCAGAGGCAGAGATTAGAGTGACGGGCATGTAAGCCAAGGGACACAAAGGAATGCTGGCCATTCCAGAAACCAAGAGAAAGACCTGGAGCGGATTCCCCTCTAGAGACTTCAGAGCAGGCACAGCCCTGCCAACACCTTGATTTTGGACTTCTAGCTTCTAGAACTGTGAGAGAATAAATTAATATCGTGTAAAGCCACCTAGCTTGTGGTTCTTTGGTATATCGGCCCTGGGAAACTAATACATACTGTATAAAATGGTGATGATGATGATGATGATTAGTGAGGAAGACTGTCCCTGAGCTAACATCTGTGTCAATCTTCCTCTATTTTGTATGTGGGATGCCGCCACAGTGTGGTTCGATGAGCAGTGTGTAGGTCCGCGCCCAGGATCTGAACCCGTGAACCCTGGGCCACCAAAGGGGAGCAGGCGAACTTAACCACTATGCCACAAGGCTGGCCCCAAGAGTATTTTTGAGAAAAATTTTAAGGAATTTGTTTGTGTGATCGTAGGGCAGGCTGGCAATTAAGGTAAGAGCTGACGTTGCAGTCTTGAGTCTGAAATCCATAGGGCAGGCCAGCAGGCTGGAAAGGCAGGTAGGATTTCTATATTGCAGTCTTCGGGGAGAATTCTCTCTTCTCCAGGAAACCTCAGGTTTTGCTCCAAAGGCCTTGCACTTATTAAATGGGGCCCACACACGTTGTGGAGGATAATCTGCTTTGCTCAAAGGCTACTGATTGTAAACATTAATCCCGTCTACAAATTCCCTCACAGCAACGTCTAGGCTAGTGTTTGACCGAACAACTGGACACCATAGCCTAGCCAGGCTGACACACAAAATGAACCATCTCACACACACACACGCTTCATGTGCCCTGGCTGCCTAGACTGTCTGTCAGTCTCTGGCACCTCAGGGCCTTTGCTCATTCCCTTCGCCTGCAAGGCTTTTCCCCTCTCTATCCACCTGGTGTCTCAGCTTAAGAATCATACCCCCGGAACAGCCCATTCTCGTTCTTCCAACTTAGGACCCCTCCGTAGGAGCCAACCCAGCTTCCTGTATTTTTCTTTCCCATCCTTTGTATGCTTTTTAAAAAAAGGAATCTATGTGATTAATTGCTGTGTCTCTTCCCTGTTGGACAGGAAGCTTCTCCCTGAATCCCTAGTGTTCCCACAGCGCCAAGTACATAGTAGGTGCTCATGAAGACCTTGTAGACTCTCTAACTGATGTAGAGAGCTGGAAGGGTTCCCAGAGACTATGGACAGGTGAGGAATCTGAGGCCCAGAGAGGTTAAGAAACCTCACCAGGGTCAAACAGCAGGATTTAGACCCAGGTCTTCTGATACCAAGCCAGATATTCTCCCTGCACCTGTGGCCTCCGGTTTGAACCCAGATGTCTCATACTGAGCTGGCTGACTTATTCTGTCTCACTAAGAAAGTCAGAAAGCCCCTCTGACCGTCAGTTTCCAAATTTGCGTACGAGATCCAGGTGAGGAGGGAGCTTCTCCTCACTGGTTAAAATGGAAGGACAGTGGATGGAAGGTGGATTCCAAGAGCAACCGTCTCACGCCTCTCTGTCCCCCACCCCTCCTGTCTGCCTGTGGGTTTTGTGAGAAAGTTGTAAGAACAGATAATAAGGCAGGCAACTGTGTGAAATGCCCATGGTGTCCCAAACACTGCCGTGTGCTCTGGGAACAGCTTCTTGTTTAAGCTTCACCTGCTTTGACGCTAGCATTAGCCCCATTCTCGACATGCGGCAGCTGAAACACGGAGAGTTTGCTTTCCTCCACCGAATCTGACAGCCAGATAACAGCAGATCTAGGGTGCCAGCCTCCACAGCGAGGCCGCAGAGTCCACATTCTCGCCGCTCTGCCTTAGGAGAGAGGAGACTTCAAGGGGTCTGGAGCAGCGCTGTCCGCTGAAAATGTGAGACCCAAAACTGGGAGTCACACCTGCCATTTTAACTCTTCTAATAGCCACATTTAAAACAGGAAGGAAAAATGAAACTATTCTTAATAATTGTTTTATTTACCCCAGTACTTCTAACAATTTACCACGTCAACATGTATCAGTATAGGTAATTATGAGATGGTTTATATTGTGGTTTTTTTTCATACTAAGTCTTGGAAATCTGGTGAGTATTTTATCCATCTCATTTTGGACCCGCTGTGTTTCAAGTGCTCAATGGCGCTTGTGGCTCGGGGCTACCATCTTCTACAGCACGAGTCTCAAGCATCCCTCACTGTCACCTTCGGTCACCCGAATAGCCAGGCTGCTCTTGTTTCCTGCCTAGAATAAGCTCCCCGCCTTAGGATGCCATTCGGTTACTGGAATGCCTCGGCCTTCCTCACAACTTGGGGGTCAGGGGGTTTTCACCAGCCTCATAACCTCCTGATATAATCTTTTGCCCCCTGGACGAAAGCCCCGATTCCACAGTCCCTCCCATCGAGACTGGGCCCCTGGCGGGCAGCCGGGCCTGTGGACTCACCCGGAGCCACTCGCTCCCTCCGCCTGGAGTGAGGCCAGCCCGGTGAGTCAGGGCATGAGTTATGAGTAACTCAGAAGGCCCTGGAACAATTGTCTTCCTGACTAGCTTTTGAATCACCCGATCCTCTCTGGGATCAGATCAAGTTGGGAAAATTGGTTCTGCCCAACCAACCAGGGCTCCCAGCCAAGATTTCTCATCTGGTCCCTCCTTTCCTTCTTGGCTCCCAGACAGTCCAGGCACTTGGCAGAAGCAGCCTCAATTTTCTGGAATTGCTTTTGCAGGGGATTTGGCAAAAGCTAGTCAGCCCCTTCACGCGGCTTCCATTCTCTCAACGTTTAGTTCATTGGTTTGTTGTTTTTTTCCCGTTTCTCTTTCATTTAAAAAAGCCCTGACTGTTAAAACATAACTCGGGAAGCTGGAGAGTGGTTTAAATGAAATGAAAACTAAAGAAGTTTCTGGTTATGGTGTGTTGTCAACTTCTCACTTGACTGAATCCAGTCTCTCCACTGGAAGCCTCACCCAGAAAATTCTGCAGGTTCCACTTCCAGGCCCCTCTGCCCAAGGTACTGGCACAATGGGGCAAGATTTAAAATTCTTGCAGGAGAAAGAAGTGCTCCTGTACTGGAGGGACTCTAAGGTTGAAAACAAAATATAACAATGGAGTTAATTAGCATTGCACGGTTCACAAACGCCCCTCCGGGGGCTCCTCCTCCGATTTAATTCAGGGCTGTGTGTTGTGTGCGGATGGAACAGCTCCCACCGAGAGACCCCTTCCACCACCAGCTCGGACCGCTGGTTTCCTGCTTCTCCCCTGGCTCTGGGAGGACGAACAGCTGAGCCTGGAGCAGTGGGCCGCACTTACCAGCTGCATGCTAATAGTGCCCAAGCCCGCCACCTCCGCCAGCCTCCCCTCCGCCTTGGCCTCTGAGTGCAGCCCTCCTTAACCCTTTGGTCCCACTCAGCTCGGGCCTCGGGTGGCTTTAGGCGATTCCCAGCAGCCTTTAGGTGAGCCTGGACTATTTGGCCCAAGCTCCCCTCCCAGCTTGGCCCAAGGAAGCGCGTCTCCTAACTGACTGCCGTGATTTCACCCTGGCCGAGAGCTGGGTGCTTCGTCAATTCCTGGCAGGCTTCCACAACCCTGCCTGGTCGGTATTACAATCCCCATTTTACAGATGAGGAAACTGAGGCTGCAAGAGATTGCGATGTTTCTAAGGTTGAAGCAGCGTCAGAGGGAGTCCGGAGATTCCAACTCAGATCTGTCTTGCTCCAAAGCCCCATGCCAGGCGCACTATTCCTCACCCCGCCCCTGCTCGCGTGGTGGAGATGCTGCTACTATGACTGATAGAAGTGGTAAGAGGAGCAGCTAATACATTGTGACTGATGGTGTTTTGCAAAGATGGATGACCATATAATACAGAAGGCCCTGGTCAGAGCTGTTGAGTTGGTGGGAGGGGTCTGCTCTGTGAGAGCTGTTCCATCTCACACACCCTGACTTTAATCTGTAGAGTTCGTTGAGGAGGTCTATGAGCCATACAATGATACATATACACACACGTGTATGTATGTATATATCTCATCCCACATACTCTTACAATGTGACTGACACCCGTCCCACTGAGAGGTGGAGTCTCTTTCCCCTCCCCGGAGCCTGGGTGGGCTGATGACTGCTCCTAGCAGTACAACTGGGTGGAAGCAAGGCTGTGTGGCTTTTGCGGTTGGGTCACACGCAGGACCCAGGCTCTCTCAGAAGGCTGCAGTCAGCTCAAGGCGTGACTGGGGAGGAGCCACATCCCAGCTCACTCACGTGACTCGGGGCATTGCTGTTGGCTGGAGACCTCAGTTGCTTCCTGCATGGCTTCTCCCCTGGACTCCTCAGAACGGCAGCTTGCTTTCCTCACAACAAGGGCTCCAAGAACCAGAGGGAGACGTCACAGTCCTTTTGTAACCTAATCTCAGAAGGGACAGCCCCTCACTTTGCCAGGTTCTATTGTTAGAAGCCAGTCCAGCCGCCACACAAGGGGAGGGAATGACCCTAGGGCCTGAACGCCAGGAGCAGGCTGCCCAGGGCTATTTTAGAAGCTGCCTGTACCACAGCCTCCTCTGCTGACCCTCCCGACCAGGCACTGCTGTGCCCGTTGCCCAGATGTACACACTTAGGCACAGAAGGCCCAGTGCCCTGGATCGGCTTATACATGGCAAGCAGCTAGTGGAACATATTTCAACATGAGTATTCTGGCTGCTTTGCCTCCTCAGAAAGTTCAATTCCAGGAATGATTTGCTGCAGAGGACACAGATTCCATTCAAGTATTTTAAACTCATAATCACTTTTCCAAATTTACTTTTCATTTAGTTATATGATTCTAGGTTTGTCTAGAGCCCCGCCTGAGCCCCACCCTCCTCTCTTTATTTTGAGGCTGCAGCACCATGAATGCTGATGGAATTTCTGGGCTCTAGCCCACTTCTCCACCCTGGCTGTAAAGCTGGAGCCTCACCTGGGACGTTTAAGAAGTCAGGTGCCCAGGCCACACCCCAAACTGATCACATCAGAATTTCTGGAGGTGGGACCCAGGCACTGAGATGGTTTTTTTGAAAGCTCCCCAAGTGATTCCAATGCCCAGTCAATGTGCTAGCAGTCACCAAGGGATCCTGGGAAAATAGAGTCTGATTCAGCAGGTCTGAGGTGGGGGCAGAGAAGCCACATTCCTAACAAGCTCCCAGGTGATGCCGATGCTGCTGGTCCGCGGAGCACACTTTGAGGAGCCCCATTTTCAAACAGTGGTTCTCAATCTTGCCTGCACGTTGGAATCCTGTGGAAGCTTGGAAAATGCTGATGCCTATAAATTTGTATTTAATTGGCCTGGGCTGAGGCCTCATCATCAGGAGTCCTCCAACTAACTCCAACGTGCAGCCGAGGGTGTGCACCATTGCTCTAGACACTGCCAGGGTCTCCACACTTCTCTAACCCTGCCCCAGCCTCCACTGCCAAACTCTGTCCTCCCCGGCACTTTCCTCACCGGTGTTCTTCCCCGGTGAAGGCAGCTGTCTTCAATCTGGTTTGATAGCCGCAGGGAAGGCGTCCAGGTGCGCAAACATCCTCTCTCCAGGTGCAGAGGATTCCGCCATCGGCAAATCACCTCTGTGTGTTGAGTGTTACTCTCTCCTTAGGGTCCTTTTAAATATAGCATTCCTGAGATTGGTTAGAGACTTAATGTGCTACCAATCTCTGAAAAATCCTCCTGGTCTCCGTGCTTCCAAATGGCCTCCCTCTCGCCCAGTCTCCAAAATGCAACCAGAGGCTCTTTCTAAAATGCAAAATCAAATTATACGCTCACTTAAAGCTTCCCGATCCTCTCACTGCTTTGTCTGGGATGCCACGGTCCCTCTCTTCCCCCAGCAGCCATGCCATCCCCCCTTACCTTTACCTGCCCCTTTTCAGGGCTGCTTTCTATGCACCCCAGAACCTGACCAGCTCCCCCTGCCTGTGTGCCTGGCTCCTCGCTCCCCACCTTGGAGGCCAGCTCCTCCTGCAGGACTCAGCGCAGTGGGCTCCTCCCAACCCAGTAGTGGGAGAGAGGAGGTGGTCTCCCCTCTCCCACTACTAGGGTGGCCTAGGTAGCAGTCCTGGGTCTCCCACTAACCTCCCCACGGTGTCCACGGCGCCTAGCACTACAACTACTCACAAAACGATTGGGAAGGGAATAAGGAGGGAGGAAATAAACCGGGCACTTGAATGGATATGGGGGAAATTACTAAAGGAAGAGACAAAGGAGGAAAGGGGAGTGAGCTGTCCACCCTATGGATGCCGCAGGGTGTAGGGTCAGAGCTGTATAGAGTAATTCCATTCCGGGTCTTCAGGATGGCAATTCTTTCTTTGCAAAACACCCTACCGTAGACAGTGGCTCTGGTCTAGGCTCCAGGCTTGAAGGGTCACTAGAAAATGAAAGGATGATTCAACAAACTTTCTTACCAAACGACCTCTCTGTCTGGTAATTCTCAAAAGACTGCAGTCGTAATTCAGAAACAATGACTCCGCTTCAGAAGTGAGGATTAAAAATATTTCTCACTGGAAATGAAAGTGCATGTACCCCACTATGATGGGAAGACTAGCGAACCCCGGCCTTTGGGGGGCTGTCTCTCGAGAAGACGGCCTTTCTGCCAACTTGGAGTTGAATCCCAAAGGAAGATGAAGCAAACCTTGTTTCCACTGAGATGTCTCTCTCTCCCCGCTCCTAGCCACTCTCTTTTTCTCTCCTGAGCCGGCCCCTCTTCCTTCTCCATTCTGCCGGCTGCTCTTCAACGTGTCTCAGTGTCACCTGACTGAAGCAGAGCCGCAGGCTTGCTCTCACACATGACTGCAAGCCCAGCTCAGGGAGCCCCTTGTCCCGTCTGGGTCAGCTGCCCTTGGCCTGCTTTTCTGCCCAAACCGTCCGTGATGGACGAGAGTCTCATTCCTGCCCTCCCCCGAGTGTCCTCAGGGCTGTGGACTGCTCCCAGGGGGCACCTTGTGACACAAGGAATGAGGTGGAGTTGAATCCCCTCGAACATACAAAAAACAAAGCCATCATTTGACAAGGATGATGCTTTAACTGTCATTAGTAATAAACTACTTTTTGCTTTCCTTAAAACTCAGAATGCATCCATGTATTCTCCACCAGAGGCCTCTTAAATTTCAACATGCAGAGGAAACACCTTTGAAAATGTGCTTTGATGCTGTGCTTCCTTTGGTGAGGAAGATGTTCAGGGACTCGCTGGGGCCAGGCATGCCTTTAAAAATACAAAATTTTTCAAGGTTTTAGTACAAGTTGAGCAGATGGTATACCTCCTGATCACAGAGCACAGCATAGAACAGGCTGCTCAGTAACAATTTAGTGAATAAAATAATTCATGTATTGAGAGTGTAGAAGGAGGAATTTGTCCAGCTGCCACACATCATTGTCATGTGTTGGGTTCCTGTCTCACCTATGAGCTCCTTAGATGCGGTATAGTGCCTGACACACAGTAGGAGCTCAATAAATGTTTATTGAACTGAATTACTGGTCTGCTGGCTGAGTCAGTGAAGCAGATGTAAAAAGAAATTGCCCTACTCGGAAAACTCCCTTTGGATTACAGCCGGAACTCTATTTCAGCAAATACTATTAGGATTAAAGATACACTTATTCACATGAAAAAATAAAATGGAAAGTCACTCGCTCTTTTTTCTCATTGTGTTAAAAAAAGATCTTTTGAAATCCTCCTCTGCCATTTCTTATCCATCAGCGTTACATTAACATGATCTGTTGCTGTGAAAATGCTTCCCTTAAACACGTCAACTGGATTAATGCTGGCACTTGATCAGGTAGAATTTCTGTTTCCATAAAACATCTTTAGACACATGAAAACGACTCAAATGAGAAGGGGAAAATCCTTCCCTTTTCCCATCATCCAGTTGACTCTGGAAAAAGCTGACATTTCTGGAGGCTCCCACTTTGTTCCCTCCAACAGGAGCTGCTGCTTTGTGAAGGGGCCAACTTGCTCCCTGTGACTGCATCTTCTCCTTCAGTGCTGTAAAAGCCCAGCCCGGGAAGCCCAGCCGGCTGACTAATGCTCCAGCCAGCAAGGACCAGGTGGAGGACGGGAGGGAGGCAGCGAAGGAGGGCACGGGAGCTGAGCAGGGTTAACTCCTTGCAAATTGCTTGGAAAAAATCTTCCTTGCTCCTGTCCTTGGGGGACAGTGAAGACATAGGGGAAAAGCTAACTTGAGGTCATCGTGGTGGACGCCCCAGAAATGCAGCCCAGCACACCTGTGTAAGCCATTATTTCCTGGTGCTCTTCTCCCATCCACACCCCCCCAACCCGCCCCCTCCCCCCCCCCCCCGCTTATTAATTCTTAGCCTTTGAGACACAAGGAGTACACTAGGCTCATGGGTCTCACCGTGTGGTCCCTGGACCAGCAGCATCACCTGGGAACTTGTGGGAAATGCCCATCCTGGGATCTTAGACCTACTGACTCAGCAATCTGGGTATGAACAAGCCCTTCAGGGGATTCCGATGCATGTTCAAGTTTGAGAACCCCGTACTGGAGAAGCCCTGGAAAGGAAGATCGAGTCGTGCCTGGCATGTGGTAAAAGCTGACAGAAGTATTTCCTGCTATTGTTGTCAGACTGAAAAATGCCTCTGCTCTCTTGTCAGACGAGCTCCCAGGAGTCTTCATTTCGGCCTCGGGTCGTCGAGGAGAAGTGTGCCAATAACTGAGGATGAGCTCGATGCAAGCCATGGAAGCTTGTTTCTGGGTGCAGTGGGGACGGGAAGTTGCAAGAAATTGTCTTTACACTTTACATCATGCGTCCCGATTCTCTCTTGCCAAACCCGGCCTTGACAATTAGCAAATAGCATTCTATCAAAATTAGACCACGAATATCCGATTTTCCCCTGCTGCTTTTCTGCCAAGCCCCTGTCATAATGCTCAGTCTCGTTAGTAATAGTAACAATAATTAATAATGATAATGTGTGTTACCCAGGATATGTTCAAACCATAAGCCAAAGACAGCAGCAGAACGGTGTGGAGGTATATTTTGCAAACATCGTGCACAGGTTGGTTTGTTAGAGACGTCATTATTGGTGACAGTGCGGAGCGGATCCACTCCCAGGAAAGACAGGAACAGGAGGAGAAACTTCAGAGAAATATTTAGACATGGACTAAGACCTACATCCAAGGATATTCATTATCATTGCAGCACTGGCGGCAACCTAGATGTCCAGCAATACAGCACTGAGCAAGTAAAGTCGTGGTGCATCCACACAGTGGAGATGCAACCTTAGAGAAGGGTGAAAATGCTGATATGGAACTATCTAAGTGATACATAAAGAAGCAAGACACACTTTAAATGGGTAAATTATATGGTATGTGACATATCTCAATAAAGCTGTTACACTTCTTAAAAAAGGCACAGTACTGCGAAGTGTGCTGCCATTTGCCTTTTCAAAAGTGCCCGTGTATAAATACAAACGTGTCTCTTGACCATCTGAGGGGATGCACAAGAGACTAATAACATCCTCTGAGAGGGGAATGGAGGTTAGGAGCTGGGGGGAAGAGTTACTTTTCCCTGTAATCCGTGTGGAAGCCTGATTTTTTAAAACTGTGTTCCTCTATCTCCTACTCAATGAAGATAATCTTTCGCAAAACAAAGAGGGGGAAAGAGGGAAAGAAATATTTATTGAATGACACCATGTGCCAGGCACTGTTCTAAGTCACTCAGTCCTCAGTATACACGGATGAGATGCACATGAGTATTATTCCTGCTTCGCAGAGGGGTTGAGTAGCTTCCCCGGGGGTTGCACAGGTGGGAGGTTGGCTAGTGAAATTGGCTGAAATTCACCGATCCCCCCTCCCTCTTCCGTGGATTTCTGAAATCTTAGAATTTGAGCCTCCTCAACGGAAACCTGCAGGAATTGTCTCAAGATGAAACAGGCTAAAGTATCTTAAATGGTAGAAACATCACGAGTAATTCTAAAGCCCCAGCTGAAAGGCGACCGCTGCATTTAAGTCATGTTTGCTGAGGAGACCACGCTCCCAGCTCCCAGCAGGCTGTCAGGGCAGCGTCCTTGCGGACACGAATCAGTCTGGGTCCCCTGAGCCCCAGGAAAAATGGGTGGGGGGCCCTGACCATTCTGGGGAATCTCCTGGGCAGGCCCACGGAGGAAGTTTGCTTGAAAACTGCACTGCAGCGTAGCGCACGCAGCTCACCCGTGCTTCCCCCAGGACCATGAAGGGCTGCTTAATTACAAAGCAGGTGGAAGAACTCCAGCATAAGGGGTCAGGCGCTCCATCATTTAACTTCTTTACAGGAGAAGCGCTAGCATACACCGCAGACTGGCTGCTCACCAGGCAATTTACGTTTCCTCTGCTCGAGCCACACTGTTGAGAAAGAAGAGAACGTTTTTTCTTTAAAAAAAAATGAAATGCCAGGGGCCAAAGCTGGCAGTAATTTTGAGAGAGTACAGTTTATCACTCAGCAACAATGAAGAGAAAACACATATTGGGCTGAGATTTTGGAGTTTTAGCCTAATTTCTGGAACGGACGCTCATGTAGGACCTACCATGTGTCAGATGCTTTCAATGTACATTATGTGACTTAATCCTCACACCTGTAAGGAAACATTGAGGAAATTGCTGCCCTCTTCAAATAAACTACGTGGGAGCTCACAGATTGATTCAGAATGGACAGGCCACCTCCATCAGGATTCTGACTCATTTGCTAGTGTCACTGGTGCCCTGGCATCTTCCGAGATGAGGGTTCCCCTGACCCTCAGTTTTTCTTTTATTACTCTGTGGCACTGCTGAGACACAGCTGGAATGTTTAAACAAGAGTGACTAAAGTCATGGATGACAAAAGGAAAATAAACAGAATAGCACAAACGTAGAGAATATGGCTTACAGGATGCAATCTATTTGCTGGAGTTCTTAAGTCACTTCCATCCGCCCGAGGCCCCCAGAAAAAGATGATCCCCATTGTATTCCCTTCTGTTTCCCTCTTGGGTCCCTATTTATTCATTCACTTGTGCATTCATTTATTCAACAAGTATTTATTAAGCAGCTATAATGTGCCAAGCACTGACCATACAGCCTTGAACAAGTCAGATAAATCCCTGCCCCCCTAGGACTTTCATTCTAGTGGGAAGACAGATAAACAAATGTATAAACACTACATATAATAATATCTGATGGTAGTAAGTGGTATACAGAAAATAAGGTGATGGGTCACCAAGGATTTATTGAAAGGCTTCATTAGCCAGTCATCTAAAGCAATGTTCTCACAAACATATATATTTATACCCATTTTATAGAGGAGGAATTTTAAGCCTCAGACAGGCTGACTTGGCCAAAGTCATAGGGTAAGGCTGGATTCATACTCAAGATTCTCTCTGGAGCCCCAGTTTTTCTCACTACATCCTGCTCCCTAGAGAGTCTTGTTAAGTGTGCGTCTGGACCACTCTAGCTCTGCGGAGCACAACAGGCTGGGTTAGCCTATGGTATCTGGTTCATCTAGTGTCTTAGTCCATTTAATTTCTTAGTCTATTTATTCTTAGTCTACAACAAAATACTGCAGACTGATATTCACAAAGATTCTATAGCATTCTGCCCTGGACTCACAAATTCATGTTCTTTTGGCATGTGAAATACTTACCCCAAAGGTCTTAACTCATTCCAGCATCAACTCACAAGTCAAAGTCCAAAATCTCGTCTAAATTTGATGTGAGTGAGACTTAAGGTGACTTAAGTCTGTGAAATCAAACCTGCGAAATCAAACAAGTTATGTGCTTCCAAACTACAGTGGTGGGGCAGGCATGGGATGGACATGCCCCTTCCAAAAGGGACAAATAGTGAAGAAGAAAGGAATGATAGGTCCCGAACAAACCCAAAACCCAGCGGGGCAAACAACCGTAAACCTTATGACTCAAGAGCCATCCTCTTTGGCTCCATGCTCTGCCCTCTAGGCCCATAGGGTAGAAGTCCCGCCTTTTGGACCCACTGGGGTAGAGGTCCTGCCTCCACTTCACCAGGCTGCGATTGGGCCCTCAAGGCTCAAGGTGGTCCTGTCCCCATGGCTTGGTCTAAGGGCCTCTCCCTGGCTTTGTGCCTGGGCATCCTTTGAAATCTAGGTGGAGGCAGCCACACCCCCATAGCTCATGCACTCTGCTGAGACAGTGCCACAAGGACACAGCCAAAGTTTGCCTGTTCCCTCTGGAGGAGTGACCACTGCGGCCTGCACCGCACTGGGGCCCAGGATCCACACCTGGGGCAGCTGAGGAGGATGACAACCACCGGAGTGTGGGGAGTAGCGCCTGTGCTATGAGGCAGCCCCCAGCAGTGTGCACAGAGGTCCTGCAGGAACCAAAAGCCTCTCCTTTGGAATCACGGATGATCTCTGAGTTACCTTTTGGGTTCTTCTTCCATAGTCTCAGACAAAGCTCCTGTCTTCTGTTGAGAGGGCTGATCCACACTAATGTCTTATCAAATGGTGGTTTGGCCATGCCCTCAGTGTGCTCTACTGAACAATAGAATAAGCTGAAAATTTTCCAAATCTTTAAGTTCTGCTTCCTTTTTCATTAACAAGTCAGTCTTTCCGTCATTTCTCTCTTCTTGCACTTTACTATAAGCGGTCAAGAGGAGCTAAGCTGCACCTTCAACACTTTGCTTAGACACTTCCTCAGCCACACATGCAGTTTCTTTGCTCACAAGTTCTGCCTCCCATGAAACACTAGACACTAACACAATTCAGCCAAGTTCTTTGCTACTTTATAACAAGGATCACGTTTCCTCCGTTGTGCGATAAGATGTTCCTCATTTCTATCTCAGACCGCGTCAGAATGGCCTTTACCGTCCATATTTCTACCAACGTTCTGATCAGAGAAGACTGAGGCTTTCTCTACAGCTCTCCTCTTCTCTTCCTGAGCTCTCATCAGAATAGCCGTTCACAGTCTGTTTATGGCACTGTAGGCTTTTTCTAGTACCTACGTCCAAACTCTTCCAGCCTCTACCCATTAGCCAACTCCAAAGCCACTTCCACATTTTAGGTCTTTGTTACTGCAGCATCCCCACTTCTTGGTACCAATTTCTGTCTTAGTCCATTTGAGCTGCGATAACAAAATACCATAGACTAGGTCACTTACAAACATCAGAAATTTCTCTCTCACAGTTCCTAAGGCTGGAAGTCCAAGATCAAGGTTCTGGCAGATTCAGTATCTGGTGAAAGCTGGCTTCCTGGTTCAGAGAAAGGCCGTCTTTTGGCTGTGTCTTCACATAGCAGACGGGGCGAGGGAGCGTTCTGGGGCCTCTGTTGTAAGGACACTAATCCCCTTCATGAGGACTCTGCCCTTATGACCTAACTGCCTCCCTGAGGTCCCACCTCCTAATACGATTGAGGATTAGGTTTCAACTTATGAATTTTAGGGAAACGCAAATATGCAGTCCATGGCACCTCGGCACAGTGATGTAAAGCTTCTCGAAGGCAACACCTGCTGGAGACTCATACCCTCCAAAGACTGAAAGACCTGCAGGGGCCTGAAAAAGTCAGAGACCCAGAGAGATAGTAACATGGCTTAGCCCAGGGTCTTACACACAATCCATGTTCAATACAAGTGGTAATGCCCATATGTTCCCTGCTAGGAATCATCCACCTTCACCCCTCCTCGTTCTGATCACAAAACAACAGATTGTGTTTTCTTGATCTCATACTGGGCCCATCATAGGAACTCAGCAGTGATGTCCAATGGTGGAAATTCAACCCAACCTAACTTATCAGATTCTCTCTCCTAGGACTTTGACATGTGAGTGGAGGTACCCAAATTTCTAAAGTGGCTGGAACTATGAGAGAAGGACTTAAAAGTCCTACAATATTCATCATTTGTGTCTTTGCAGAGACTTTGGGGTGCAGTGCTTTCTTTGAATCATACAAGCTACCCCTCTTTTATAGTTTAAGCAAGCCAGAAGCAATTTCTGTTGCTTGCAACCAAAAGAGTACTGAATAATATATAAAGCCCTATTCTAGTGGTCAAGCAAGCAGACAAAATAATATATAATTACAAAACGTGATAAAGTGCCATGACAGAAAAGAACAGAAACTGGGAGAGACTAACAATGGGGACCAATTTTAGATTGGGTGGTAGGGGGAAAGAGTCTTTGGGGAGATTATATTTAAGTTGAAATCTTAAAGATGAGGAGTCAGCCATTTGAAGAGAAAAAGAAAGAATATTTCAGGCAGAGAGAAAGCACGTGAAAATGCCCTAGAGCAGGAAAGAGCTCAGCACATTCCAAATACTTAAAGGAAATTAGTAGGGCTGGAGCACATGGAGAGAGACGAGATTTATTGTCTGAGTTGAGTCCATTGCTGTTTTCTTTCTCTTGATTTAGAGTAGTGAATGTCTGTAGTTTTTCTCTTGAATATGGGCAAATAACGTCTTAGCATTTAGCTGTACCATTGTGTGTATGTGTGTGTGTGTGTTGCACAATGATATGGACCCATTTGGGAATGGAAAAGTTCGTTCTCTGTATCACAAGACTTTAGCACCTGCCTCTAGGATCAGCTAGACTATGAACTTGATTTCTTCAGGATTAGCTTGGATTGATCAGATCACAGAAGATGTGTCCTGGGCTTTGGTAGATCCTATACAGTCCAGGCATATAGTGGTATGTGTGGTGGGTGAGGGTGGAAAGTGGGGAATGAGTAGAGACGTGATGCTAGAGAGAACTCTGTCATACCTGCCATCTCCCTGCCCATTTCAGGTCAGTTCAATAACTGTGGATGTGTATTAGTTATCTATTGCTGTGTAACAAATTACCACAAACCTAGAAGCTTAAAACATGTCCGCTGATTAGCTTCTGTAGATCAGAAGTCAAGCATGGTGTGGCTGGGTTCTTGCTCAGGGTATCACAGGGCCAAATCAAGACAGTGGCTGAGGCTCTGGTTCTCACTGGGGCCTCACAGTCCTCTTCTAATTTTCTAAGTTGTAGAATCTATTGGTAGAATCTGTTTCCTTATGGCTATAGGACCAGGGTCCCCATCTTCCCTAGCTGGTAAACAGGAACCACTCTTAGCAGCTGGAGCCCACCCCTTGCCATCCACAGTTCACAGCATGGATGTTTGCTTTCATCCAGGCCAGCTGGAATGGGTCTCAATGATGACCTCTTCTGCTACCAGTAGAAGATTCTCTGCATTTAAAAGGCTTGTGTGAGTAGGTTAGGGCCACAGGGATAATCTCTCCATCTTAGAATCTACTGATCAGTAACCTTAATTACATCTGCAAAATCTCTAAGCCATTTACAGTAACAAAAGCACAAGAGAAACACCAAGGGGTGGAGATCATGGGCGTCTCGGAATACTGCCTGCTGCAGGATGTTGTTGCTGTTTGCCAGCTCCCAGAGTCTTTGCACAGTGACTTTGGAAGATCTAGCCTCCTTGAGTATGCAGCTGAAAAATAATAATTTCCTTTCCTCCTCTCCCCCGACACCTATTACCTCTTATATTGGTTTCCTGTGGCTGTGGTAACAACTGACTACAAGCTGAGTGGCTTAAAACAACTGAAATTTATTCTCTCCCAGTTCTGGAGCCCAGGAGTCTGAACTCAAGCTATCAGCAGGGCCGCACTTCCTACGGAGGCACTGTGGAGTCTCCTTGCCTGTCTGGTGGTGGCAGGTGTTCCTTGGCTTGTGGCTGCATCACTCCGGTCTCTGCCTCTGTCTTCACGTCACTTCACAGAGATCATATCGCTTCATCACGTCACATCTGTGTGGGTCTATGTCAAAACTCCTTCTGCCTCTCTGTTATAAAGACACATGTGATTGCATTTAGGGTCCACCTGGACAATCCAGAATAAATTGCTCCTCAAGATCCTCAATTTAATCACATCTTTTTCCATATAAGGTAATATTCACAGGTTCTGGGGATTAGCATGTGGGCATATGTTTGGGAGACCATGTTTCAACCAATCACAGCCACTGTCCCCCTTGCCCATTCCCAAGACCCAGGTACCAAGTGTCCAATTGTCAGATGACACGTGTTTGTGACGTTTTTACCCGTTGCTCACTCTGGGATGCTGGAAGGTCATTTGTTCTTCTCTTTGACATGAAAAAGACAAAACATTAGTTGAGTACCAAATGTGATGTCTTTACTCACATCTGCGACCACCTGATCTTGTTGGCGATTTCGAAGACAAGCCACCTCAGGTTCCAAACCTCTCTCCCTCCGGTGGCTGCATAGACCTCCATTGTGTCTCTTGCAGACCAAATCTGAACTCGGAGAGCAAATGTCTATCTGGCCCATGCAAGGTCTTCACCAGCTTCCTACATACCACTCGGGGACTTGGGAGCTGGACCCCTCTGCTTTTGAGGATTCTTTTTGAAATGCAAAACCAGAGTTAGCTACAGGTCTCTCTTGCCTGTTTTTTCCTTTTGATCCTTTTCTGTCTAAAATATATATTGTGGTTTGATTTAAAAGCTATTTTGTAAGAATAAAAAACCCTAAAACTCAAATGATGCATACAGATTACTTCGACTCATTTTACAGTATATGATTTGTAAGAACTCTTAAAATATGATGACTTCTAGTTAAATTTGGGATCTGATTATCCTTCCCTACCACCTGGAAAGTTTCTGTATGAAGAAGAACAGTAAGAATAATGAGAGAAATGAGCCCACATTGATTAATCATCATGTTCTACAAAAGCAACAAGCTCCCATTGTAAAAGTGATCGTTGCAAGGAATTCTGAAAAGGATGGGGTATTATATGAAATGAGGGCAGGGGGGTCTTTAGAAAGAATGTTCTCTGTCAGTTGCTACTGCCTGTTAGTTCACCTGACAGTATCATTTTCAATGCTCAAGACATATTTATTTTTATTACAGACTTTTAAAAATATTGCTTGAGAAACATATCAAAGTGTATATAATGTGTATGTACAGCTTAAGATTAATAATAAAATGAACATAAAGCATTTTTTCAAAGAAAGTAGCAGTAAGCATTGAAAGGCTCAATATCACTGGAGTATGAAATATTTGACATTCTGTTGTTGAAATGCCAACACACAAATTATCCTTGTTCGTTTTTTATTGCTGTAGCTCTGTATTTCCCCATATAATGCTGTGCAAACATTTTATCAGAAACGATGGAGGAAAGAAAACCCATTGTTAACCACAGCCGATAAAGTAATTTGGCTGCTGATATTACAGTCTTTGCAGTTGGATGGTTATGTTGTTTTTGATATTCAACAAGGGGCAAGAATAACATATTGAGGGTGGTTATAAAGAAGTAAAGTGGAAGTTAAAAGGCAATATGCCATAATATTTTCACCTCCCTGGTTTCTTCCATTTGAAGCCCATTACGAAAATATTACAGTGGCACAGCCCACTGATAATCTGTGACTTTAACACAGTCCACGAGGTGCTGGGATCTGATGGGTCTGGAGTGGGTGAGTCACACGGGGAGGCCACAGACAGGGTCTGGCCCAAATATACTCAGATCACGGTGTCCCTCTGCTCAAAACCCAGGGCGGGGGCGGGGAGGGGAAATATGAAGTTAAGGGGCAACCTCTGGAGCTGGACCACCTGGGCTTGAAGGCTGATTCTCTGCCACCATTGGCTCTGTGAAGGTGGGAGAGTTCTCACGCCTCCTCGTGCCTCAGTTTCTTCATCTGTAACAGGGGAGGATAATGATATGGACCTACCTCTGTGGTGAGGGTAAAAAGAGTTAACGGATGTAAAGCCCCTAAAAGAGTATCTGGGCCATCGTAAACGCTCCTCTGCTGGATTAGTGATGTTGTAGAAGCCCCGCTCCCTCCCACGGCTGCAGGACACGCGCCTGGCCCAGCTGGCCGCCTGACTTCACCTCCTCCCTCCCTCTCCTCTCCAGCTTCACTGACCTGCCTTCTTTATCTCAAATGTGCCAACTTCGTCCCTGTTCCCTCAACCTGCAACACTCCTTCCGGGCTCTCCGGGCCTCAGTGCAGAGTTACCTCCTCAGAGAGGTCCTTCTCGCCCGGCCGTCAGCCAAGGCCTCCTCCACCTCCTGACCTCCAGTCACTCGGCACCACGTCACACCGGGTGATTTCCTTCCTTGCACTTGTCACTATTTGAACTTACCGTATTTATATGCATACTTAATGGTCTGTCCCCTCAGTAGGGTGACCAACTTGTCCAAGTGTCCCCAGGACTGTCCCAGTTTTAGCTTGAAAGTCTCCTATCCTGGGAAGCTCTGTGAGGACAGGGACTCTGCCTTCTTCGCCTCTATCTCCACTGCCTACACTGTGTCTTGCACGTAGCAGCCCCTCAGGACATATTTGTGCAATAAACAAATGAATATCTAAGCAACTGAATGAAAAGGAGGGAGAGCAGAGGTGCCCCACTTTAAAGCTACAGCCATCCCGCCTGATAGCAGAGAGGCCTTGGAATCCTGTTTTCATCATTTGCAGCACATGCCGCCAATGCCAGATCAGCCTCGCCGATGCTTTCACTCCTAACACCGGCTGCCTGCTTCCTGACATCCTCATTGATGTTTATGTTCCTGTCTCCATAGTTACCGAGACGCCTCAGAGGCCAGCAGCTGTTTTGCATCCCAAGATCAACACACACGAGTGTCTGGAGACCCTGGGTGATCAAGGCCAGGTGGAAGTTTTGGAAGCTAACATGGTTGCACATGTCATTTCCTCATGGACCAAATGCCTGCAGCCAGCTTGTCATAGAATCAAACTTAGCTTGTCAGGGCTCTGAGCTCTTCCTCAGCCTGCAAGCTGTAGACGCAGACAGAACTTACAAAGAATTATTCTAAACAAGAGCAAGAGAGGTTGAAAGGGACTGTTGTGAAGAAAAGAGAGGCTACCAGATATTTAGGAATAAGTGGGAGGAAAAATTGCAAACCTAGATTTCTCTTTCCTGTGGTGGTAAAGAAGCTCTAGCATTTGGCTTTCTGATTAAGGGAAAAAGACACATAGAGATGCAAAGGAAGCCTGGAATTCATCCTACACCTAAGGAAACCATCGGGATGATCTGGTGAGCATATTACTAGGCTAGAAGTGAGTATCTCTCTTGGGTGACTGTGAAATTTGTGCTTCATTTTCTCCATTAAGTGGGCATGGTCATTTCTACCCTGACTTGCTCAGGCAAATGTTTCGTTATTGCATGATGATCAGCCCGAATCTGTGGGTTGAATGAAAGTAAACTGCCCCCTCTCAGATGTGTCAAGTGGGTCGGGTCATTCCAGTCGAGTGAATAAATCAATTTCAGTTGACAGGTTGGTTTCCTGCTGCTCCAAAAGTTTTTGCAACAGGGAGAATTGACTTTCTCTTTTTCAGCAGAGACAGCTGGAGCTTGCAACTACTTGAGGTCTTCTAAAGAAACAGCCTGAAGAATCGTGATTATAACTTAACATTGGTACACGTCAGGTCCATCCTTTAAGCTATCAGGGGAAACTATTTTTGAATCCAGCGTTCTGAATAAGAGGGGAAAAGTTGGGCAATGGACTGTGCACTGTCGGATGGAGGCCCCACCAGCATCGGGAGTCCAGTTGGGGACACAAATCAAACTCTGGGTGCTCCTCCGAGGAAGTGCTTCTGAGGCTCTGACCCCTCATCTCACACTAAAATCTGACTTATCTTTCTTCTCCCTACAAACCCTGTGCTTAGCGGTCACCCTCCCTCCACACCTTTGCTCATCCTGGTGCCTTTCCTGACCTCCCAGAGGCCATCGCTAAAGCCCTTTATGGCCCTGCTCAAATGCTGCCTCCTCCATGAGAACACCTAGGCCTTCCCTGCCAAGGACCATCTCTCCATATCCCCTCCTTCCATGGTCGCTACAACCGTGCAGGTCCTTTTTAGTCTCTTCTCACATTTATAGCGATTTGTAGATCTCTTTTCCTTCCAAACAGCAAAATGCCTGAAGCTAGACCCTTATTAATTATTGTATTCCCCTGGAGCCTAGCACGGTGTGATGAGCGCCATAGGGATTCAAGAATTATTCACTGAATTGGATCCAAGTGGGAGAGAGTCTATGAAATCTACAAGCAACATGTGAGTGGGAGCCTGCATACCTGGAAAAAGCTGAGTTCTAGTACTGTCAGCGGTCACAGACAGAGTTATCGGTGGTTAGGTCAACCCTGGTCCTCAGACAAGCTGGATGTGGTTTATGTCAAAACTGTGCTGCCCTGATGACCACATTATGCACATTTGGTTTTCATGGTGTCATTTATCTGGAGGTGCAGAATTTTAGCTGGTCGGTGTCCCTTTCTGGAATCCATCTTTGCACCAAGGCCATGCGTAGGCGAGCTTGCTACCTGAGTCCTGAGAAGTGCTCAGGAGCAGAGCCTGCACAGCTTCTACCTCAGTGTCAGGGGAAAGGGACCCAGGATGAAAGTAAACAAAGGGCCATAGGGATTTGTCTGATCACGAGAAATCACACGGAGAAAAAGTCTCCTATCTCCATGGAAAAACTGACACCCTTCTACAGCCAGC
The DNA here is from genome assembly GCF_041296265.1 of Equus caballus. Classification (NCBI taxonomy): domain Eukaryota; kingdom Metazoa; phylum Chordata; class Mammalia; order Perissodactyla; family Equidae; genus Equus; species Equus caballus. Next base: position 70,604,231 of record NC_091699.1, on the reverse strand, counting down.
TGTGCAAGTGGAGGAGAGATGGGGAAATTTGTAATAATTTTCAAGTTTGCCCAGAGGATGAAGTTGTGTCATTTTTCCTGCAACAATCTGTGCTGCTGGCGGACAGCGTGGAATTTCTTCCCGGATTGAGTTGGAGATTATTCATGAAAACAGCCAACTAGTCTGTGCAAAGCCAAAAACAGTGGCTTGTCCGAATCTGCTAAAGAGACAGATGAAGGTGGAGGGCGGACTGAGTTCCCACGTGGTAGCTCTTCTGCACTCTCACCTCCGTGGTGTTCGATTTCTTCTCTCCGATTTCATCCAGCCCCCTGGCTTCACTGGTCACTCATTAGCTGGCCCGACTCCTTGACAAACAGTCCCTGCACAGTCCCCTCCTGGGCCGTCTGCAGTCCCTTTCTCGCCACCCCCACAGTGTCTTTCCCTTGCAGGTACCTCAGAGACAGATGGTGCAGTAACCCAGGAAACGCTTCTTGGATCCAGTGAAAGGGATGCAGGATTCAGATGGTTTGGAGGGATGCTCTCTGTGGAACCACAGGCTGCCGAAACCAGGGAAGACAGGGCTCCCTGATGCACCGCCGATTTTAAGGTGGTTAAATAATAAAGCTGAAAGAGACTTCTCCCAACCACTGGCAAGCCTGCACTTTCTTAACATTTTAGGCAGCTTTTTCTCTGACTCAGTCCCTCTAGGAAAGTCTGCCTCAGAGACTTAAAGCCTGATGGAGGGTAGAGGAGATGACTTCCTGTTTTCATCTCTGATTCTCTAGCTCAGGCCCATTTTTACGCATAGGTGCTTTCTGCAGAGTGCGACTCTTGGAAATCTACCAGAATAGAATTGCCAGATAAAATAGAGGATGCCAGTTAAGTGTGTAATTCAAATAAGCATTAATTGTTTAGTGTAAGTATTTCCGAAATGTTGCGTGGGACATACCTATACTAAAAAATTATTTGATGATTTTCTGAAATTTACATTTATCTGGGTCCTGTATTTTTATTTGCTAAGTCGAGCAACCCTTGGCAGGTGGAGCCTGAGCCTTTTCATGACTCCCAGTCGTCAGTCATCTATTTATCTTGATAGCAGGCGTTTCTATGGCATGGTCTATCAGTTAGCTAATGTCACAAAAATACTGCATAACCAACCTCAAAATTCGGTGGCTTAAAATAATAATCATTTATTCTTGTGGATTCTGAGTCAGCTGGGAGCCAGCTGATCTAGACTGGTTCAGCTGGGCATCTCTGCTCCAGGTGTCTCTCATCCTCTCCCTGAGCCCTGTGGGCTAGCCTAGGGAGGTCCTCATCATAATGATGGCAAAGCTGCAAGAGAGCAAGACCCAATGCACCAGCACTTTCAAGCCTTTGGCCACATCGCCCATGCTAACATTCCATCAGCCAAAGCAGGTCACACAGCCAAATGCAGTATCGGGACATGGAACTGTAAAGGGTCTAGATATGAGGCAGGGTGAAGAATTGGACCAAGCAATCTCTCATACTGAGAAAAGGCCTAGTCGAATGCTGGGGAAGCCTAAGATCTGACATCACTTTGCCACTACCGACTCTGAGACCTTGGAAAAGTCTCTGAACCGCTGTTTCCTTCTCCATAAGATAGGGCTAAGGTGAAGGGTAGAGTGGTGTGATCGATTGATCACTAGATAGTAGTAGCTATCATTATGGCAAAGAAGAGATGTAATTTGGGGATCCCGTGGCATAGCCTTGACTTCCATCTTCAGCCCCCAACCTCTAAGCTTCTGCTTCTGCTCCAGAGCTCCCATCAAGACTGTGGCCTATGGGCTGCACTGAGGAACTGTGGGACATGCATGCGTAGTGCCATTGACGAGGCACTGTGCCCTGTCCTGTGCCAGTGTCTCTGCCCCTCAGCGCTGTAGCCTCCCCTCCATTATGGCAGGTACAACAGTCTGGCTTATGCCACACCACGAGCTAGACCCTGCCTGCTACAAAGGCCCAGCTGAGTTTCTCACAGTTTAATCTGCTTCTGAAATCAGTGTTCTTTCCTTCTCCAGAAAAGGATCGGTTTACAGGGTCTGAAGCCTTCTTTTCTAAGAGTTTTGGCTCTGGCTTCAACTCTAGACTTTTCTACTTACCAGCTGTGCCTTGGGGAAGTTACTAAGCTTCTGTACAATAAACAGTAACAGAACCTACCTTCTGGGATGGTTGTTTTGAGGATTACATGAGCTAATACATGCACAGTTCTGTTTGGAAGAGGGCCTGTCATATGGACTCCATAAATGTTGTGGGGTGGGAAGACATCGTGTGGTTTTTGTTGTTTTTTCCATGATCATTATTATGACATCCTGGTCTTATTTCATGGTTGTGGTATCTTAGTTTTTCTCTCTGAAGATTTAGTTCTTTGTTTCCTTCTGCTTTCTGCATAGGCTGTTTTTTCAGAATTCCTTTGTTTCTCTTTGTTGTGGTCTATTTTTTCATGTTAGGACCTTTCCTCAAATGTCTGATGATCTTTGTCTCTGTGTTGATATTGAAGAGTGAGACACTAAAGAGATGAGAGAGGTTTAATAACCAGCCTTCAAGATGGCCCCCAGTGATTCTCACCTGCTGGTATTTGCACCTCCTGCGTAGTTCCCTCCTACATTGACTAGAGCAGCCTGTGTCACCAATACATTGCAGAAATGATGGAGAGTGACTTCCAGGGCTAGATCATAAAAGACATTTCAGCTTTCACCTTACTGTTTGAGACCATTTGCTGTGGGTGAGGTTGGCGGCCATGTTGTAAGGATACTCAAGCAGTCCTGTGGTGAAGTCCATGTGGTGGAGAACTGAGGTCTCTTGCCAGGCATTGGTGCTAACTTGCCAGGTATGGGAGTGAGCCATCTTGGAGGAAGATCCTCCAGCCCCCGTCAAGCCTTTAGATGACTACAGCTCCAGGCAGCATCTTGACTGAAACCTCACAAGAAACCCTGAGCCAGAACCACCCAGCTAAGCCATTCCAGAACTCTTGACCTACAGAAACTGTGAGGTAATGTTTATTTTTTTTTTCACCACTAAGTCACAAGGTAATTTATTGTGCAACAGTAGATAACTAATACAGGAAGGGTAGTCGACTGGCTGGCTTAGAGGAGGGAATCTGAATATCTAACTACTCAGCAATTAAACTTTCAGTCAATTCTGGGTTTAGAGTCACCCTATACCCCAGTGTTTAGAAGTACTTGGTCCTCCAAATCCTGAGACTCTCTAGAGTTCTGCCAAGCAAATATGCCCCCAATTTGTAGGAATTAGGTTTCAATTTCTCTGTTTCGCAAAGTCAGTTATCATTTTTCCATCTGCTTTCTGTTTTCCAAAATTTTATTGGCATTGCTCATCTGCTGTCAACTCCTCTCTTGTTCTGTTTGTCCTTGTGGGTTTATATCATTGTTTTTAACTCACCGTCATTCAGTAGGGCGTGCAGACAGCAGAATTAGTGTGCGTGTTTGATCTGCCACATTTAGTCAGAAGTCAGAAGTGATCTTTCATAATTTGGGAAGCCTCCTTGGCCCCCGGAGACCATGGCTATAACCATTCCATCATTAGAAGTTTGGCTGTGCGGACAAACAGCTGAGAAAGTGTTTGAAGGACCCAGCAGACCCCAGGAACCTCTGTTTGCCCTTGGTGCTGCAGTGCAGGTGGTGACTTGGAAAAAGGAGAGGAGGAGGAGGTCTACACCAGCCCTTTGAGGAGGACCCGTGTGAGATAACTGAAAGGAGAAGCCTGAGCAGATGCTAAGAACAAAGATTACGTAATGGTAAGAAAGAGGCTGAGATTTAAAGTGTGGGAGGGTGTGTAGAATGAGAAGGTACATGTGATACCACTCAGAGCAATTCTATCCTCAGGAGATCTGATGTTAAAGATAGACCTATGGCTTCAGACAGCATCATCCTCTACTTCTACGGAAAATGAAGAAGACAAATCAACCCCATATAAGACATTTTAAGAGTACCATATTGAAAAGGAGCGATGAGAGGAAACATCCTTGCCTTGCTCCTGATCTTAGCAGGAAAGCTTCTAGTTTCTCACTATTAAGTATGATGTTAGCTGTAGGTTTTTTGTACATATTCTTCACCAAATTGAAGAAGTTCTCCCTCTATTCATAGTTTACTGAGAGTTTTTATTAGGAATGAATGTTGGATTTTGTCAAATGCTTTTTCTGCACCTATTGATACAATACTGTGATTTTTATTCTTTAGTCTGTTGATATGATGGATTGCCTTAATTGATTTTCAAATGTTGAACCAGCCTTGCATACCTGGGATAAAACCCACTTGGTCATGGTGTATAATTCTTTTTATACATTGTAGGATTTGATTTGCTAATATTTTGTTGAGGATTTTTACAACTCTGTTCATAACAGATATTGGTCTGTAGTTTTCTTTTCTTGTAATGTCTTTGTTTTTGGTATTAGGGGAATATTGGGCTTCTAGAATGAATTAGGAAGTATTCCATCTGTTTCTATCTTCTGGAAGAAATTGTAGAGAACCGGTATAATTTCTTCCTTAAATGTCTGATAGAATTTCCCAGTGAACCCATCTGGGCCTGATACTTTTGTTTTGGAAGTTGTTAACCGTTGATTTAATTTGTTCAATAGGTGTAGGCCTATACAGGTTGTCTATTTCTTCTTGTGTGAGTTTTGGCAGACTGTCTCTCTCAAGGAATTGATCCATTTCATCTAAGTTATCAAGTTTGTGGGTACAAAGTTGTTCACAGTATTTTCTTGGTTATCTTTTTAGTGTCCATGAGATCTATAGTGATGTCCCCTCTTTCATTTCTGATATCAGTAATTTGTGTCCTCTCTCTTTTTCTTAGTTAGCCTGGCTAGAAGCTTCTTGATCTTTTCAAATAACCAGGTTTTGACTTCATTGATTTTCCTCTGTTGCTTTCCTGTTTTTTATTTAATTGATTTCTGCTCTAATTTTTCTTATCTCTTTTCCTCTGCTTACTTTGGATTTCGTTTGCTCTTATTTTTCTAGTTTCTGAAGGTGGAAACTTAGATAATTGATTTTAGATCTTTCTTCTTTTCTAATAAATGCATTCAAGGCTATAAATTTCCCTCTAAGCACTGCTTTTTCTGGATCCCACAAATTTTGATAAATTGTATTTTTATTTACATTTAGTCAAAATAGTTTCAAATTTCTCTTGAGATTTCTTCTTTGATTCATGTGTTATTTAGAAGTACATTGTTTAATCTCCAAGTATTTTGGAATATTCCAGCTATCTTTCTCTTATTGATTTCAGTTTAATTCCACTGTAGTCTGAAAGCATACATTGTATGATTTCTAGTTTTTAAAATTTGTTAAAATGTGTTTTATGGCCCTGAATGTGGTCTACCTTGGTGTATGTTCCATGTGAGCTTGAGAAGAATGTGTACTCTATTGTTGGATGAAGTAATCTATAGATGTTAATTATGTCCAGTTAATTGATGGTGCTGAGTTCAGATGTTTTAAAATTTTACAAAGAGAATATATTCATGCATTTCATGTATTATTTCTGTAAAATAACAATTCAGCAACAAAAAACAATGGATGAAGCTTTTTAAAAGCAATAATGGGCTAGGGCAGAAGGCACCTATGGGGAGCAACCTTTCCATCATTGATTGCCAAGGGCTCGTCCACTCGCTCTGCTAGCCTTGCCAATCCAGGTGAGGATATGGTAGCCATGGCAACCCAAGGCCTTGGACAAACTGCACTGACCACAGTCAGTGGAGAGGAAGTGCCAAGGGATGGGCTTGGGCTGGCAAGAAGAGGGTGGAATTGCACCTATAAAACTCTCTCAAATTCAAGCACAAGCTGCTGTGATAGATGACTGAAGCCTGGCCAAGCCTGTTCAGCTATGATTATAATAAAAGGTATGAAGTTTACGTTCAGGCTCTAGGCTTGTTTATTTGATTAAGCAGTTGAAGGCTTACATCATATTTGCCTTGTGTTTGTGGTTGGGCACTACGCATGCCAGCTCACAGAACTGAAGTTACCCACCAGAGGGAAAAAAGACATCACAGATGAAATTACATTTCCAGTCTCCTCTTAGGCAACTGCAATTGAACATTTAACACTTCTTGGGGGTGTTTAACTGTTACACCACTCCTTCTTTCCTAATACAGATGGACTATAAGAAACCTCCAGTTCAAGAGGAAACCATTTTAACAAAAAAAGTCTAGTAAATGAATTTGGAGAGTTGAATGTAAATCGCCTAATGTTGGGCAAGTGACTCTCCCCAGCATTCTGTCCAAAGTTCTTTCCTTTGCCCCTTTCTTTATGATGCCTCTGTCTTCACATGGAAGAAGTCCACTTGTAAGGAGTTGCTGGAGAAGTCTGTGGCACTATTTTCCAATCGTTAGTTAGTTCATCTGATTTTATCAAGGTATTCAAAATTAGTTTCTGGATACCAACCACAAAGAAACTTGGTTTGATGACTATAACAAGTATGAGAGCTTAACTTTAAAACAACCAAGTGCAGCAGAGAGCAAGTGCATGTATGTATGCGTGCATGTCTAAAGAATCATGATGAAATTTCCATGGTCTCACTCATACGTGGTTAGAAGTATAGTGAATTAGACAGTATTTCTCAATAATTAATTTTTTTAAGTTAGAATAATCTAGAATACTCTAAGACCATTTTAGCCCAACATTAGATTGCCTTTGTGAGAGAAAGATTGAGTGCATGCACATATGCATGCGTGCACAGGTGTGTGTGTCTTTTTGGAAATGTGTTAGTTTACTGTGGAGACAATGACGTCATCGGTAAAGACAAAGCTATTTTAAAAAAGTTCAATTTACATACTTGTTTGTAATAAACTCATGGTTCATGGGGAACAAGAAAGTTTTATAAGTCAGTCACTATGCCCACATGTTGTATACAAATTACAGTATTTGGAGGAATGATGACTTTTATTATAGTTGTATGATACTTCTCAGTGAATAAATTTCTCTAACCATTTGTAAATCTTAGAACTTTCAACTTCTATACTCAAAAGCAATTTCTTTACTAACTCTGTGAAACATTCGATTGTTTTGAGAAGAGTTCAAACTCATATTTAATTATTCTGGAGAAGACCAGCATTTTAAAAAAATGTTTGATGTGAGGGCAAGTTGTTTCGTGAACCTGCAAATGTAAGTGAGAGAATAGAATTTCCCTTCGAAAATGCTTCCCAAAGCCTGTGGAAAATTAACCTGTGTAATGTCTACTTCTAACAAGCCATTAATTTATAGCCTTTGCAAACACATGTTGCTTGGATCTTAAATCAACTAGTTAACTTTTATTTCTTCTCTCATGATGGTGGCCAGAAGGTGTACTTGATACATTCCTCAGCGTCCATACAGGTTTCTAGATCTACATAGAAAAGTTACAAGATTCCAAATTTTATTTCAGCTTGGTACCATGATACTCCTTTTGGATGATGCATTGCTTTTTCAGATGTCCTTTCCTAAGTGCGGTTATGCCTGAGAGTGCGTATAATCAGACTGCCATCCTAACAGCTCACTTTCCTTAATGTCTTCCAGGATGAAGAATGGATAGGGCAAGCCTGCTTTGTAGATAACTGTCAATCAAAGAAGGAGAAAAGGGAAACTTTGGTTTCTGTATCAATTAGGATTAGGTTTAGCTGCATGAAACAGAAAAGTCAAAGATAAGAATGGCTTAAACAGGGGCCAGCCCAGTTGCGCAGCAGTTCAGTTCGCACATTCCACTTCAGCGGCCCGGAGTTTGCTGCTTTGGATCCCCAGTGTGGACATGGCACCACTTGTCAAGCCATATTGTGGTAGGCATCCCACATATAAAGTAGAGGAAGATGGGCACAGATGTTGCCTCAGGGCCAGTCTTCCTCAGCAAAAAAAGGAGGATTGGCCGCCGATGTTAGCTCAGGGCTAATCTTCCTCAAAAAAAAAAAAAAAAAAATGGCTTAAACAGAAGCCTATTTCTTCCTCGTATAAAGGAAGTCCAGAGGCAGGCATCCAAGGATGGTGGGATCTAGATGCCATCTATATTTCCGGGGCTCCGTGGTAGAGTTTGGCTTCCATCCTCAGGACTGCCTCAGGTCCGCTGCTGAATTTGCAAACCAGAAGAGGAGACTTAAATACAAAAAGGGACTCCACCCTGCTGAGTCAGCTGCCTTCAGACTGCCTTTCTGGAAGTCCCACAGAATTCATCTTATGGGCCAGAAGGAAGTCACATGGACACATCCATGTGTCCATGGAGTGGCAAGGGAGGCTGGGAAGCCAGTATTTTATTCTTGATCACAATGTGCCCGGCTAAAACTAGGGGCAAGTAAGGAGGAAGTAGGAGGAAGTAGAGAAGGAGTAGTGCGGTGGCAACCAGCCATCCCTGTATTTGGCAAGATGTGAAGATTATGACTGGCCGTGGAACGACATCTGGGCTGAAGTTGTTGTAGGCTTTCAAGAGAATGCCTGCTTTGTCTAGGCTTTTCCTGAGTCAGGGGACAATCCTAAGGGCTGGAGTAGCCGAGTTCTGGTAAGTATGTTTATTTGTCCAGAGGCCTCAGGCCTAAAATCAATACAAGTGTTCAAAATTCTCTGAGCATGCTCCATGCGGGCCACACTGATGCAGTAATAACCCAGGAGGGGCCCTGTGGTGGGATGCCGTTCCCTGAGGGGCTTGGAATCTGGCAGGGCAGCTTAGAACAGTGCTTCTGAAACTGCTTTGTTTTCAATCTGTAGCAGACCAAAATATGTTCCTATTATGATGGCCACAGGAGTTCAGCAATACCCAAACTAATTTACTCCTTGTTGGAGAAGACTAGTCCTCTTAGCACACGCTGGGATGTTACAAGGTCACCTGCTGTAAGTGTTCTACCTGCTTGTTCTCAGTTTCAGCCGGTGGGGGTGGGGGTGGGAGGGAGAAGAGATTGTCCTCTTGATACAGCCAAACACATTCAGATAAACCTCTTAAACGTTCCTAACTTTTCATTTGTATTTCAAATGATGATTGAAACATGTGAGTGTTGGGTAGAGTCTGAAATAATTTGTTACAGATATGCTTTTATTATAATGATATTGATGGCAAAGATATTTGGGAAGGCACTGGGCATCAAGTGATAAGAAATACATCACAATTTTAACACATTTTATTGGAGTAATAATTTACATATACTAAAATACACAGCCTTCAAATGTGTATTTTGATGTTTTAACAAAGGTCTACGCTTGAGTAACCACCTCCTTAATCAAGATAGAGAACATTCTCATCACCCAGAAAGTTCCCTCACGTCCGTTTCCAGGCAATCCTGCAGCTCGTGTCCCTGCCCCAGAGGCAGTCACTGCTCTTGATTCTATCGCTATAGCTCAGATTTTTTTTAGAACTTCTACGATTTCTCTAGAACTTCATATAAGTGGAAACGTCCAGGATGTATATACTCTTTTGGTTTTCGTTTCTTTGGTTCAACCTAATGTCTTGAGAATCATTCATGTTATCTTATCAGTAGTTGATTCCTTTTGATTACTCAATAGAATTCCATTGTATGAATATGCCCCAATTTATTAATCCATTAATAGCAACTTCTATTTATTGGACAATTGTTATTGCCAAACACTATGCTAAGCACGTCCCAGACCATGTCTCATGACAACCAGAGAAGGGTGGGTGTGCTGGCCACTGGTGGGGGATTTGTATTTGTGATTCCGTCTCTTACTGTCTGGTATCAGCCCTGGTTTTATTAGGGCCTGAACCTGTCTGTCATCCTGTGTGGGCTTCGTGGGAGGTGACGTGCAGGAAATTAGAGCTTCCTTCTTGACGAAGCTGCAGTCTGGGGAAGGTAGGGAGTGACCTCGGCCTGGCCAGTCGCATGGTCCCTTCGGGGATTCTGGGGGCCCGCGTGAGCGAGGGTGAGGATACAGTAGGGGGAACTGCAGATGCAAAGAAGATCCTTGCTGCTGTGTGGCCTCTGCTGGGGCTTCTGCCTGGCCTTCTGAGCATCGTAGCATCCTGCTCATTTTCCCCATTCGAGGATTCCATCAATTCTAATAACTTCCCTTCTTGTTTAACTTAGGCAGACTTGGTTTCTTTACGTGCAAACAAGGCCACTACTGGGTATAATCCCCTTGTACAGACAAGGACACCAAGGCCCAGGTTCAGTGACTCTCCTGGGGTCACACTGGCTGCTCTATAGAAGGATGAGGATTAGAACCCAGTCAATCTCAATCCATGCAAAGGGAGCGGCAACATCAAACCTGACTCTGGTAACACCAGCCCCAACCTGGCCCTGTGACCTGTCCCCATCCTTGCACCCACGGGACAACACAAGCCGGCCGTCATGCGGAGAAATGCACAGATCCTTGTCACACCCTCTGCTTCTCATGACAAAGCCAACCAGGGACTTTGAGATTGTTCCATCTCAAACCTCTGTCCTCTCCAACCCACTGAATCCTACATTTAACCCACTCACTTAACCATTTCTCTCTGCTTCAGATCAGAAACGAAAACCCCTCCCAGAACACAGTACAATCTTCCATGCCTTTCTGTGGCTTAGCTGAGCATTACTTTTAAACCCCTATTCTGATCTTTGTTTCATGTTTACAGAAGTGGATTCCTTTTATGCCTTTCCCCTGACAGGAATAATCCCTTTGGAATTTAAGCTCCTTGGGTTACTGAAAGCCAGCCCGCCTCCTCCTGCAGAGGGGGATCTGCGGCTGGCCCAGGGCTGTGTAGGGACACACACCTCGATGGACCGTGAGGGGACAAGCTCAGGCAGCACGAGGGGAGGGGGCTGTGGATCTGGCCTCTCTCCCTCCATCTTCCCCTCCACGTCTGTACTCGTCACACTAGGGGCAATCTTGAAAAAGACGAGGGAGGGGCCAGGGAGGCTATCGGGGGGATGGGAGAAGATGACGCTGAAATGTCACCTGCAGCCAGAGGGAGAAAGGACAATGCCGCGGTTGGCCCACCCTGGAGCAGGGCCTCTCATTTTTTGAGATTCCCTGGATATTGAAACTTGTCAACATCCTCGAGGGGACTACAGAGTGGGGTGGACACAGGGATTCACCACCCAGATCCCTCTGCAGTCGCCCAGCTGCTGGGAGGACCGTGGGTGGACAGCCTCAGCCACAGAGAGCCACCTGGAGCAGGGCAGTGCCCTCCAGGGGTGGCCCACATGCAGTGACTGGGGCTGCAGGGGTATAAGGGCCTGTCATACTGACTCAGCTCGGGACAGCACTGACAGGTGTGAGGTCAGCAAAGGCCACCGTTGGGCTGCATCTCGACATCACTTCCCACTGCCTTTTGCTCCCTTCCACAGTTGTTGGTCCCAAGGGTGCTCCCCGATAAACATCTTGCTCTCAAACTCTCTCTCAGAGTCCCCTTCCCCGGGAGCCCAACCTGAGGAATAGAGACTGTTGACATACAAGTTAACACCCCTACACCTAAAAATACAATGCGCTATAGTTGTAGTTTTGTGGACACTCATAAAATTGGTTTTTTAAGGTTGATTCACTGTGTATGGCATCAGCGAATTCCTTCAATCCTTGGTGCATATCTTTATATCATGTGGAGATAAAAAGTCCCATGAGGTAGTTACTGTTATTATCCCATTTTACAGATGAGGCAACCAAGGATCAGAGAGGACAAATAACTTGCCCAAGATGCACAGCTTATAGCAGAGCCAGGATTTGAACCAGGCGGCTGGTTCCAGAATCTGTGCTCTCAGGCACTGCACTGTCCTTTCTCTCAGTCCTTTGTGCATCTGTGAACTATTTCTTCCTACAGGGCTGGGGCATGAGGTCAAGGACTGTGCCTCAATCTCAAACACTGTCAGGGTCAGGAAGGCAAAAAATAAGTGTAAGAATATGAGAGAAAAGAATATCACGCACTAGAATATAAACGGCAAATCTCAAAGTAAAATTTCTTTATGTTAAACGCATGATTCTCATAGGAATGTAGAAAGAACATGTGCCAAAGTTTGTTGAAATGATTGTATGAGTTTCCTATGCCTGCTGTAACACGTTACCACAAGCCAGTGGCTTAAACCAATAGAAATTTATTTTCCCACAGTTCTGGAGGCCCGAAGCCCCAAATCAACGTGTCCCGGGGCCGCACTCCCTCCACAGGCTCTGGGGGGCTCCTCCTCTGCCCCCCAGCTTCACGCGATGCCGGCATCCTGGGCTTCCGTAGCCTCCTCGGCTGTGGACACCTCTCTCTGCCGCGTCTTCATATCGCCTCCTCCCCCGTGTCTTCTTCTGTCTCCTATAAGGACACTTATCATTGGATTTAAGGCCTACTGGGTAATCCAGGATGATCTCATCTCCAGATCCTTAATTTATAATTGGATCTGCAAAGACCCTTTTTCCCAATAAGGTGACATTCACAGTTCCAGGGTTTTGAACGTGACATATCTTTTGGGGAGCCACCATTCAACCCGTTATACTCATGAATGAAGTCACCAGCAGGACGGTAAAGTTAATTGAAAGGGAAGTTTGAGAAGCATAGGTTTATCTAGTCAGCGAAGGCATGCTGAAGGAACTTTGCTAGGTTAGAGAGAAATGGAATGGTTAACATCTCACAGCGCAATGAAACCTTTGTAACCTTTGGGCTTATCCTTTCCGGCAGACAGAAATCTACTGGGACAAAAATCTTTACGTTAACATGTGACTTCACAAATTCACCCTAATCAATAATAAACGGTAATTTCTGAGACCAATGCTCTCTAATAGAACTTCCCGTAGTGACGGAATATTCCATATCTGGGCTGTCCAATCCCGTAGCCACTAGCACTTGTGGCTAATGAGCACTTGAAATGTGGATGCTATGGCTGAGAAACTAAGTCTTGAGTTTTATGTAATTATAATTAAGGCTTAATATGAATACCCACAGGAAGCTCGTGGCTACAGTACTGGACGAGGGGCCCTAGAGAATTGAATAATCCCTAGCGAGGCCTGATGGACAATGTTCTAATGTGACACTGAAAAGATATACAGTTGCCTTATTTCCAAATTTTCACAATTTTTCTTAAGACATTAACGGCCGACCTCAGACTGCGCAGACTAGGGGAGTGGTAGGGCCTGCGGAGAACTGGCACTTGCACATCCACATAATCAGGAAAGCTCTTCTATTTAGTTCCAATCAGTCATCGCCCTGTTGCCGGAACTATTCATTTTTCGGGAGAAGCCAGGCCTATAGGTTTTTATGCAAAATCTCTTAATATTTATAGATTAGCCAATGGGTGGTCTCTGCTCCGGGGGAAATGGGCACATGCTAATTAATCTCTCATAAGCTGTTTATTTCTAGTTACTCTTGTTAATATGCCACACCGTCCAGCATTATGCCTAGCACATATTTGACACTCCCCCACCCCCAGTAGTACAATTCACTTCAGTTCAACAAACATTTGTGGAGCACCTGCTGTTTGCCCGGGACTGGCCAGGAAGCAGGTCATTATAAGGATGAATAAGACACTGCTCATGCTCTGATGGGCTCCCAGACTGACAGGGACACAACACAAAGGGCTTTGTAAAGTGTGGTGATGGAGGTGAGCATTGAGCATCCCAGGAGTCAGGGTGTACCGGGCTCCAGCTGGGCGGTTAGGGGAAGAGAAGATGACAACTGAGCTGAACCTTAAGTAAGAGTTGGCCAGGTGAGGTGGGATGGAAAGGGCCTCCTGGGCAGAGGCACCAGCAGGGTGATAGGGGAGAAGATGTGGCAGGATGGCATATGAGTGAAACTTGGAGCAGTCAACATCACTAGAGCTTAAAATCTGAGGCCAGAAGTGGCAGGAATTGAAGGAAGAGAGGAAGCAAGGGTCAGATCATTTAAGGTATTCTAGTCTATGATGTGAAGGGTGTTTTATTGCTGGCTTATCAAGACAATGGAGTGAACACATGGATGAATACATTCCTTCAACAAATAGTCTCCACTACTTGGCACTGAAGACATGGGGGATACAGTTAACTGAAACAGTGAGGTCTTTCTCCTCATGGGTTTACATTCTACCTGGGTAACAAATGGTAAACAAGTGAACAAACATGTAAATAAGAATGCTTCAGCCTTCAAGAAGAGGAAACCAGAATGCTGGGGAGAAAATTTGGAGCTGGGCGTGCTAGGTAATTAGGTAGCTGCTCTGGGAAGGTGGTGTTTGATCTGGGACCTAAATGTCAGAAGGACTCAGCCATATAATGACCTAGATTCTAGTAGAACAGCCTTCCTGGTTCTTAACTCTAAGACTCATTTGATAACATTTTTCATAGCCAAACTTTAAAGAAATCTAAATAGGAAAATGGAGCACTTGAGAACAGAAGAGAGAAAAATCACCTGTGTGTAATTTTACTGCCTCAACACCACTTCTATTTTCAGTTAGAGTGAATTCCCCTCAATCTGGGCCCGCATGCATATGCATTTTATATAACTGATCATAATCAACTGTATATACAATTTTGTAGTCAGCTCTTTTCACTTACCATTATAAGCATTTCCGTGAAAACTCACCATTATAATTTTCAGTTTCTGCATTATCGTCCATCCAGTGGGCCTCACATATAGTATTTATCCTTTCCCCGTTACACATTTAGGTTGTTTTATAAATTTTCGTGCTTATGAGCATAAACATTTTTACACATACATATTTTTCCTCTTCTTTCAGATAACCTCCTTAGGATAAATTTCCTGAAGTGAGAGATTCCTGTGTCAAAGGGAATACTTAATCTTAGAGCTTTTGATACAAATGGCCACATTGTTTTCCAAAAGGAGTAGGAAAGGAGGCAGTCGTAGGCAGTGTGCGCGAGTGTGTGTGTGTGTGTGTGTGTCATCATATAAGCAGGCAAAAATACAAGCCACCATACTCTGTGAGGGTAGGATCCTGGTCTGCTTTGCCCATTATTGCATAGACAGTGCCTGGCACACAGTAGGAGCTCAATAATGGAATGAGTAACTGACTTCCAACTCAGGTTTTGCAGCTTGAGATTTGCAGCTGAATTTGTTGCTGTGCTCCAAGAATATTTTGCATCATTCTGCTTCTGTAGCTTTGGATTTTGATTAAAAAACCAAAAAACTAAACAGATGTTTATGGAGATTGGGCCAAGAAGGCAGGCTGAGCACATGTTCCAGCCTCCCCCTCCAAATTTCTAGAAAAGACTTAAAAGATACATATGCCGTAGTTATATGTCTATTTATATGTGCATATTTACACACTCCGTTCAGCCCCTCCCCCGACTCACTGGCCCCAGGCCGTGGTAAACAAACACAGTAATTCACAGAGACCCGGCAGGGCCTTGCCTGAAAGATAAGCACAGTCTTCCGCTGGGTTCTTATAAACAGCACCTGAGATGAAGATTTGTAGGAAACTGATTTATTAGGAAATATTCCCAGAAAGAATGGATAGGAGAATGGGGAAGTGGGACCAGGAAGGGAGAAGGCCACCCAAGGGTGTGACAGTAAACAGAAGCCCTCAGAAGATAGCTCTGGCTTCATTCAGGGAGCTCTCGTCGCACCTCAGAGTGTCCCCATCAAGGGGTGAGGGACCTGGAGGATTTATATCCCCTGTACCCATCAGGGTACCCCCAGGGACATTCACTCCCAGCCCCTCCAGCTCTCGGTGTGCACGGACAAAGTGCAGTCCAGCAGGCTGAGGCCCAGCTGACGACGGAGACACAGATGCTGGATGCTGGGAGTAAAACACTGGGGGAGCCTGTTTAGAGGAAAATGGTAAAGGGATTTGAGGGCAGGTGGATGGAGCCCTGCCAGCTCCTGCTTCAAGCTCACACAGTAATCGCCATGAAAACTAACCCCATGAAAGGAGACGTCAGACTTAACAAACGCAAGAACAAACATCTGAGAAAATGAAGCTAATTGAAAAAGACAGAAGACGACTCTAGAATAAGTTTACTCAGTATCCTTGTAGACATAGAAGCAGATATTACATCTGCTGGATCAAATGGAGGTCTTGAAAATTAAGTTTTTGATCACTGACATCTAAAAAGAAGGATAAAACAGCAGAATGGGAACAGCTGAGGAAGAAATTAGAGAGCTGGAAGACGGAACTAGGGAATTCCCGGAAAAGAGATGAAAAGGATGAGAGAAAAGTTAGGAACATGGAAAATAATTTCATCAGCTCCCACATCCAGCTAATAACATTTTCAGAAGGAGAGAACGAAGAGGATAGATGGGAGAAAATACTTAAGAGAGGAAAAATTTGTAAAGAGAATGAAATACATGAGTCCTCAGAACAAAAGTGCACAACAAGACGCAAGGAAAAAACTGAAAAGTGCGCATACGTAGTGGTGACATCATGGTGACATTTCAGAACTTCGAGGACAAAGAGAAGTCCTAAACCTTCCTGAGAAAAAAAAGCAGATTGGACACAGAAAAGAAAAAAAAAAAGAATATCACATTGACAGACTTTTCATCAGCCATAGTTGATGGGAGAAGTTGTTGAAGGTAGATCTTTAAAATTCTGGTGGAAAAAGTTTGTGAATGTGGACTTCAAGTGAAAATATCATTCACGTGGGGAGCAAATAGAGGCACTTCAGATGAGCGAGAACTCAGAAAACGTATCTTTCACAAACCCTATTTGAAAGGATTGCTGGAGAATGTACTCTACAAAACAACAAAAATTAATTTAAGAGGAGCAGCAGCACAGGGAAGCAATAAACTGAGCAAATAAACTAGTAAAATGTAAAGAAAAAGAAGCATTAATCAGGATTCCTGTTTATGGAACCCTTACTGTGCACACACTTACAACATGTGCAACAAAGTGCAATGTTGCTTATGATCATCTTCAAAGAAAATGTCAGCCAACGAACATTTCCAAATGGATAGCCTCTATAACATCTTAATGAACTTCACTGAAACTTGGTAAATGCACAGAGACAGGCGGACCACAGCCAGGACAGGAGGGCTCACTTTATTTGGAGGTGTGAAATTAGGGCCTGGGGGAAGCCACTTACCTCGGAGTTTGTCAAGTGGACCAACAGTCTTTGTCCGTGGAAAGGACATCCTGGATAACACACACTCCCACCGGTCTCAATTCTCTCTTCGCAAACCACAGATTCTCTCATTTTGTAAAGCTTTGGTTGACTCGGAATGAATTTGTATAATTTGCGCTTCTGGTCTTTCTATTAGAGCACTTCAATTATTCTACTGAAACCTGCCAAAAGCTTTCAAACCTTTAGCATTGACTGGGAAGTGAAATTGAATAACAAATGAGCTCAAATCATCGGGGAAACTCCTGTTTGAAAAGAAAGGACCCGAGCTGCTTTTAAACAGTTTTACTTCAGACCTCCTTATTTATAACACCTCTTAGAAGTTTAAAACTATTTGCTTTTCTCTGGTTGATTGAGCCTTCTGGATTTGGCTGCCTCTTCCAGGACGGGCAGAGGCCCGAGGGTGGCTGTCTTTGTTTCAGGAGTCCTGTCCACCGATGGAGACAGCACATTTTTGTTTCTATATCAGGAACTCCAGTGATCTCCGTCTCCTGAGGGATTAGACTGTTAATTACTTTCTCAGAAAGAGGAGCCCGCAGCACTGAGGCTTGGCAGGTTCTCTAAAAATAGAGCCTATAGGTTATTTTTAAAAACCCTCATCGAGGGATCATGACCGTGACTCACATTTCTCTCCGGAGTTTGCCTGCTGAAGGAAAACCACATGGCTCTGTGGACGTTTTCAACCCTGCCTGAAACACAGCCACCTCTGCAGAACAAACAGTCGAACCGACCCACCCAGGAGGAAATGGAGAAGAATTTGTGCACGTGGAATTTTAAGAGCCAATTTAGTTTAAAATAGATATTCTGTCTCCAAAGGATGTGCACTGTTTCCTCAGCACTAGCTCTTAACTAATGTTTGTCGTGCGGCTGTACAGCTCTTTCTACTTATTGTTAGCTCTATTCTCATCCTTTCCCAGGAATATTTGTAGTCTAATGAGGAAATATTCGCTGAGGAGGAGTTCCATGGCGTGGGAGGTATCTGTCTTCTCTGAGACATCAATTTCACTTGCTTACAGAACATTAAAAAGAAATTTTAAGTGATAAATGCATTAATCTACAGCTACTTATGATTAGGCTTTTCTGGCTAAAATGGAATACATTATCTGTAAGACATCTTTCATACTCCCAAGGCACTTTAAAATAATGAAAACATATAAAATAATATCTAAGTAATTAAAGTAATGGCAAATAAAAACTTAGCATTCTATGGAATTGCCTATTGGAGTAATATATCTCTTTTTATAAGCTCTTTGTGATATTGCTATTAATTTTTAAGTAACAAAATATTGCTCTTGAGCAAAAAATGGGATATTAACTAACACATACACTATTAATTGCTTTGCAAATGCAAAGTGCTAAATTCTAGTTTATAGAAATAAGCCTTTGAGGTTATCTAATGAAATCTGTATGAAGTGCCCGCTTCTGAATCATCTGAGCAGTGGAGGAGACTCCCCACATTGAAGCCATAAAAATAGGTTCTTAAGACCCTGAGTCTCTTCTGTGAGCTGATCTGTGTGCATCAGGAAATGGTACCATCCACCCTTTCTCCCCACCTCACAGTCATTCTTCCCGTTAGCGTGGCCCCGCCCTGGTGACTCAGGTATTTATCCTCCCATCCCCTTGCAGCTAATGGGTTTTTTGAGCCACAGGTAGAACACTTCTTAAAACGATGCCACCTTCTTATAGATGATATTCCAGCCTGTTCTCTGCGCAACCTCCTGCCGTCATGATGGCTCTAGTCCCACGTGTCCCATGGAATTGGCCTGATGCTCAGATTTTTCTTTATCCACCAGATTGTATTGATTCAGCACTTCCTGAGTTACCCCGTCCCGGTGGGCTCATTTCTCCAGGGGTCGCACTCAGTGCCCCACTGGACACACCACTCATGCTACAGACCAGGGTGAGGAGAGAGGGCGCATGACTTCAGGAGGCGTTCCCTCTTGGATTCAGGCAAGTGCAGGGTCAGCATTTAACAGCTCCCAGAGTGAGTGCCTCCTCAGTCTGCTCCCCAGCGCCTGCTGGCTCACCCCAGCCCTGACTACTCACAGCCCCGCTCTTCCAGCCCTACAAGCAGGATTCACTGAAAACAGCAAGCAACAGTCAGAGAGGGGAGTTGAAGTGGAAGATTTCTTAAACGTGATACAAGGCCCCTTTTCCTCGACTGAACATATTCCCAGCTCTTTGCAAGGAACTCGTGTATTCACGCAAACTGTATTCCTGGAACTGGCCGAATGGGCTTCTCAGCTTGTGAGATGAATCGTGTTGAACACAATGAAGTGTGTCTTCCCAGCTCTTCTATTAAACTCTTTAGATGGAAAATCATGAAATTTTCTAACATTTTTAAGGTCACCTATTTTCCTCTCAGAGATTTTCAATGTATATTAATATATTAAAAGTTCTGAGAATTCTTGTAGGAGAAAACAGCAGTCTGTTTACATTTATTTTAACCAGCCTTCAACCACAGAACCCCTTTGGCAGGTGGGAGGCATCCATTGATACCATACAGAACTGGTCCTGAGGAACTCGGGTTAGGAAACCATGATGGAGTAGACGGAGCCGTGGGTTTAATACAGGAGAGCGGATCTGAACGGAGCCTGCTCAGGAGTCGGGGGACGCGGCCCTCTATTCATCCGGTTCCCAGATCTGTAAATTGAGGGGGTTGGACCAGCTGAAGGCTCAGGACCCTGCCAGAGCCTTATGACTCATCTCTTCCTTTCTTCACTGGTGACCACTCGCCCTTGGTGGGTCCCAGGGGAAAAGGATCTTTCTAGAAAAATGTGCCAGCCCCAAATTGATGCTCTGTATTCACTGCCAGTGGTGAACAAACTTTGAAGTGGGATTTCAGGAGAATACAGGGAAGCAGTCTCAGTGAGGAAATGTGCTCTCCTTAAATATGTCAGAAATCCTATAGGTAAAGAGTCAAACAGTGAGGCAACTGAGCAGTGCCATCCCTTCCAGCTGGTCCGGAGGCTGAGATGTTGCCTGGCAGCTCCCAGGCATAGAAACTGAATACTAGAAAGACCTACCAATCCTGCACCCCTCAAACCTTCAATAACTTCCATAGGGCTCAGGCTTTTGTTTCTACATCCCAGTTTAGTGACTTCAGTTAATTCCAGCTTCAAGGAAACCTTGGATGTTAACCCTGATTATTTGTCAGCCTAATCTGCATTCGCATATATCACTACTTTTAAGGCCAACATAAAAAGGCAAATATTTGCCCGTTGTGCTAAAGTAACCAACTTTTAAATAATAAATAAACTTTGCTTGAATCACTAATAACCATTCTCTATCATTCCTCCCCCCCACGTTTTGAGAGCTCTTCCTTGTCTAGAAAATTATATTTACTGAGTAATTAATTTGTTTCCCCTTTAAAACAATTAATCCAAATCACACATCACTTGGCTGTCTTCCCAGGCAAAAGCAAAGACACTTGTTATCTGAGTTATATTTATTCGTTCAGCTTTAAAATTTTTGTTTGTCTTACTGTAGTTTATGTTTAAGTAAATGTACAGAACTTCTATGATTCTGTTTAACAAGCTATCTAATGAATACGAGTGAATGCTTGCGCTGCAGCTGCTGCTGACAGGCTCTTTAAGGAATGGGGAAATTCAAGCACGTTTTCATTCATTCATTTGGTTTTCAGTGGACAACTGTAGGACCTTTCCTAGGGAGAGCTTGTGTCCCATTGCAATTTCCTATCCTCGGTGTAATAAACCTGTCACCAAGATCATAAAAAATTGGTAGGGAGCGCTTATTAAATGCAGATCCGTGATGCTCCGCGAGGCCCCAGCCCCATCCCTCCGCGTGCGGCCGGTGCCCGGAGCGTCGCGCGCCCGCCGCGCTCCATCCCTACCTTTCAACCAGTGCCTGGAGAGGGGCTCTTGGGTCCGCAACTCTCCAGAGCTGAGTGACCTCCCCTCCCGTTCCCTAAGGCAGAGGGGGTACAGTTATGAGCTCTTTGGGATTCAGGGTTCCTTTGTAAGGTACCAGACCCTAACGGGTCTGATTTACTTTGTACTGGAATTCACTAAGGATAGATATAAAAATAAAGACTCGTGGACCCCGTTTCCTAGGTGCCCTGCCCTCGGAGAAAGAAAGAAAGAAATCAAACAGGAGAATGTCAGTACAGGGGAGTGGGTTACTATTTCTGAGAGAGTAATCAGTCGTTGCTTTTCGCCTCTCCCCCGACTCGCCACCAATTGAGGTCGGCTATGCAGCTGTGAGCTCAGCGCCCCAGGGGAGGGATGCGCCTGGGCAGAGCAGAAACAAAGGCATCTTCCCTGCTTAAACTCCAGGAGCCAGCGAAATGTAGAAGCAAAATGTTAGAATTGATATTTGAGGGAGGAAGATTTCCTTAAGGGCTGGAAAGAGGAGAGACCTGGGTGAACCCGGGGAAAGAAGCCATACGCCTTGCCTGCCAGCAGAACCCCAGGTCGGCAGCAAAACCTGAAAGAGGTTTGTGAAACCGAAGAGCTGGGGGCCCCTGTGCCCTGCCTCCATCCGAGCCCCACAAAGGTGGCAAGACCCCACAGAGAAAACCGCTCTGCGGCGTGTCTGAGACTTCCACCCCAGGGAAAGGCGCAGAAACAGCACGGAGAGGCCTCGGCGGCAGCACAGGACCCAGTGAGGCGATTTGGTGTCCCCCCCCCCCCACCCCCGCCCCGTCACCTGAGTAGGGTGGTAATGGAAGCCCCAGTGAACCCTTCCAATGCCTCGATGATAGACTTGCCCTTCCAGGAAAGGCAAAAACCTGATTTAGATTGCGGTCCCACCACTCATGGTGGAATAGAAGCTTAAAATAGAATCAGTCAGTTGTTTTAAAAATTAGGTTGTGTTTATTTTCTATCAGAGTTACGGGCTGAGATTTCTATCCACAGCCAGTGCTGAAGATCAGGGAAAGTGGTCTCAACCGGAGAACAGGTCCCACCTCCAGAGTTTTCTCCTGCATTGTAACCACCGCCTCCCAGCCACTCCTCACCCATCTTCCCCAACTGGTGAAACCCTTGCCCTCTGAGGAGCCAAGTGCTTCCTTCCTCAGAAGCCAGGTGCCTACCTCTCAAGGGGTGACTGTGAAAGTACACCCGGAGCTTAGGGATAAATGCCCAGAGACCTCATTCCAAAGGCCATTGGTAGGTGAGTATGAGGAGGACCCAAAAGGGAGGACTGAGTCTCCGAGCCTGGACCAGGCTCTCTGGATGTGAGTGTACAAGGGATAACGGCCGGTGAAGAATGGCAATGGGAAATATCTTCTGCCTTTTTCCATTTGCCCAGATTCCTAGTCTTTTTTTTTTTTTCAAGTTTCCTGTGGCAACGAATTGAGGGTGAGGAGAGAAGAAAGTTTTAATTTGTCCCATCTTTGAATGCGTTATCCCTCCCTTTACCCTACAAAAGTAGTAAAAATTAGGCACACACACCCACACCCTAACAAAATATCAGAGTTCAAGAGGCGAAGCTCATCTTTTTACAAAAATGGGAAACTGAATCCCAGAATTAATACTCTAGTTTCATTAAAATCAAATACTCAACAGGTATATTTTGGTTTTCTTTGAAGAGGAAAGAATGCTTTAAAACCCAAAGGTCTTAAATTGAAGATTTGGCCTATGTCATCCTCCATTCAGAGTCCCTTACTACCCACCTCTGTCTGTGATACACACTAACTGTTAAAAGACCAAAGCCAAGCCTTGAAGAAAAATAGGATAAAATTGGGTAGTTCTGCACAGGTCTGCCATGAATTGTTGTCAAATTGACCCGTTGCTTATGGCGTAGTGGTTAAGTTTGCACACTCTGCTTTGGCAGCCCAGGGTTTCAGCAGTTCAGATCCCGGGCGCCGACATGGCACCGCTCATCAAACCATGCTGTGGCAGCATCCCACATAGCACACCTAGAAGGACCTACAACTAGAATATACAACTATGTACTGGGGGGCTTTGGAGAGAAAGAGGGAAAAAAAGATTAAAACAGTCATTAGCTCAGGTGCCAATCTTAAAAAAAAAAGGAAGATTGGCACAGGTGTTAGCTCAGGGACAATCTTCCTCAAGCAAAAAGAGGAAGATTGACAACAGATGTTAGCTCAGGGTCAGTCTTCCTCACCAAAAATAAAAAATGAAAGACAAAAGAAAATTGACTGGGAGGTCCAAACATCAACTCTCGTTCTCTGTCATTTCCACTTCTGTGCCAGCCTTCTCTTACCTTCATCAGGTCCCACTTCCCTCAAGGTATTTAAAATAGGGAGACTTTCTTCATAAGGTCCGACTCTCAGAAGCTCACCCAGCTAATAAAGAATGTGTATGTGGAAACCTGAGATAATCCAAATAAGGAATTCTGGCCATTCATTTTAGTCTTCTCTTTCACTGGGAGATTCAAGAGCTGCTGAAACATCGAGAAGTAAATTACTGAACTGAGTTTCACTTCTCACGGTTTACATCTGGTGAAGGTGCTAATGAGCGATGATGTGCCCCACAGGAAGGAAGAAAGCAGGGGAAGTAGGTGGCACATGAGCTGGTAATCAAGCCCTCGGTGACTCACACTTGCCTGGACTTTTAGCCAAATCTGGTTTAGGTTTTACTTCTCCAAGTTTCATTAGCCACAAAGGAAAATTAGTTAGACTCTTCCAGAAAATATTTCCCTGGTTCCCTCTCTCCCTCTCCCCTAACCTGTCTCCCTCCTTCCCTTCCTCCTTCCTTCTTTCCTCCCCTCACCCCACTTCTTTCCTTCCTTCCCAGCAGCATCATTGAGCATGTATAGTGCCTGTTACAGGTCATTTCTATACGGGAACGCCAGGGGCCTAGAAGTCAGTGTGGAACTGCAATGTTGCCCCCAAGTTGCCACCAAGTAGTACAGCCCTGGCCTCTAACTAAATTCCAGGAGGAAAAGATAACTGAAAGGTGACATAATTGTCCTTGTTACTAACTATTATTAATACATATTTTTAACAAGCAGAATGCCTATCTTATCTCCATATGACAGCTTGATCTTGTCTCTTTCAATAGGGTCACTGAAGAGTGAGCCAAATGGAACTGCTTTTTCAATAAGTATTTTCTAAAAAAGCTCCGTAAGCAAGAGAGAGAAAATTAAGCGTAGATTTCTTCAGGAGTCATAAGTCGAAGGGTCTTAAACCTGAGTAAGTTAGAAAGTGCAGAACCATATAATGCATGTGGTGCAAAAATTTGGCAGTTTTGTTCCAGAGTTAGCCTGTGGGATAGTGGTGATTTGCCTTGCTTTAGAAAAACCCACATTTTGCATTTCCAGATATCTATTTTGGTTTCCCCCTAGCATTTTATTATCAGCATCTGTAACTCTGAAAATGTGTTAGAGTGACTTTTGCTTAAGTAGAATAAAAACATTGCTTCACTAGAGCATGGATATAAGAAAAAAATAAGTAATCCTGTCCAGTTTGATAAGCTGAAGCTGTATTAAAGTGATTGATTAATACCCTGCTTGCCTTTCTCTGGGCCTCTTGTAACCCTAATAACATTTAAACATTAACTATAAGATAATTGCCTTCTAAAAGGAAAGGAAAACATGGGAGCGTTTGCCTGTCTTCTTCAATTCAGTACCAAATAATCGCATTGGAACTAGGTTCTGGAAATGTAGTCCTAGAAATACAGAGCCAGTGTTGGGCACAACCAAGCAATGCGTGCCTTCATCTCTCCTCTTCAGCTCATTCCATTTAGTCCTCCTGCCTTTCCTCCCAGCCCTTGTTTATTATGAAGTACTAAATCAGGTAAATACAGAAAATATTTGCAAGCTGGGTAAACATAAAAATTAGGAAAGAAAAGAAAGGATGAAAGAATATGAGACAGCAGTACAGCAAAGACTTAGCTTCAGAGTCAGTGAAGTTGCAGGAGAATCTTAGCTGTGCCTTTCAATAGCTGTATGGCCTCGAGACGGGTCAATCTCTCTGAGACCTGGCTTCCTCATGTGAAAAAAGTGCAATAGTACTATTTACCCTAGTGGATTTGTTGTAAGAATTAAATGAGACAATGCGTACAAAACACCTGGTTAGTGCTCAGTAAATGGTTTTCCCTGATGAGCCCATGTAAGTTAAGGTTTAATAGCTCAATGTGTTGTCACTTTTCATGGGTAATTTTTTGCTTTCAGATTTTTGTGAGATTCTCTGATTCACTAACTCAGAAGAGGAAGCCCTGTGGGAATTTCCCACATTGTGGCAGATCAATTGGGAAAGACACGCTTGAGACATCAGCGCCTTCAGGGAGCTGGTCCAATTACGCCACCAAGATACATTTTCTGGTGTTTTAAATCCGATCCACCCTGAATCCAGGGCTCTATGTGTCAGCAAAGCACTCCTGACTTCTCTGTTTCTGTGGGTAATATCACTGTGCTGTCATTAGGGCAGATGGTGGCCCGGGGCATGGTGCTCAGAGAGAAATCTAAGGATGAGGTGTCTCTGAGATAAAGACATACTCTTCTGTTAACATCCTCAAGTGGGCCAGCATTAGGGTTCGTAGATATCTGTATTTGTCTAGGACAGTGTACCCCTGTTGTCCCTGAGTCATCATTAATAGCACCTCATCCCTTTTCACTCTTAAAATTATTCCAGTTTGGATAATAAATTACAGAGTTGCCTTAGTCAGAATAAAGTTTATATGAACAAGGACAATAAGGCACAAAAGGGAAAATGATGAAGTATCCCAATTCAGAGACTCTAAGATGCTTAGAGTGCGGCAATTTTAAGCTACCCCACTGTGTCGTATCTCATTAAGAAAAAAAAAACCCACTGTGTTATTTTGCTGGGGCTGCCATGACAAAGTACTACCGACCGGATGGCTTACACAACAGAGACTCATTGTCTCAAATCCTAAGGCTAGAAGTTCAAAATCAAGGTGTCAGCTGGGTTGGTTTCTCCTTGGTTTCGGATGGCCGTCTTCTCCATGTGTCTTCACAGGTGATTCCCTCCACGTGACTCTGTGTTCTAATCTCCTCTTCTTATAAGGACACCAACAGATTGGATTAGGACCCACCCTGGACACCCATCTTGACTTCATCACCTCTTTAAAGACCCTGTCTCCAAATACAGACATATTCTGAGGTACTGGAGGTTAGGACTTCAACCTATGTATTTTGCGAGGTAGAATTCAGCCCATAACACTCACCAATTAAACTCTGACATACCATGGATTTTTAGAGGTATCCTGCTGTCAGAGATGTGAGAATGTAAAACTGTGCATATCAGAACTTCAGTTCTAAAATACACTCAGTTGGTAAGGGGGAGGAATAATTCCATTCTATATGCTTTGGTGATGGTGAGCGTGGAAATTTATAAACCTCTTCCTCTAAAATGGTCATTTTCTCCTCTTCACCCTCCTGGGGGAGCTGGGAGAGGAAGGGAGAATGAAGCCGCCCAGATTGTGATCTTGATTGCTTCCCCTCCCTGGTGCCTCACTTCCTGACAATTCTTCTTTTGTAACAGTGCCCGTGACTGCCCCTTCCTTTCTCCCTACCCACACCCGCATCAGCCCTTAGCTCATACCTGGACAGTTTCCACAGCTTCGGAACCAGTCTTCCCACATCCATCCCCTTTTTTTCCCTCCTAATGCACCCTGACACAAGCACTGAGCTGCAAGATGACTCCCAAAGCTGCAGCCTTGGTCACGCCACACCCCTGAGAGAAAGCCTTAGCTGGTCCTTCATCCCTAAAGAATAAAAGCCAAGTGTGTCTTAGTTTAGGCCGTAGGTCAGGTCCTCCGTGCTCAATCTGCTCCCAGCCTCCCATCCAGCTGTATCCCATGACCCTCCGCCACTGCCAGCATTCCCACCTCCGGGTGTTTGTACACTCTGTGCCCCTAGTCTGGCAGGCTCATGCTCTGGGCCTGTCGGAATGCTACCATGTAATTATTACACATAGTTATTTATGTCTGACTCTCCAACTAATAGCCGTCCAAATGATCAAGACTGTAATGTACTCCATTAACCACATTGGCTGAGAAAGGAGTTGTTTCTCCTTGGCTCCTCCAGAAAGAATGAAAAGTATTTCCCCCACCCCCTCCTGTCTCCCTCCCCTGAGAGGAGGTAGCCGGGCCTTTGTGTCCTGGAAGTCTGATTTCCCTTAGCCCCAGGGAGAGTTAACAGCCTTTTTGTGCGTTTTCTGTGGGAAAAAGGGAAGCTGCCTGGTGGGATGGCCTCTCCCTTTGTTTTCTGAGGTCTAGGCCACAGGGTAGAATTGGTGCCGTGGGATATCTTTTATTTGGCCTGGAAGGATTTTATATGAATTTTAAATATTCATTGCAATTTTCAAAAAGTGGAAGATTTCCCAGGAAAATCTAGGTTTCTGGAGTCTTGGAAAACTCAAAGATTTAGCATCTATCGGCCCCTATTTTTGCATGGCAAAAATGTGCAGGATCTGAGTCATGCTATTCCCTTTGAGAAAGCTCCTGTACTTTCCAGGTCACCACAATCCCCACCACTCCCTAAGGTCTTACACCACTTGCATCATTTGTTTGGGTACCTACCTGTTCTTGTAAGAATCTGAGTTTTCAACCCCTGCTTAGATCCACTAAGGGGATTAATCTGACGCTTTTGAGGGAAAGGAGATGGTAGCCATGAGCCTCAAGAGTGGAAGAGCGTGGCTTCTCTATAGGTCTTTAGAACCTGGGCCAATGCTAACAGACCTGTCTCAGGGAGCAGGACCAAGGAGAGAGAAGGCTGGGGGGGTGGCTGTGAGGACTGGGGCTATAAGTGTTTTCTTTCTTTTTTTTTTTTTAAAGTAAAGAGCTATTTTTTTTTAAAGAAGGGAAACCTCACTCTTATTTTATTTTATTTTTTAAGGATTGTCACCTGGGCTAACAACTGTTGCCAATCTTTTTTTTTTCTTCCTGCTTTATCTCCCCAAACCGCCCCTGTACACAGTTGTATATCTTAGATGCAGGTCCTTCTAGTCGTGGGATGTGGCACGCCGCCTCAATGTGGCCTGATGAGCGGTGCCATGTCCGCGCCCAGGATCCGAACCCTGGGACACCACAACAGAGCATGCGCACTTAACCACTAGGCCATGGAGCCGGCCCCTGTAAGTGTTTTCATGTCAAGAGTGTCAGGGAAAATCCCCATGGCTAAGCTGGTCCCAGAGAAACTGGAGCTACTCTCAGAACTGCCTGCAGAGACACCTACCTTCAAGTGGACATGGGCAAGGGGCAAGAGCATCCGGGATCACATCAACCAAAGACCCAGCGTACCTGCTTGTTCCTGCCTAGCGTAAGCCCTACAGCTCTTGTATAGTCTACGTGGGGTGGGAGTAGAGGGCAATATACTGCGTTACAACAACTCCAGAAGACACCATTCATACCCTAGGCTGTGGTCTAACTCTCCCTGCAGTTGTTCAGTGCACAACCTGAGCGCCATATATATGGTAGCCCTGGCTGTGGACAGTGTGTGTGTGTGTGTGTGTGTGAAGCCTCTCAAATTGACTGATTTGGACTTCTTGCCAACCTTGACAGTGGGGACCCAGAACTTTAATTTTTAAAAATAAATGTACTATGTCTTACTCCCCAAGTGTGGTTTAGTAATTGAATTCTATAACAAAAAATAAATGCTTCTCAAGGACAAAAAGCATCTTTTGTTCTCCTGTACTCCTCCAGAGTGCTTTGCAAAATAACTATGCGTTGACTCTGACTACAGATCTCAGCAGAGAATTTCTCTCCCCAGTAAAATTTAAATTTTCCATTTTTCTGGATGATTAGTCCTAGGCAAAACTGGTTTATGCCACCCAAATTCGCTTGAGGCTGAAGGCCGCTTTCATGTTTTACAATGAAGAGTTTAATTAGCCAGTGAGTTTCCACTTATATGGACCAGTCCACGTGTAAGCTTTCTGGGAGGGAGTTCAAACAAAGCTCTTTGCTGTTAATTCTCTGTCTACAGCCTTAAAATTTTGAGTGCCCTTGATCAGAAATTCCACTTTGATCAGAAATTTATCCTAAGAAAATAATCAGGAAATGTGAGCCAAGACTTACATGCGTAGATGTTTACTGTAATGTATTAATTATAGCAGCAATAAAAGGAAGCAACCTAAATGTTCAACCACTGGGTACTGATGAGATACATTCTGAGATGAATACATTTTATGACGAAATACCACGCAGCCTTTGAAATTAATGTGCTCGGGGTTTTGAATGGAATGAGGAAATGGTCACCATAATTTTGTAAGACCTCTAAATACTTATAAACATGTTGTCAACATTCGAAAAGGGTGTGACTGTTGTTGAAAATATTCACTCTCTTCCCAATCCCTTGACTCTGGTACAGCTATGAAGGTTGTTTTGACCGCTGAGATATTAGCAGATGCAATGTTAGGGGAGGATCAAAAGGCACTTGCGTGATTTGGCTTGCTCCCTCAAGCCTTTGTCATTGCCAAGAGAACATACCTAGGCTAGCCCATTGGTTGTAGAGGAGGTTGAGAGACATGTGCAGCCAAACCAAACCTCCCCAGCTGAGCACAGTCGGGTTCAGCCAACCCCCAGTGAACCCACAGACCCGTGAGAATAAACTATTGCAAACCCGCTGATGAGAGGCTTCTTGTACAGCCCTTTATGGCGATCGTTGGCTAATACAGGAAGAAGGTATACTCCAATTCTAGAAAGATCTATTCTCCAATGATAAAGCATACACAAACTTGTGCAAATAGTCCTTTACTTTTCCCTTCAGGTGCCCATTTGACCCATACTGAGTCCACGCAGGTCCAGGAGGAGAGGACATAAACTCCACAACTCAAGGGGAGGAACATCAAGGTCACATTATAAGAAGAACATGTAGGATGGGAGAGATTTTATGGCCTTCTTTGGAAAATATAATCTATCATATAAAATTCTCAGAACATTGCTTTATAAGCTCTATGTGTGTGTTACCTATTTTCACTCAACAAGTATTTTATTGAACACCAGTTACTGTGCTAGGACCTGGAGATAAGCAGTGAACATCACAGAGGAGGTCCCTGTGTTCATGGGCTGACCAAAAGAACCCTGCAGGCTAAAACTCGTTATAAGAACCCCCTAGTAACTGACCAGATGAGCTATGGGGCTAAAGATAATTTTCTAGTCAGTAGGCCAGCCCTAGAGGACCAGAAAATAATTCTAGCTATGGAAGTTTGCTGTGGTTGTGTGTTTGTGATGGAGACGTTCTTGGCAGCTTCTGTGAATACAGAATGAGGAGGCCAGAACTCTCAAAGGGCTTCGAGTCCAATTCCATTTCATTCAAGCTGTTACGATAGCTTTAATGCAAAGCAGGTGCTGGGCTTGTCTAAAAGGAACTAAAGGAACCTGGCTCAGCTTCGTCCTATCTTGCAACTCAAAGTGTGGTCTTTGGCACAAAGTGTGGTCAAATGGCATCAGCCTCACCTGGGCGTTTTACAGAAACACAGAAACTCTGGCCCTACTTTTGAAATACTGAATCAGAATCTGCATTTTTTTTTAATTTTAATTGTGGTAAAATACACATACAAAATTTACCCTCTAAATAATTTTTAAGAGTACAGTTCAATGACATTAAGTACTTTTGCATTGTTGTTCAACCATCACCACCATCCATCTCCAGAACCCTTTTCATCTTGCAAAACTGAAACTGTGTGCCCATTAAACAAGCCCCATCGCCTCTTCCCCCAGCCCCTGGCACCCACCCTTCTACTTCTGTCTCGATGAATTTGACTACTCGAGGTACCTCAGAGAGAGGAATCATACAGTATTTGTCCTTTTCTGACTGGCCTTTTTCACTTAGCATGATGTCCTCAAGGTTCACCCAAGCTGAAGCAGAATCTGCCTCTTAACAAGATCTTCAGGGCCTGTGGATGCACATTAAATCTGAGAAGCCCTGCTCTAGTAGATTCCTGGGAGCTGAGATGGGTGAGGAAAGAAAGTCCAAGAGGACAGTTCTTGCAGGGGTCTGGGCTTTCCTTACTCCTCCTACAGCCACCACTTTGGGATCATCTCCATGGTCATGTGTGTGAGAGCAATTTTGGATTCCTGAGGCAGACCACTTGAGCTCCAATCTGTCAACAAATGGCTAAATTGGCGTCTGGGCATCAAGAGTTTCAGGCCTACGGGAAACACGCTTGTGAAAGTATAGTTTGTATATCGCTCACTTCATAGCGATGGCGATTAGATGTCCATGGCCGGACTGCATGGAGTTAGCAGCCCATTTAGGTTCACGTTTATTTAATAACACATACACTTATATAGTGCCAGCCACTATTCCAAGTAGTTATCAAATATTAACACCTTTAACCCTCATAACAATTCTAGGAGTAGAAACTATTATTATCTCCACTTTACAGATGGGAAACAGAAGCCTAGGCAGGTTAACTAACTTTTCCAAGGTCATAGGGTTGGTCAATGGTGGAGCTGGGACTTGAACCCAGAAAGTAGGACTCCAGGACCTTAATGACTATACTGTGCCTCTTCTCTGGTAATTGCTTGACCAAGTCTTCTGTCCAAATTGAACAGGAGGAAATTATGCAGATTGTGGGGGTGTTGTGGGGAGGGGGGTCTACGTTTGACCATAGGGGTTAGTGTATGTATAAGAAAAAAACCTGCAGAAGCTAGAATGTCAGAAAGGAAGTAGGAAACCCTTGTGATCTGGTGGATTTTTTCTTGGTGGGGCAGAAGACAATGTGGGGTCCAGGTTCACGTTATTAAATAATCAGATGGACAGCAACACTTTCTCTGCCTCCTTCACAGGCTCCTGCCCCATTACCTTCTCCAAAGCCTTCCTTCCCTCCCCTATGCTCTCCCTCACTAATCTCAGTTGTTCTCTTGGCTTCCAAGCAACCCCCACATCTATGTTGCGTGCTGTGATCTTTCTTCCTGGTTCCAGATCATATTTCATTGCTTCTGGGTGTCTCAGTGCAAATGTCTCACCAGGATCTCAAATTCCACATCTGGAAAGGTGAGCCACATTAGTTGATACCTTGGAGATTAGCGGGGAGCTTAATGTCACAGCCAGACTGCTCTCATGTCCAACATGCCCCAAACAGCACCCATCATCTCCCTGCCGAGCCCACTCCCCCAGACCCTAACCCACTGCTGATCCCACATCATCCTCTCTATGAGGCTTGAAACCTTCGTTATCTTCTCCCCGTCCCTTTCTCCAAATCTTAAGGGGTCTCCCGCCTTAATAGGTCTCAAATCTGTTTTCTACTTTGCATGTTGTCACTGTCCAAGTTCACGCCCTTATATCTGCCTCCAGTCTCCCTAGCCCCTCTCTGCCTGCCTCTCCAACACCCACTCAACACATTGCTGACAGGCGTCTGCCCAAACACAGATCAGCAACTGGCCCTCCTTGGCACTGCCTTCAACTCCATCCCTGTATCTTGGGTGAATTTGCCAACTACTCAGTGAAAATGACCTTCTTCCTCACTGTTTTTAAAAAAGCAATCTCACAACCAGAGGCACTCACAACTAGAAAATACAACTATGTACTGGGGAGGTGGAGGAGGGGAGGAAGGGTATGGGGAGGAGAAAAAGGAAAAAAAAAAAGATTGGCAACAGATGTTAGCTCAGGTGCCAATCTTTAAAAGAAAAAAAAGCAATCTCAAACTTACAGGAAAGTTGCAAATATAGTACAAACAGCTCTTTTATTCCTGAACCATTTGAGAGTAAATTGCAGACCTGATGCCCTGAAATTTTTAGTATCCATTTCCTACCAACAAGGACATCCTCCTACAGGCACAGTACAACCCTTTTAAAAGTTAGGAAATTAACGTTGATACATGACCACCATGTAATCCTCAAGCCCCATTCAAGTTTTGCCAACTATCTCCATAACTCCATATCTCCTTTTTCCAGCAAAACGATCCAGTTCAGAATCACATGTTGCATCAGTTGTCATCTCTCTTTGGGCTCTTTCAGTCTGAAGCAGCTCCTCATTCTTTCCTTGATTTTTATGTCCTTGACACTTTTGAAGACTACAGTGCAGACATGTGTGGAATGTCCCTAAACGTGGGTTTGACTTGATGTTTCCTCTTGATTAGATTCAGGCAGGAAGAGTGCATCTTTGTCAGGAATACTGCAGAAGCGATGCTGGGTTCTTCTCATTGCCTCTTATCACGTGGTGCACAATTTCAACTTGCCCCAGTCCTGGTGATGTTCCCTTGGAGCCCTTGATTAGAGTGGTGGCCGTCAGGCTTCTCACCAACAGTGCCTCTTTTCCTTTTCGTAAGTATTTTGTGGAAACCATTGAAACTATGTAAATATTTCATAGTTCTTCAGACTCTAATTGAGTCATTTATTTATTTCTATCAGAATGGACTAGCGGTTTCTGATTTTATTCAGTGTGTCCTATATAATCTGTTACTATCGTCACTTTCTTGCCCTCTCTCACCCCAGTCCAATTGCTTGAATGAAGAGATTTTTAGGCATGTTTTTGGCCACCGAGCCCTGTGTTTACCAAAACCGTCTGCTTCCTTCCTATACAGGGGATGGTTGTTATCTGAATATTAGTTACCCAAGTGCCTACCGTTATGACTTGCTTCTGAAGCAAAACTTGTCATAACGTGAAACTGTGTGCCAGTGGATCATAACGCAGTCCACACTCAAAGTCTCTCCCTGTTTCACACTAGCAGCCATCCCCACCCATCACACCAACACTTTTGTGGTTTGTAGCAACATCCAAAATTACAATTCAAATTCAATGCAAATCAGTTCGTAAGGTGAAATTGCAAACCTTCCAGAGTCGCAGGGTTTCATGAAGTCCATGAAAGTAACTCAGGAGGACCTCTCAAAGCCTTGAAGAAGGCCAGTCACAGCTGACAAAGAGGAGACAGAGAGGAGGATGAAACGATGGGAGTAACAATGATGCAGAAAAGGCCTTAAGATATTGATGAGGCTGTCAAATATTTTTGTGAAAAAAACAGTGACCCTCTGTGAATGTGAAAGTCAAAAATGAAGTAAAGAATAGCATATAATTTTATCAGGAAAAAAGTTTAGATTTTTTTTTTGTTTCAGAATTAGCACCTGGCTGAAACCATAATCTAAATTTTCTTAGAGAGTAAAGTTGTTTTCATAATTTTGGTGTCTTTTTTTTTCAGGATAAAATGCCAATCAAATATTTTATTCTCTCCTTGCTGTGAAGTATCAGTCCCTTCAGTAAGTGGGTTCTCTTTAAATGGCCTTGTCTTGGTGCCTGGTATCTGTAGGTCATGACCTCTCCTGCACACACAGCAGGAAACGCAAAGCTGTTGTGGCAAGAGGAGCCTCTGTCCCCTTCGATGTTGCTCATCTGTGTCGCCCCCGTCTCCCAGTCCCGTGGACATCTCTCTCTCTCCCTCCTTGCCTCCTCTGCCTCCATGCTTGACTTTCTCATCTCGCTTCCCTCCTTTATCAAAAGGAGAAAATATCCCAGCCCAACCAAGTTCACAAAGGGGTGTTCTTATGGTCAAATGAGTTCACGGATAATGACAGTTGGCGCCAACACTGAATCTTTATTCTATATCTGACCACATGCTAAGAGCTTAACATGGATCATTGCCATGAACTCTCTCCAAACTTGCGCAGGTAGAGGCTGTTATTTTCTTGCATTTTATAGATAAGCAAACTGAGGCTCCAGGAGCATGAGTGGTTTACTGAAGTTTCCTCAATCGTGAGAGGAGTGAAGATTTGCATCCAGTAGTTCAAGCTCTCAACTGTTGGACTTTCCTGTACGAAAAAGGGCTTTGAGGGCTGAATGGTGCTCTGAGAATATAGGCATCGTTATTATTATGCTTCCCGTGGATGCTCTGAACTCTGGAAGCCGTTGAATGATGGAGGAGACAGTACTAGAAGACATTCCTTGTACATGAGACTGGTTGTTTGGACCCCAAAATACTTCACTA
The DNA here is from genome assembly GCF_041296265.1 of Equus caballus. Taxonomy (NCBI): domain Eukaryota; kingdom Metazoa; phylum Chordata; class Mammalia; order Perissodactyla; family Equidae; genus Equus; species Equus caballus. The sequence goes on along the minus strand of NC_091699.1, from coordinate 70,569,509 downwards.
CTGGCACCCAGTGGCACCCATAGGCATTGCCTAACCCCACTCAGACCAATGACCCTAATCTACAGGCCTTGGAAGACCAATTTGCCTGTGAGTAGTAAAACAGAAGCAGACCAACTCAGCCCAAAGAACATTTCACACGGTCCCCAAACCCTCCCCCAGCAGAAGAGAGGCTAACCCGGCAGAGGCTAACCTCAGTCACTCTGCTCTAGGTTTCTCAGGCCTCAGTGGGTGGGACCAGGCACAAGGACCTAAAGGGAAGTTTGGTTTCTGTTAGATAACAGGGGAGTCAAGATATGTGTGGCGTTCTGTGCTGGGCACTAGAATTTGCTGCTGGCTAATGCAAATAGGCGATTAAATGCCCCCCATGAGGTGAGTAAGAATCCATCCACACTGCCAGTCTGTCCTCAGCACCCCCAGGGGCTACCTGGGGCAAGCAGGACAAGCAGGGTTTACTGTGCAGGGTCCCTTCCTCACCCACAGACACCCCTGTTTACTGGCCCTCCCTCTGATCAGGTTGTGTGTTCGTGACCTCAAGAGACAGGAGACCCACTGCCACACTTTGCATTTTCACACTGCAGTTTGTCTGCAGCCAGCTCCTGCAGGGGCCCAGGCTGGTGAGTAGGTGCTAATTTGCCTAACTGGCATAAAGAGAAGTTGTGTGTCGCCAGTCAGTGCCTTAGCAGGGGGAAATGACAACCTGAGGACGTCCTGGAGGTGATGGATCTGACTAAGGCAGTAAAACCACCAATTTCACACATTGGAAGAGACCCAGCTGGGGCAGGGGGCCAGGAGGTAGAAGGACACAAGCAGTAGAAGACCAGGAGAAAAACAAAGACCCCAAACCATCAGACCTCTTCCCCATCTAGACCTTTGGTGGGAGGGAAGGGTACTTGGGCTGGTCCTCCTGTCCTGCACATGAGGAAATTGAGACACAAAAAAGCATCAGGACCAGAGCAAGTATGCCCAGACGGTAAACGACAGAGCTGGCAATCAAACCAGGTCTGGACTCTTCCACTCCAGCACTCCCTCTACAGGTTAACATCACACACCCAAGTCTGAACAGACATTAAGGTGTAAGATGGCTAGTGCACATGTCCTTGTGCAGAAGCCACAGCTTAAGTACGTCAGGCAAGAAAACTTGGGGTGAGGGATCTCTTTTAAGATGGTTTGGCGTGGGTGTCGAGGACATCTGCTGGCTTTGCCTGCCCACTAGTGCCACCACTTACGGTTGTTCAGATGTCACACTGCACAAGAGTGTCCTGCCAAGGAGGCGAGTGAGCTAATATCCAGCTTTAGCTCTGCTCACTCAACCATGCGTCCTGGGTGTGGGGCTGCTTCTACCCAGAGGAAGGTGGGTGTCATCCGCCCTCCAAGTGATGGGTGCACAAGGCTGCATCAGCCTGGAAAGGGTGCCTATCTCCAACTCACAAGGGTCCCCTCTGGACTAGCTATGGCATTTGGCCTCCATTGCCACTTCTTCTGAAGCTGAAACATCATTTTCTTTTGGGGAACCAACCCCAACCCAATCTCAATCCCATGGCTTCACTCTACTCTCATCTCCAGGAATAGGCCAGTGACATAAGCCTGGAATCGGTTTAAAGATGGGCCCGTGACTCAATGAGAATTAACTCCAGAATTATTGCTGGAGCTATTGGTACTGAGGCAACCATTTTCCTGGAGTTGCTAATCTTGGGAGAGAGAGAAGGCGAGGAAAAGAAGATGGCATTGTTTGAAGCCTTGGAACCTGACCAGATTCACCCCCTTACATTTCCCAGTTATATGAAACAATTCTCTTTTTTGCTTAGGCTGAGTTGTGTTGAGTTCTGTCCCTTGCAACCGCGTCCCGACCACTACAGTGAGAGAGCCAAAGTTTCACCTTATATGAAAGCTCCTCCAGCCGCCTCTACCAGATGGGCCAAGAGATCTTTCCGAATCTGAACCAATTCTAGTATCGCATTGCCATCCCCAAGGACTTGTTAAAAAGATCGGGTAGTGGGGGACCTATTAGCCCACACCTGTCGTATCTACCCTTTCTCTTCTCCCCGTTCTGGAAGATGCTGAAGCACTTATCCCTCAGGTCACTAACAGTACTATCAAGCAAAGACTTGCATTTTAAATTCCATTTAAGCTCTTTCTGCAGAGCTGGGTAACCAAATGAGACAGCCATGGAAAATATATGACTTTCATTATTATGACATGGAAAGCAGAGCTGTCTAATTGCTTTTGTCCACTGGTGTATAAAGATTGAGACCAGATGTGTTTTTAAAAAAAAGGAAAAGAAAGAAAGAGAAAAAGGCTTGTGTTGGCCGTTGCTGAGAACAAAGCAGTCTGATTTCCTCTCTCTCTCTTTAAGGGGAGGACGACACGAAAGTGTTTTAACTGCTTGTAAGTTTTCATAGCCTCGTTGATTTTGCTTTTCACAGAAGATAAAATTGTGAAATTGGCCTTGAAAACTTTATTTTCGCTTTCCTCAATTCAAAGGGACAACTGTGGGACTAGAGAACTGAGCTGCTGGTCAAACGCGGCGCTCCTTTTTTCTGGACAGCTGCTGCTTTGCCGAGGGTGTGGGAGGAGGGAGCCCTAAGGCAGATCAGATCTTCTTCCCTCAGCCGGCTCCGGCTCCGGGGAACGAAGTCTTCACGTGGAAATCCACGGGAAGGGATGGGATGACGATTGTCTTTAAATAGAACCACCCCGGGCCCAGCTTCTGTGTTTCATTTTCCAGAAGAGCCCCTAAATCTGCTTCAACTTTGTTTTCTTTTTTACCTCTCCAGTTATTTTTAGCACACCCAGCCAACAGAGCCCAGCAGGCCTGAGGAGGCCCTAATGATGTCCTGGGCGCGTGCAGTTCACATCTCCTTGGCAAAGGTGCATTTGAAGCATGGAAAAAAAAAAAAAAAAAAATTGTGCAGACCCAAGGAGGGTGATGATTTAGAGGGCAGATTGCGTGGTCCTGATGCTTCTGTATCAAGCCAGAGCTGCCCACTGGAAATATAAATTTATTTAAAGATTACCTCATTATTTTCAAAATTAATTTTTTCCATGAAAATTAAGAGTGTGTATGGCGGATTGGGAAAAAAGCAGGCTCCCAGAGCGGCCATTTCCTGAGGGTCCTGGTAACCGTGAATCATGGTGTTGAGCCAAGCCTGGGAAATGGGAAGGAATGGAAGGCAGACTCCTCCGGAAAGCCTCAAAGGGGCTCCTTCAGCCCCAGTTCCTGGTGGCCAGCCGAGTCACTTTCCCATCCTCTGGGAAGAGCAGATGGGTACTTCGCTGCTCCCTACTGCAGGGGTCTCCTTCCCATTCCTGGGTCTGAAACTGTGGTTGCATCCCCCAATACGGACAGGGATCTCGTAGCTCGATGAGGGTCCTTTTCACTCTCCACTAAAGCCCCCCACAGTTAATCCCTGATTTGTGGAAGATAAATAACTTTAATTAATTTCCCTCACATGTTTTATAGGCAACCAGCCCTCGGTGTTAATACCAGAAGAAGAGAAAAAATGATCGTGTGAAAGCATATGAGATTTTAACTACTTTTGCTGGAGTGGGCAATGTGCCCCAGAACTTTCCCACGTCCATCTCTCCATCCTTACATGTATGATCGTGCTGAGTCAGAGTTACACAAAATTCAGGCCTCTCTTCTCTAATATGGTGCCCTTGGCTTTCAATTAATTCCAACCTGATTTCCAAAGGGAGTGACTAATGTGTGGCATTAATGAGAACAGCTATTGCAGAGAAATGGCAGTGGGGAAGGCTGTGAACTCACTCTGGGGCTGTACTGAGGAGCCACGTAACCTTGGGCAAGTAATTTAGCTTCTAGAAGCCTCGATTTCCTCCTGCATGGGATGACGGAGCTGAGGACTCCTTTGCAGCATTGTTACAAAGATTAAATGAGAAATGAAAGTGGCGCTCAATAAATGGGACTGCTATTATGATTATATCATTATGAGAGCCTCCCTTATAACGTGACCCCAAGATTCGTGCTGTATGTCTCCCCAAAAGGGTGACTGCCTTCTAAAAAGGAGTTTGGTTCTTTGATCAATGGAGCACAGTCTCAGGGATCGTATGGAACCCAGGATTCCACAACATTCTTCTCCACGGGCCTGTGCAAGAGATGTCTGCTCAATTATCCTCCTTTTGAGGGAGCCCATTGCTTCACCAGCCCTGCTAGAGAGACCTGAAGGAATGGGCCTGGGAGGCTGTGACTCTGCTGGCCCCCTCACCCCTTCAAGACCCCAAGTGACTGGACCAGCGAAAGACACCTGACCTAAGATCAGCCCGTCCCCATGCTGGCCAGCAACCTTTCAATATTCGGGAATTTGAATTGGGAAACTGGGAAGGACCTAGGCCATAGCAGTGGGACCAAAAGCTGAGGTCATGAAGCTGGGAGGGAAAGGAGCCGTGGGAAG